>NC_086298.1:6341080-6653733 GCF_963924245.1 Chroicocephalus ridibundus | reverse complement strand
GTGAAATGAGGAAGAGGGTTTATTACATGAATAGCAGGACTCCGACATAAGTGAGAGATGTCAGGTGCATAGATTTCACACTGGCAAAAAAGTTCTTACAACAGGTTACTATTAGGTTAGGCAAAAAAAAAAAAAAAAAAAGCAAGGGCTGGAGGATCATGAATACCTAATCATGTGATTCATACTAGACACTGGATTGGCAACAAATGGTAAGAACCCTGTATGGTGAAGGTCAGTCCAAACCTGCAAGAGAAAAAGTACAGATATTCTCTCTCATTCACATATACATGTCTACTACTTCTCAAACCTAGAAGGTCATTTCCTCACCTTGGCTGGCATCCGAGCAGCCAGTACTGTCAAACAATTGACACAAGAAGCAATAACATCCACAGGGGGAGAGATTACAGTTGTCAGCCTAGGAAAAAGGAATATTATGCATAAAAAGCACCACCAGCTGTCATCTAGCCCATATACTGTTGTTTTGATCAAAAAAGCTTCTCTTTCACTGAAGTACACAAGTATGAATTATACACAAGTATACCTAACCAGGTAAATACAGACACCAGAGTCTGCACTTTTCAGTCTAGACTTGCCACCTCCCCCTCACACCTGAGTCAGATCAATTTACTGCAAGAGGCAAAGCTGGCAAGACAGCAGACTCTCACAGCGAACAGTAATTATGCAGCAGAACATCAGTTCCCAGGCAGTTATCACTGAGAGGAGAGTTAATAAGCACAACTGCTTTAACACCTGGAAGTTACTGCTCTTATGATATCTTTTATTCCCCTTCCATGTAAATACAGTTACAAATAAAAAAATGCCTTAAATGGATAAAATTGCCCAACGTTCAAGAAAGAAGTGGAAGAGAATGCATCAAAGCATTAAACAGCATGTAGCCAGAACTGAACACCAGTCTTGGGGAGTTCAAGCACTGAGACACACTTCTTGCAAAGCTCTTGGCAAAATTAGTCATTAGCCATTCTTCCAGATCATTAAATCTTCTCAGGTACCTCTGCTGTTAGTAACTTCATGCCAGTCAGTGACTTACCTCTGCAGGAGCATGTAGATTCGTGACGTGATTGGCAGAAGGCAATCTGCTATCGATACATCAGTGCTGATGACTTTATGAACCAGATCAATTATTGGCTTGACCCTCTGGCAATGCTGAATCACATCTGGGTAAAGAAAAAATAACACTAGAATGCAAAATCATACTTAAGCAGTGATCAAATCTGGAACAATGCACATTAATCTTACCGCACATCCTCATGATAATTCCCCCTACCAAAAAAACATTTATTTTATCTATCTCAACTTTTCCATCATCTAACATTTATCCCATCTCACTACACGCTTTTGGCCTTTTGCAGTGAATTTCACAGTATTATAATAATAATTAAAAAACCAGGTTTCTGGGAAAGTATTCCATGCTCTTTCAAAAATACCCAGAGCTGTTCAATCCTACTATTAACCTCAAATTGATACAATTAACAACTATTTATTCTCTTTTATACTCCCAGCCTATCTCACCTGCTGTCGATACAACATGGAGCAGCATCTCAATCTCACAGGTAAACAGTGTCCAGCTGCTGTAGGAATACTCCCATCGTACCAAATACGCCCGATCATCCAGCATCACTTGGCCCACTGTTCCCTGAGGTATCCGCAGATTTGTTTGACCTAATCCTAAACATTGAAGAACAGGTGAAATAAAGTCACAAATTTAACCAATGAGTTAGAAGCCAGATAAAGAATTAAATTCCCCAAAGCATTTCAAAAAGAAAAGCTTAAGTGCAGCTTCCTTACCAAGAGGATAGAGGAGCTTTGGAGCCTGTCTTCGCCAAAGCGTGCCATCTTCATGAGAGATAACATCAGGAGGTTTATGCTTGTACAATTCGATATAGAACGACATTTTATCCAGGAAACTGTACACCTGCATAAAGAGAGAGCTTCAACAATACAGCTAAAAAGCCAGACCTTCTCAAAAATTAATCAGCCTGTCATTTACAGGAATAGGCAAGTTTTCTTGATGTGGACAACATCATTCTAATATGTCAACCCCACCAAAACATTATTAGACAGCCCACACGCCCAGAAAAGTCTCATCTAATGAATGAGGAACTTCTTACGAGTAAAGTACAACCTGAAAAATTAGGCAGTACCTTTATATTCAGCCATTAGAGTTAAAAAGTCTTCTAAAAGAAAGCTGACAGAAAACAGTGTCCTGCAACAGAACAGGACTAAAAAGGAGCCCTGTGCACTGTTCTTTGACAAAAGCTTGATGTCTGTTATCTAAAGATTGCAATTGGGATAAGCACATGGAATGGAAAGAAATAATCATGCAGCATTATGACATAGCACTTTATTCCTGTCTTAAAATAAATCACCTCCCGAACACCAAGAGAGATCCTCTACCTTTTTTGCAGTAGATTTATCAGACACAAGGGCTTGGAGCAGCTGAAGGAGAGGAGTAAGAAGATGGGGGAACATCCCACACACACTATCCAGGATAATACCCAGACCTGCAGTAGGTTCCTGGTGGTGGAAACAGAAAACAAATGTCGTATTACTAAAAAGAAATGCTAAAGTGATCTCAGTATAGCACAAGGATACAGTTCCTTTTTACATTGTACATTTAACATTAATCATGCACAAAAGTATCACTCCAGTCCTTGCACAGACTAAAGCATGAGGCAGTGTGCAAGTATAAGGCAGGAAGTAAGACTGTAATGCATTACATATCATCCTAATTCTGTGACAACAGAAACATAAGCATGATGCTTTTGCCAGCAGTTAGTTCAATCCTTGCAACCCCAGCCCTGGTTTAAACTATCACCTATATTAAAACTTGTTCCAGTATCCTTCAAGAGTAAAGCCAAGGCTGTACCTAAAAGGCAGGAAAGGGCAAAAATAAATCAAAGATAGATACAAATGAACACTAACTCCTCGGATTCTCCTAGAAACTAACTAAATAAATACAATCAGTCTGTTCCTTTCCTAAATGGGGATGTTTTATCGGGTTTTAGTTATGAGCAAGGTAGGTCAAAGAAGTTGCCAATACACTCACCGTCTTCCAGAAGAGCTGAGGAATGCTGGAAGCTGCCAGAACTTCACACGCAGCATCAATTATATCCTTCAAAGGAAGAGAGGACAAAGAAAATAAAACTTACTTTATACAGGGTGATTTCATCCCAACCACATTCTGCCACGTCTTTGGAATTTAAGTTTCCATGTTTACCAGCCAAGACATAACTACTCCCTCTAGTAAACACAGAAAGAAACACCCAACTCGCCCAAATCCAGAACACACAGCCAGCCTAAAGCCATGCTCCTTATCATAAATGGACTGGCCAGGACAAATATATCTGCAAAGGGCTATATGATGTCTTCTCAAACTTGGAAATGAAGTATGCATTATTTCCATTGCTTTGTAAATAACACATCAACAATTAGTTTCAAATCCATAGGACTTCAAGTGCAAGATATGCTTTTTCATTATTAATCAGCCAGTCTGCAGAGGTTTTTACTAAGTTTGCATTGTGTAAATGCAATAGGATAAATAGCAAATCACTTTTTTAGATCTACCTAAGTAACATAAAGTTTGCAGTCTCAAATGTAGGATTACAATTTAACAAAAGCAATTAGCACCAGTTATGACAGGTTATTTTAGATTAGGTAACAGAAAATTAGGTAACAGACGCCTTGGATGCGTACCTGCTGATTGCCCAATGTATGTAGTTCCAGTGATGTCAGGACAAAGGAAAGAAGCCCATAAATACACATACAAGCTGTGCTGGCAGTACACTGGAAAGAAAGAATACACAAGGCCATTATAGGAAAAACTATGAATTACAGAACACACTGTAACTGCACTCAGTCTGCTTTACAAACTGAGTAACTGCCTTTTTCATACACCCTTGCTGCAGTCAGCAGAAGGGCACTAAAACGGGAAGCAGTCATTAGTTAAGCTCCACATTAACATCAAATATTTCACCAAAATGAGAAATCTTGCTACTATTATTATCATTAGAAACACCTTCCAAACATCAAAAACAGAAGCACTCAGTGTTCATAAAAATGAAAAGGATTTGCTTTCACTGGTTTCTGCCTACAAAATAGTATGCTCTCATACACAGTATTGTCTAATGAAACCATATACAAAGAATAGTGCAGAGTTAAATCGTACAATACTCAAGATCCACAATGGCAAGCACACTTATGGAGGCAAATCAACAGATGTGACTAAATGCAGTCTATTCTTCTCAAAAGAGATGCAGTTCCTCAACTTACAAAAGCTTTTTTTTTTTTTTCTTTGGGTATAAAAATCTGTTTCATTTCAATTTGATTTCTGATCTTCACTGAAAGAAGGTAAGATGCTAAAACATGCTTTACTGCATACTCTGCTTAAAATCAGATTTAGTTTGAAAGAACATCCATTGAAAATCATCAGCTTTCCATCATACTTTTACATCAGCAGCAGTTAAAAACCTTCAAGAGCTTAAATATATAAGAAACTCACATTCTTCCCCCCACTGCTCAGCGATCGCAGAAGCTTTGTCAGATACTGGAAAACATTCAGCTGGATAGCGGTGCTGCCCATTCTCCTGATAATGTTTGCTGACTCCTCTGGGTTTACAGTGTGACGGAGAAGAGCCCAGGCCAAAAGCACTGGAGCATGATGTGAGACATCCCCTAACTGCAGCAGCTGATTGTCCATCTCCTGCACAGAGACAAGACAAAAGCAAAATAGTTGAGACCTTCTGAGAGAAGTTCATACTCAGTAAGGATATAGCTGATTCTGTCTTTTTGCTACCAGTCGCCTTTCCCTTGCAGATAATTATTTCAAACACGCAACTAAACAAATCATATATTTGCAGCCTTGGTCCGCTTTTCTGCATAGTTTACTGACTTATAGTTGGTCTAACCTCAGATGTTCTTTTGTCCTAAAAGCACTGACATCACATAACTTTTCTTTCATTCTCTTCTGGAAACTTCACAACGCCTATTTCTTTGCACACATCTTTCTTTAGAGAAAGGCCCAGGATAACCAAGGAAATATAAGGGCAAGGAGAATTAATTTCATTCTTATTTGCCTCGGAATGTACCGTGGATTCTAGTTCCTACGCTTGGTCAACAAACCCAAGGATCAGAAAGTTGCAGACATAATCTTTAAACAACACTGCTTGTGTAATCACAGTAACTTCTGTGTTGTTAGGCCTGACAAGGGGTTACTCTGCCAGTGCTTTACCTGGTGGATGCGCTCATTATTGGCTAACTTGTGCTCCTCTGTCCTGTCATCCAAAGCACGCTCATGGAGGGAGTCGATTTCCATGCCTTCCACCAGAATAAGAGCACTAAAGTAGCTGCAAGTAGGAAAAGAATGAAAACAAGTAGGTCAGAAACTTTACTTAAGAATTCAGTTTGGGTGTTTTTAATTATAAGTGGTCAAAAACCAACCTTTAGTTTGCTTTTGTTCAGCTGTACTTTGAAGCAATAAGAAATTACATGAAATTAACAGCAGGTAATCCAAATTTTGTCTTGAAATGCTAGTATATGACAGATTACAATCTTCGTAACTACCATGTCTGGTTGAACAGACAAAAAATGGTCACTGAAATTTTTCCACCTTTATAACTCTCTGCCACCTGGCAGGATTTTCATTCCCCCTGCCTGCAGCTCAAGTTATGTTCCATGCAGCAAAATGAAGACATCACTGCCATTGATAAGCAGACCCACAACAGCTTGAACTGAGGCGACACCACTAACACCACAGGTCAGAGAGGGAGTGCTAACCTCCATGCAGGTAGCAGGACAGGACTGTGAAGACGCAATTTCACTTTACCACTAGACCATCTAAGAAGGAGTGGCACTGTGTCTTCATTGCCATTCTCATCAGAGGCAAGATTATATACTAGATTAAAGCTAGTTTATGGATACCTCTATACTTTGCAACCACACCTTTATTTTGCCACAAACCTCCAATGTGACCAGAAAATCTATTTTGCCTTCATCACAATAGGCTTACCTTGAAATATTGGTGATTTTAACAGGCAGCAGCAAGAATTATAAATGCTTTTTTCCTGAGGAAAACCATTAGTTTGCTCTCTACTCATTTCACAAATACACATGATACTTACCCAATACGATCCACCAA
The DNA here is from genome assembly GCF_963924245.1 of Chroicocephalus ridibundus. Taxonomy (NCBI): domain Eukaryota; kingdom Metazoa; phylum Chordata; class Aves; order Charadriiformes; family Laridae; genus Chroicocephalus; species Chroicocephalus ridibundus. The sequence goes on along the minus strand of NC_086298.1, from coordinate 6,647,579 downwards.
GTGATCCATGCTCTCATCTACCAAATGTCTGTTGGTTTGTCTAGTGCCAAATCCCTGCTCTTTGAACATCTTTGCAAATGCCAGAAGCTCATCAGGTGCCATTTCAAAGTATGCATAGTAGAGGAAGATGACTTCCAGGAGCATGGACTGTTCACGGAGGCATTGCACAAACCAACGGGAAACCTGACGTTCTGTCTGCACAAGGAAAAGTTCTACCATTATATGTTGAAGCTCACAGGTCAGTCAAAGCAGTTAGAAACTAAGAAGTGTTGAAGCATTTCAACAACTTGCATAGCCAGTGGTTTGTATCAATGGCAAGGAAAGCCACTGTAAATACAGAGTGTGCTGATGCAGAGAGGTTATGAACAGCTACACTTAAATGGATCTCTTAGCCTAGGGCTATCAATGGATTCATTAGAAGGAACAACACGTTCCATGCAACTCTCTCTGTTTCTGAGCAAAAGCGTTTTCTGTTAGAAAGAAAACAAGTTTTAGGTTTCTTGGACTAGGAGAAACATCCTTTTTAACAGCATCTGCACATACACATTTTCCAATACACTGCATATAAGGAAAGACTTTGTAAGTTTGATAAACAATAGCAAGAAACAAAATACCATGAGATTTCCATGTGTTTCCCATGTAGGAGCTTCTGCTTTGTACAGCGCTTCAAACTGTTTCCGATAATTAGGAACTAGTTCCTTGTCCAACTTTTCAACACATTGGAAGTATTGTGCCTTAAATAGACAAATAAATAAATGAACTTCTCATATGCACACTCATGGGCTTTTTTCAATCACAAGTGTACAATTACTACACAGCTTACATATTTAGCCTATTTCATGACATCGCAGCCAGGAAAAGGTCCTTGTACTCACTGTGTAAGGGTGCCTCTCATCCTGAAAATAGGTGAGCAGATGGAGGACGCAGCGCAGAATGCAGATCCTCTCTTCATAGTAATAGTCAGCAAGCTGTGAATATATAGTGTCATTGGCATCAATGTCCTATTGTGTCCAACTCTCACACACTGTCCTCTCCCACACACTGCCAAGGCCTTCATCACGAGAACATACAGTGCTCAAACATTACTACAGATGGAGTTTCAACTAAGCAGTTTTTAAGTTATCTGAAAAAACCCACCCTTAACTAACTTTACAGAGCTCAATAAAACATGCCCATAGGGACATGTCTATAATTACACAGCTAAGCGAGAAAATTTGGAAAAGGAAGGCAAAAAGACAGAGAGAGATGATCTCTCCTTACTCATCCCTATTATCTTCTGTCAAATAGGATCATCAGTCTCCGTTTCAGAGTTGTCACTTCAGACAATAAGATATAAACCTCTCAGCTTTGAAAAAGTGTACATCTGCCCAGCTAAACTCCCTGATATTAATCCTAAAATTTCCTTTCTGTAGCAACTATTAACACTGTTCAAATCCTTATGTGCATCCCTCTATTTCAGAAGCATCTTCTAAAATCTGTTCTTTATATGAAGGAATACTTCAATTATTCCAAGATTTTCTGGATCCACAGAAATAAAGTCGGTTCTTTGTCAACAGATCTTTGCAATAGAAAATACAAATGGAAATTACTAACCTTCAGCATCAGAGCCTGACTCTGCCTTTCATCCTGAAGAACTGTCTGTAAGCAAAACAAAACAAAATATAGAATTAGCTACTGCAGAAATACCTATTGACAAAATACGTACTCACACAAAAAAGACTGAAATAAACAAAAGACAATTTTTCTTTCCGTTTCTTTTGGAAAGACAGATTGCAAAAGTACAAAACACTCATTTGTAACTACATATTTGTTCTTCATCTCCACTCATTCTCCTTCACAAATCTGTAGCTTTCCTGCACTCCTGTGATAGAGAAACGAATTGAGTCCCTGCAGTGAGATTCAAGCAGGAAGGGGTACTAGAAAGTTAGGCCTATCGTATTTCCTTAAAGCGGCGCCTGAGCATTGTAGGTTCAGAGAATAAAAGCTACAAAGCCATTTTCAAATCAGAACTCAGACTCACACGTGACCATGTGCATCAACAAACTACTGGTATTAAGAAAAGATGTGGAATAAATAGAACATAATTGGGAGCTACGGACCTTGAGGGAGTCCCTTGTTCCTCTGTAATCCTCTTGGAGATAACACTGTAACAACTGCACGCTCTGCTCTTCATCCAGACCCTGAAAAAGAGAGACATGCTTGAAATGAATAAAAGGCAACCGAATTCATTAAAGATGAAGATTCCCTCCAAATATTCAGGCAGCTCTTCTCTTCAAAACAAATACTTCCAAAATTTGTCAAAATAGGTTTTTTTGCATCAGGAAGATGCTTGCTTTAGTCGGTACTTCTGTTCAAAGCAAAATACCTAAGCTTTGACGTTACTTCGATTTAGGCATTTTAACTTCAGCAAAAGGAGTATAACGGTGATTTTAAAAAAAAGATACCACCACCAGTCACTGAATTCCAACTTCTGGCTTGAAGGAACACAACCTTGCAGGTAAACTGACAGTATTTTCAAACACAGCAACTGATTTAAGGGATGTCAATTTTTAGCTGAGCAGTTGCAGACGTCTGGAAAGAACCCAAGAAAGACCAAAAGCCCGTGACTTTCTAAAAAGCAGGGCCCTTTGCAGCAAGAGGGTGTGTTAAGCAGGAAAACTGAGACAACTCAAGGTCATTAACTGTTTTTAAAAATTTTCCCCTACAGCCCCAACATGTACTTCTAACATCCTTTAGACTATTTTGAACTGAAAGGAATTTAAGTTTGCATTCAACATCAAGAAGCTTACGTAAATAACAGAATCCGAATAACAATGCATTCCAATTGCTGGGATAAAAAATAATCAGAATAGCATCTTCACTCACCAAAAACTTGCTGACCCTCAGACCCAACTCTTTTAGTGGAGCAGCTACATCTTTATCAGCTTTTATTTTTTCTGCGGAAGTCGTACTAAAGAAAAAAGAAATTTTAGTCATGAAAAATGCAGCAATCCCAAGGAATGAATTAAAGAGGCTTAATTTCAGAGTTTTCAGTTTTATCAGTTTAAACTGAACATTTGCTTTTTCCTCAATGGCTTTTCAATATTTCACACAATATTGTTCACAATTATTACTATAATAAATGCAGGCTATATTCATTCCACCTTCTCCAGTGAGGGAATTTGCATTATCTTTCTGGAATTACTTGAGTGTCGAGAGGAGTCACTTCTCCACAGGCTGCACCCTTGCACATGATCGCTGCAGCTCAGCAGAGGCAAGAGTTAAGAGCCACCTAGTGTAAGTAATGACAGCAGAAACTGCTGTTACTTGTTTCTGGTCTATATCTCATGCCCAAAAATGTTATATGGAATAAATACTTTGTCTTACTATTCCTATTCTGAAATCTCAAGTCACGCAAGAGAATAAAAATCTTTTTTTTATGTAACCAGAGAGAAATATTCAACATGGTCCTCTACTTACTGGGAGACCCCAGGTAAGCTCTAAAATCAAGCAATTACTATACCTTGGCGGTTTATAGTATGAAAGTCCCTCTAACAATCTCTGCCAGTGCTTGTTCAATTCTGCTGCAATCTGTGCCTAAAAAAAGAACCAAATACTTCTGAACAGATTCCTCAGTGTACATTGCTAAGTATCAGATTTGTTAAATTTAAGCAAAGCAAAGAAATTCCACCACGACAAAGAGACAAGAACAACACAAGACCAGCATCTATGATTCAGACTGATTCAAGGTTCATATTGTATGAGAAAGCTCGCTGCCTTGCCTAATCACAGGAAGGGAGAGGAAATAGGAGGCAATGGACTAGGTTCAGAAACATTTGGATTTCCAACCTCAAGGCAAATTCTTGAAAGCACGGGCTCCATCCCAGAAAATAAGGAAGCAGGCTGTACCACTCATGAATACCCCAGGCCAGCCAGTCTAGAAAGTAGCACTTGTGTCCGCTCCAGAAAGGGAACCACCTTTTCACATACACCCTTCCAGGCAGTTCATGAAGCAGCTATAAACAAGGAGTGGAAGAATGAACAAGTAGTGGAGACAGAGGAACAAAAAATGCACCAAGGAAGAGGGAAAAGCAGCAAAACATATTTTCACTAATATTCAAACAGATGTACAAACGACACATTTGGCCATGGAGTCCATTCAGTGATGGGCAAACCCGCTTAGCAAGACACGGACTTACTGGTTCTCTTAAAGCTGATCTGCCCAGAAGAATTGTCCACAATTCTCTGCTGCTCCTGTATACAAAGGGAAAAGGTGGAGAGTATTTTAATGATGAACACTATTTCAGGTTTCCATTTAGCTCACACCTTTTCAAACCTGCAATTAACTCAGAGCAGATCACACTGCAATATAAGAAAACTGATTTAAGGAACATTAGTTTTTAGCTGACCAGTTTCAGGTGCCCTGGAAGAACCCAGGAAAGACTCAAAGAGGGTGACAACTGATATAGCAAGACTTGCAAACTCCTGTCAAAGAAGTATCACATTTATATCAGTTTATTAGCTCAATTTGATTTTGCTAATTGGATGTTTGAGGTTAGTAAACAGAAACCTAATGGAAGTATAAAGCAATATTTTATTCAGTTACAATCAATGCTCTCCTCCAGATTCTTCTCTAACAGTTCCATCCTTCTCTCTAAGTGGAACATAAAACCGGGTGAAGTGAAAAACTGCAGCACCTTTACATAAGGTAGAATGATATGCCGCATATCTTCAGAGCATTTACCCTTGGCTTCTTGTTTCTACCCGACAAATCTGTAGAAAAGCCGATCTGCACTATAAGGTATTACAAATCACATCCTGACCCTGGGACATGCATCCAGAAAAATTAGTCTCTCTACAACAGCTCTGAAAAAGCACACGTGCCAAAAAATACTTCAGGAACTTAGACAAATGCTGATTTGATAGCAGCGTAATACAAATGAGGAGTTAAACACCGCAGCTCCCCACGCAAAGACTGTCTGCAAAAGCAAGAACGCTCATTAACTTATTTTTAGAAAGGCATCATCAAAATAACTCTCTATGGCAGTGAAAGTCATCTGTAACTTCTAACACATCGTGCCACTTAAATGATAAGACCTGTTATTTCCAGTACACCTACCAACATAATTTCTACCTGCTAATTCCTTGATAGTTAGGTGCACCTCCCTGTGTATATGCTAACAAACCTACCCATGACTTGGTTGGCAACCAGGTGTGAGTGCCACCTCTCCAGCCCACACAGAGCACTGAAAGGCCACAAAATTTTACCGAGAAAAGAATCGCTTTGTAGAACTGAGCAACAGCCTCACAGAACCAACCCTGCTACTTTTCATTCCCTCCTAACTTCTTCTGTGAATAAAACTTGACCGGGTTTGTTGCCAATTCGTTAGACTCCAAGACAGCTAAGGAAGGAAAGCTCTCTTTATGTGATCACGCATAACAGTGGTGTTCTTGTCCTCATTAGGACTTATAGATACTAATTTAATAAAAATTAGACATCTAAGAACACTGCAGACTCTAAAAATATAACAATAAAAGCCAAAAAACGTGCTCAGCACAAATGAAGGCACTGTTCTGAAGTGATCGCTGAACCTGGAATTCATTGAACAACTTCCCTTACGCATTTCCCACACCTCTATTTTGATTTTTACACTTGCAAAGAGTTGCCCAAAAGCTGAAAAAAACACCCCCGCGAACGCCCCGCTCCTCAGGAGAGCAGCCCCGGGCGGCGCTCTGGCAGACGCCGCCGACATGTCGGCGCCAAGTCGCGACTTCAGCTTCGCAAAAGCTTTCCAATAGTTCCGTGTGCCATTTCACCCTTTACAATGCGGCAGAATAAACAAACAGACAAACAAACCAAACAAAAAACAACATTAAAAAGCCCCTACTAACACCGACATTTGGCCGCCTCAGTGGGTCCCCGCCGGGCGCCTCACTAAGGGAGGGGGCGGGGCCCCGCCGCGCGCGCGGGGGCGGGGCCAGGCCGGCGCGGGCCCCGCTGCCGTTAACCCTCCCTCCGCCGACGCTGCTCCCCCCCGACGCCGGACCCCTCTCTGCCCCCCCCCGCCCCGGAGAGGGAGACACGGAGGCAGCGAGGGACAGGGCCGCCCCCGTTTTCCCCCCCCATCAGCCACCACCGGAGCCGCCGCCGCCGCGTCCCCGCACCTCGCGCACAGCCCGCCCGCCGCCATCTTCTCTCCCCTCTCACGTGACCCGTCGCGCGGAGTCCTCCCTGGCGCCGGCGTCACATGGTGGCGGCGGGGCCACGGCTGCCGCTCCGCCTCCGGCCCCCCTTCCTCCGGCGGGTGGGGGTCATGTGACCGGCGGCAGCGCCAAGATGGCGGCGTCCTGTGAGGTGGGTCCGCGCTTGGCTCCCGGGCAGTGGTAGGGGAAGGCCACGACCCCTCGGGGGGACCTAGGGCTCATGCGGGCAGAGCCCCCGAGACCTTCTGGGGGCTGTTGCGGCCGCTGTTCTCTCCGCGGCCCGTACCCCGCCGCAGCTTTCCGGCAGGGAAGGCTGGGCTGCTGGGTGCCGCGGCTGAGGGGGGAGAGGAGGAGGATGGCGGCGCGGAAGGACGGGGCGAGGGGAGCCCGCAGTGCTGCGGAGGACACCGGGAAGGGAGGAAGGGGATAGGTGCCGCAGTGAGGCGAGGGCTGCCGGGCGTTTGGGAGCACGTCGGTGGGAAGCGGACCGGATGGGGGTCACGAAACGGGCAGAGAACCGGGGGCGGTGGGTCCCGTTCGGTGGGCGAGAGCACGGGGAGTGCTGGGGAGCTTCACACTGAAAGAAGATGTGGGAGAAGGGAATTGCAACAGGCACAAGAAAATGAAGTAATTCGGCAGCGAAATACATCGCGTTGCACATCCGCGGGGCAACCGCGTTCCAAAGCGGCTGCGTTAGGGCAGGAGACCCGCGTCTCACAGGGTGAAATCCCTCCTTGTACAGCCCGGCTGGCGGGCTGCCCGCTGGGGGCGGGGCTGGCATGTGTCGCTATCGATGCAAGAGCCGGGTTGTGCCCTTAAAGTTGCCAGACTGAGTGGAAAGTCTTTGTCAATCCTTGGCTATCGTGTGGCATTTACCCTGCCCCCTCTCAGATAAGCCCTAAGTTTCCCCCTCCCCTGTGACTGGAACCAACAAGGAGCCAGACCCCAAAACCATTACTGGTCACAGGCGGATATTGCCCATGTGAGTTCTGTTTTATTGACTGTGTGATTAATTCTTTTCCTGTTCTGTTTAAAAATTAATTGTGACGGCAGGAAGATTACACCTGGCCTGATGTAGCAACAGTAATGAAGTTGTTTGGCAATGAAGTATTTCAGGCTATACAAATAAGGATGCCAAAAAGCAATTTATTAATAATTAAGATTTTTTAGTGCAACGTCATCGATAAATAAATGCTCCAGACCCACAGTGTAAGGGAGTCTGACAGTACAAATTTTAATAGTTACCCAGTAATATTACTACTGAGACCTCCATCAGCATTATAATTTGGTGACACCATTCAACACTGGATGGAAAGTGTCAGTTTAATTTGAGCTTAAGAAAAAAACAGCTATGCAGAAGCTTTATGTTTTCTAGTTGTTGCTTTAATTGTTTGCTTTTTTTCTTTTTTAAATAGCAGTTGCAGTAGCATGAAAGGGAATTCTTCCTAATGGACAACCATTGAGCACACTGGGACTCCTGAGAAAGATTTTGAAAGCTGGAGCCACATCAGAGTGGAAACATGTTAAACAAGCCAGCACTGGTGGAATCCCTGATCGTGTTTGTCATCGTTCTCTTCGTGCACGCAGTGGTGTGGGACCGGTATTCCTGGTGCGCCGTCGCTCTCGCCGTCCAGGCTTTTTATGTCCAATTCAAATGGGACCATCTGCTCCAGCTGGGTGGGGCTGTATTCCAGTTCCGTACGGCAGCGAACAGTGGCCTCCTGCCGGCTAGCATGGTCATCCCCTTGTTGGGGATAGTGATGAAGGAGAGGTGCAAGTCTGCTGGCATTGTGTACTTCGAACGTTTTGGCATAGTTGTAGCTTCCACCGGCATGCTGGTTGCTCTCTTTCTGTCTGTAATAGCGGTTGGCATCACAAAACCTGTGCCGACCAACACTTGCATCCTTACTGGTGTTGCTGGCAGTATAATTATCTATACCATGAAGCACTCCTTGACTGTTTCAGAAGTGATAGAGGTCCTAGAAGTGCTGCTAATTTTTGTCTACCTCAGTATGATCTTACTGTACTTGTTGCCTCGATGTTTTACTCCTGGAGAAGCTTTGCTAGTTCTTGGAGGTGTGAGTTTTGTTCTCAATCAGCTCATTAAACGCTCACTGAATGTAATCGAGGGCAGAGGTGATCCCATAGACTTTTTCCTTCTCGTAGCAGTTGTCGGAGTTGTTCTTCTTGGGCTTTTTTTCACTGTGCTCTTCATTTTCATGGATTCGGGTACGTGGATCTCCTCCATGTTTTTCCACATGATGACAGCAGTGCTAGGCTTAGGGGTCATCATGCCTTGGCTTTACCGACTGATCCAGAGGAACCCTTTGTTCTGGCTACTCCAGTTTCTGTTTCAGACACAGACAAGAATTTACCTTCTTGTATATTGGACCTTTTTGGCTGCTTCAGCATGTGGCGTGGTTTTCTACCAGAATGCTAAGAGATCATCTGAATCTAAAAAACACCAGGCCTCGACTATAACCAGGAAATATTTCCATTTCATTGTTGTAGCTACTTATGTTCCTGGACTAATCTATGACCGCCAGCTTCTCTACGTTGCTGCAGTACTGTGTCTGGCAGTGTTTATCTTCTTAGAGTATATTCGGTACTTCAGGATCAAACCCTTTGGGCAAACCCTTAGGCATTTGCTGTCTCTCTTCTTGGATGAAAGAGACAGTGGACCTCTAATCTTGACTCATATTTATCTCCTCCTTGGCATGTCCCTCCCAGTATGGTTATTCCCCAGATCTTGTGCTCCTAAAGGTACCCTGTCTGGGGCAGGAGCACTGGTCCCCTACTCCGGGGTACTGTCAGTAGGGGTAGGAGACACTATTGCCTCCATTTTTGGTAGTACAATGGGGGAAATCAAATGGCCGGGAACAAAGAAGACCTTTGAAGGGACAATGACAGCTATTTTTGCTCAGATCATTGCTGTGGCTCTTATTCTGATCTTTGACAGCAGTGTGAATCTGAACTCCAGCTATTCCTGGATTCTGGCATCTGTGAGCTTAGTTTCTCTTTTGGAAGCTTATACTACCCAAATTGATAATCTGCTGTTGCCTCTCTACCTCCAGATAATGTTTATGGCTTAGAAGCCCTTCCAGGAGCAGAGGTCTCTGCTTTTCTAGAGAGAAGTGGTAATAGAATATGCACTGTAATGAGAGCTCAAAGCTGATCTAAACACTGCTGTTGGTACAGGAGATAAAATTGTTAAAAACAGAAATGAAAAAGACCTATTTAAAATAATCGGTTTGTTTGGTCTTGTTTTTTTTCCCCTGTTTAAAACAGCATGAGTTGATTCATGTTCTCACAAGAACACAACTGTGACTTGTAAATTGGATTATTAAACACAAATGTTATTTTTGTGTCTCTTCTGGGTGCTCAGAGGCAAAGGAGGTAGAGCAATAAGAGGTAAGTCAATGAGGAAAAAAAAAAAAGGCAGCAAACCTCTCGGCTTATGCCACCTCTGTATTGCATCAGAGCCAAAACTTGTTTTGCTGTACTGAGCCCTGCAGTCTTATATTACTGTGTAAGCAAACTCCTCATTTCTGTATAAGCACCATTTAAAGCATGTTTTATAATGAGGGTGACCACCATCTACACAAAAAGTGGCTACGACTGTCCCAATGTATCCCGTCACCGTCAACAAGAGCCATACTAATGCACTGCGATGTATGAACGCAATGTCAAATTCAGCAGCTATAATACCGACGTTTACCGGGGGCAGGCACAGGAGGTTTGAGAATGTAAGACACTGTTTATTTCAAACAGCACTAATGAGAAGGTTGCAGTTTTAGCCCTGAAGGTTTATGCAACAAGAAGAAGAATGTTTTATCTTTTTCAAGATTTTAATCTCTAAATTAATTTGGAACAACATTCACCTAAGCAAAGTCACAGAAAAACCTAATTACACATTAATCATGAAAGCAGAAAATCTGTTAAAGTCAATAAACTTCTTTAATACTGTTGCAGTTTTCTACTTTTCACGTTTTTTTCAGCTAGATGTTTAATTAACTAACTTATAAAAATGCTTCTATCAACCAATTGAGTAAAGCGATTTCATTCTGACCGTTTAGTTAAAATTATAACTGCCCTTTTATAGCCAAAAAATCCACCTAATTTTTTGGTGTATTAAACAGTTCTGTATTGACGGTCTCCTCTCAGCAGTTTGCCAAGCGTCCATTAGAACAAGATGCATTAACGCAAGTTCTCCCCTTCCCCGAGAAGTGTCCGAGCAGAACATTTGCATCCCAAGATTCCTGTTTGCAGCATGAAGTTAACTTCTGACGCTACTTTTATTCACTTTTAGGAACAGTTTTGTGCAAGTCCAAGATACCTCACACAATACTGTCCTGCAGTCATAGCCCTGAGACTGTCTTAAGAGTGAGAATTAGACCGGGGGTGGAGTGAAACTGGTGCTCCGGGCCAGCAAAATTGGCCCCAGAACCCAATATTGTGTTTGTCCCCGCAACAAGCCAGGGCTCGACTGGCTGAGAAGCAGCATTGCCCAATTTACTCCCCTGCCTGGGCAGGGCTCCTGAGATTTGATACTGCTTTTCCTGAGGATGTCAAAATTGTCCAGAGTTGGTTTTGGTTAATTATGCAATAAGTTGTCAGATACTCTTCATAGGAAACCTAACTCAGCAGTTGCGCTAGACTGAGTTTCCTTCACATTTAACAGGAAATCCTACAAATCCAGTCCAGCTTCTTGCTTTTATTTATGCACTTGAACTAGGTGGTTTTGTACATTGCAGGTGGTGGTGTATGTAACCAGAGGACGAACTATCACTCCTCAGCAGAAAGGTGCTATTCTAAATTACAGACTCTTCTAAGGGAAAGATAAGGAAAAAGCTTTATCTGCTTCTATCGTGAGCCACAGGCTTAACCATTAACATCATAAAATAGTACCAGAGTTAAAGTCATTTTCCCTCCACCCAGCTCGCAGCTTTCAAACCAACTGTAGAAAAGGTAGGAGAGGGCAGCAGCTCTCCCTGCACAAACTTTGAATTCAAGGTTACTGCTGTTGCCATTACCCAGCTTCCAATTCCTACTACAGCCACCTGATCATTCCTGTGATTAATTCTTTGCGGTACCAAACCTATTCTGCATTGCCCAGCAAAGCCCAAAGGGCTGAAAGGAAATTTCTTCCCATAAAGAAACCAAATTTGACTACTTCACATCACACAAACGCCAGAGACAGGCAATATACTTTCAAAAGGGACAAGTCAGTCAGAACTGGGGCTCACTCTGCCAGGACTCTAAGCAGTCTTAAGGTTTCTACCATTAATTAGTGCATTGATGACACCGAGCTCATATCTCGGGGTTGTCGCTGCACCAGTGCCAGTGAAATCACACCTACACAGCTTCTGTTCAGCTTAGGATACAGGCTTGAGCTTGCCTTGGATGTAACTTACATTTCTGTTCATTCCTGAAGTTTCATCTTGCTATAAGTTGCTTTGGTTTTGTTGGGGTCCTGGGGATAAAAATTCTTGTTGTGCACACTGAGGGTTCAAACTGGTCATCAGACAACCTGGCCCTGGCCCCATCTATTGAGAGAAGGTCACACTGGCTTCCTCAAAGAAAAGATGAGAGATGAAACAGAGAATTTCTATTTTTTTTATTTAAATGTTCGGAGTTCGATTGGGTTTTTTTGTTTTCATAGTTTCAATATGAATCTTTAAGAAGACACAGAGATCAAACAGCTACAGTTTGCTAGAAATACTTAAAAGATTGATTATAAAAATAGACTTCCTGCTTCATTTTGCCCACAGTAGGGCTATTTTTAATCACTATTATTCAAACAATAGGACAGAGACCTAAGGGTAAAAGTCAGCCATCTTCCCAGGACGTGTTCACCTGCATTGCTGGGATCGACACAGCCAAGAAACACACTAGACAAGCTCTTGCCTTAAACAGAAGAAAATACTGAGTATGTGCAAGAAGGAATACCTCTTAACTGGTTCCGGTCAAGGTGTAATGGTGTGTAATGGCCTTTAATGGTCTGTTCTCAAGACTGAAGGAGTTGCCTTACCAAAGGAATGGGCAACTGTTCTCGCACTAGTAGGGCTCATGCCGTAGTAGAAACTCCTGCCTAATGCAGGTGTATTCGGCTGTGTCAAAGGTCCTCGTTCTGAGAAAAGGATAAATTAATCTTGAGAGCTGATCTAGTGGAAATTGCATTTAAAGGGAACATGATCAGAAAGGAATATCAATCAGCTATTGACTCCAGAAGCCAATCACTAGCTTCAAGTGTAGAGTGACGGAAAAGGCAGTTCCGGAGTTGGCTGGAGCCTAGGAAGTAAGGAAGAGGGAAAAACAAAACTTCAGATGATATTCCAGTTCTGCGAGTATGAAATCAATTCTAACTGAGGTACAACCAACAGAAACTGAGTGACATGCAAGGCCACCAATAAAAGTTTATCCCGGCTATTGCATTGGAAAGGCTCTAGTTTCCTCAGCTGCTTGTTAGGATGGTGACCTTACCAGTTCTCCTTGCTCCAGGTGGTGTCTTTGGCTTCCATCACATGGAAGGTGAACACGTGGCGAGAAGAGTCTGAGCTGTTCAAGTCACTCTTATGGACGACTTCGCCGTGGATGAGAATGAGTCCACCTGTTTGAAAGAAACATCTGTACCGCTTCTGTCAAATTATGAGTGCTAGCTTTAAAATGTAAGGGAAGCTGAGAGTGTTAAAATCCAATTTTAGCGCTCTTGTTTCTCTTGAGCTGTAAAGCGGTCTCGTTTGGGGGTTGTTTTTACCTTTACTTATAGGCAGAGGTATGAACTGGCTGTCATCGTAGGCCGGCTCTGACCCTACAAACTCTACGCATGTTGAGGTACCTGGAGCTGCACGGACCATTCTCCGGGTAATTCCACCTGCAGATCCACAGAATGAGCAGACACACATAAAAATTAAGCAGCTGGTTACATTCTGCACAGCAGAGGAAGAGTACCTGCTTTCTCTTGGCAACAATAGGAACTCTATTATTATAGTATATTTCATTTTTTTCCCTTAGCAATTTGGGTGGGGTTTTATTTCATTAAGCAAAGATTTAGGATTTTCCAGCTGTGGCAGAAACTGATAAAACAACTGCCTTTTGTTTGCCTTTCTGGCTCTCTCTGTGCATTGCAACATAGCCCTTTAGGAACACAAACAGTCATACACTTATGCAAAGCCAACCTTTGGTCCATTTCTCCTTTCTATAAGAGCATAAATTGCAGTCGGAGTGCAGACCACTCTGGAATTACGAGGGATGAGCGTGTTAAAATCTTAAGAGCACTATGATTATACTCACAGAGGGAATTGCTTAGGTGAGCAACAATTTAACCCTGCTTAGTGTGCCCTAGAGGCAGTGAAACACAGAAAAACCGCGCTGTTAATCCAATCGTGGTTACACACACACGCTTCAACCACCGTCGGTCACAACAGCCGTTACGTGAGTCTGTGCTGATCTGGTTTTGTCTGTGTGCACCTGGGACACTGTCTGTTCCTCGATGGCGTGGGTGGTGTCCAAAAGGTCCTCGCATAGACTTGGAGGCTTTCCTTGTTTACCGAAATTCAGACTAATATTTGACAGTTGTGTGTGTGGAAGAGGATTTTTATTCCCCTTACGTAGGGCTGTCAGAACTAAAAATTTTATTGGCAAGGGCAAAAAAAAAAAAAAAAAAAAAAAAAGGAGGGGGGGATCTTTGTGAAGGGGATGCAACCTGGAAAAGAAGCAGTTTTGTGAGTGGATGGAAGGAAAAAAAAAAAGAAAAAAAAAAGTGTGATTTCTCAGTGTATTCCTACTCTGGAAGTCAAAAGGGCTTACTACTCTTTGCAGTCCAGATCAGACTTGATGACCATTTTCAAGGCTACAGTCAAAACTGCGGGAGGAGCACCAACACAGCGCAGTGACCTGCTTCACTACAGGAAGAAAGGACCCAGTAGTTTAAGACCTTCTTTAGATTAAAGTCTTAAATCTCTGTGGCCTGGCAAGGGAGATTCTGAACCTTGCAGGGGAAGCTTCTGAAATAATACTGAAGTAAAAAGAAAAGATTCAGGAAAGTTTTAACGGGTTCTGGAGTAAATAAAAATTAAGGACTGTCCTTCCTTGCCCCTGTACCCTCTCTGATACTGTGATTCTTTGTTTCTGGGCTAGATATCAACTAAAAAACAGTGTCAGTCATGTATACTGCCTATTTTTTAATTAAAAATATTGTTGTATGTTAAACTCGTGTGATGGACTGGTGGCCAAGAGCAAAGTCAGGCAGTTGTCAACCTGCTGAAAAACGTGGCTGTAGATTTGACAACAGCACAGGAGGAGAACCTTGTAGTAAATAAAGTCGTCCTTTCAAAAAACAAGAGTAAGAGTGTGCCTCTGCAGGCACTGCGTGATGCAGAGAACATAAGATGGCCCGTGTTACCCTCCACCCTTAATCAAGATGAGGGAGCGCGTTTCACAGCACGCACCAAACTCCCGTGACTCTTACTGGTGTGAGAGCCAGGAATGAACCACAAGCAGCCGTTCTCCCTCGTGGCGTCCTCCAGGGCAATCCAGAACCCCAGGACTCTGCCCAGAGGCTCCGTGTGGAGGAAGGTGGCATCCTGGTGGGGGGTCACTGCAATGAGACACAGTCGTTAGGACCTTTTAATGCCCGAGGAATTCAGTACCACTAGAAAGATGGCAGGCTTGTTCTCCCCAGCTTCTTGACCTGGCCTACCCTGCCCACCCATCTGTCACACACATTAAATCTTACATAAAAATGCCACCTTTCAGCCTGCTGCAAATGTAAAAATAGCTCTTTGTTCGAGTTCCATATGATGTATGGAAAACATGTATGCTTTTTAATAATTTTAGGAACGTTTGGACCACAAAACTCACAGGCTTAAGTCTAATTCTGAGCATTTTTCCTTGTAATATTCCCCTTTCCTAAAGGATTATTATCCGCAGCATGATACAGAGATAACACGAATCTCACCTTCACCGCCAATGCCAGGTTGCTGCAAGGAAAGAAAGGTGATGTGTGAAGAGAAGAGTTTCACAGCTTCCCACCTAACAGGGTCTTATTTCTTGGGTGACAAGACTACTTGAGTTACCGTACCTTGAAGATATACATGCTTTGCACAACTACTGGTTTCTCAAGGCCTAGTTTTCTTCCCAATTCCTGCAAGAAAACTTTCCAAGATTTATGTTTGCTGTTTTCTGCACACTATAAACCATTATTCTTTTAAGATATTTAAATTTCCTTTTACAGACAAAATGACTATCCTTGGGAGTCTAGAAAACTAAGATTAACTACTCCAGAATTATATTTTTTTTTCCCCAGACCATTCTGGGAATCAGTAAAAGCTCACCTGCACCTTGGAGGAGTGGGTGATTTGCTTGAAGACAGGATCACGAGCATGTAAAGCTAAGGGGAAAGAAAAGGCTCAGACTGCAGATTTCGTTAACAGAAGGGAACCTGGCAGCTCTCGGTAGCGAGCTGCAGAGATGACACTCGAGAAAGATAAATTGCAGCCAGAAACTTTCATCCCTCCCAAGAGTGGATATACATGCCTTATCACACCTAAGGCGGTACAACACTTGTACATTTGTACAATCTTCTTTAGAGACCCAAAATATAATCACTCACTGGCCAGAAACTGCAGCTATATAAAAAATAGCGTATAACTGAGTGAATAAAAATTGAGTATTATGTGATTAAGTATTATATTATGCAAACACTAACACGACAACCACTGTACGTGACCCTGAGGCACACAGGTGAGTTCACCCTCTAAAAACACTGTTCTAAAGACCTACCAAAAAAGTAATTACTGCAAAACTGCTAGGGTTTATCTTTGGTGCCCTTCACAGAGGGACACAGCCTGCAGATCAAAGCTGTTTGCACACAGACACTTGCTACAAGTTTTACTCTGGCAAAACCATAAAGCAAAAGCTTGGAATCATGGCTCCATCTCACCATGATAAAATTTGCTGGGAGGACCCACAACTGGGTCCAGCAGAGGCTGCTCCTGAGCAAGGGATGAAGCCAGACTCAACCAAAAGGACTAATTACCAAAAAAAAAAAAATTTAGTAAAGAGAAGGCTTTTGAATTGTTAAGTTGCTGAGTCAGCAGGAATCTACAGTTGTTTTCACTTCCCCTGGGGAAAAGCTGAAGTATAACAGAATGGCAGAGGGATTATGCAAAGTGGGGGGAGAATGTTTTTCTGAGAAAACCGAAGAACTGAGAAGTCTC
Organism: Chroicocephalus ridibundus; assembly: GCF_963924245.1. NCBI lineage: Eukaryota > Metazoa > Chordata > Aves > Charadriiformes > Laridae > Chroicocephalus > Chroicocephalus ridibundus. The sequence continues at coordinate 6,631,176 of NC_086298.1, read as the reverse complement.
GGTACTGAATTTCCAAGTTTAGTGAAGTTTAATCTGCACAAAGTTCACACGTTTGGAGAGGCAGGGAAACCTGCTCTCGTTTTCCATGTATTGTTTGAAAACAAAATGGATGAAAAAGCAAGTTCAGTAGCTAAGAGAGAAAATAGGTCAAATGAACCAACAAGGGTAAAGAAAAGGTGCTGCTGACATCAAAGAAGGGAGGACAGCTTCGGCGTTGGCAACCCACCACTGCACAAGACACAGAGGACAGTTTGATCTGTACTGAATGTGACCAGTCTTAGGGGTAAATTTGTTAAAGCAGTTTCTTACATAAAAGAGACAAGGGCTGAAGTCCAAACTTTCGCATGTCAGTGACTCTGAGCTACGCACGGCTGAAAAACCTCCTAGAAGGGTTTTTTGAAAAGAATCGTGACAGAAGATTTTTAAGTCCTTTGACAGCAAAGAGTCAGGGGCAGCACAGAGAAAATTGCAGAGACAGTGACAGAGCAACGTGGGGAGAAGCAGTCTGATGTGTAGAAATCAAGTTGAAGTATTTAATGTAGAAACCCAGAGTAAAACAGCCTGGGGTTGCAAAGTCAGGAGCTGCATGGCCACGATGGCAAGAGGGGGTGAGGACTGTGATATCTGATGTGGTCGTCCTGAGGAAGTACAGAGAAGGAACAGAAGAGGGAAGAAGTCATTTCTCTGCACAGAAAGATTTCAACTCAGATGGGCCAAGGTTATGTATATGGAGTAGGTCTGGAGAAATCCTCATATCTGAAACCACATCGCTCTCAAAACCCCATCTTTTAAACATACCGTGGCCAATCTTGCTGATGGATTTCTCCTTTGCAATTAGAAAGTTACCTACAAAACAAAACTAGAGTTTAACACTGTTTGCAAAGCAGGAATCGTCCCCAGAGCTGTAAACTGGCCCCTGATCGCTCACTCAGCCTTCTCCTGCCTCCCCCGCCCCGTGGTGAGCTCAGGCCAGGGCTTACCTCTCTCATCCAAAACACCTTTCTCAAAGAAGAATCTAATCTTGTCTCCACTGGTTAGGAAATAATCCGAGCTACCCTGCCAGGGATAAGAGCCCAGTAAAGATAGTATCCTTGCAAAAACATATATGAACCTTTGATCACAGCATTAATACTCACCTGCATCTTTTTCCCCATCAAGCCGCAGCATAAACAAAACACAGTCAATAGAAATCACTCGTACAAAGGCTTCCCACAAAGCTAAATCTCTTGGCATTGATTAGGACTCTAAAAGAACCGCTCACAGAGGCTACCCTTGCTTTTCTTTTGCTGGCTGCCTGAAAAAAATAAAGAGCTGTTTTCTGTCTGCAGAACAAGTGCAGAGTGATCTGTGGCAAACAGGGGCAATAATCGTGGGGGCTGAAAGCAGAGCAGAGCCACACACGCCCTCTCCTCCTTCGCCCTCTGGTAAGGCCAGCACCAAACCTTTGTAGAAAACTGGAGAGCAAATGCCTCTCTCTGTGTTATGTTCAGTTAGAAGGAAGAGTCATGTTCCCCCAGAGTGAATCCTGAGCGGCTATTTGCCTTTTCCTTTTCTCCTTCCAGAGCTCGGACGGGGACAGCCCTGCCCTTCTCAGTACCTGCGCCTGGAGCTGCTCCTCTTCCTTTGTAGAGAACTCGGTGCGGCAGTGCGGTGGCACTTCCATCTCCGCTATGATTCTCTGAATCTGGTTCCTCATGCTGTCACACTCCTCCGCAGTGAAAAAGTGCTCTAGGACAAGGAAGCCATCCTCACGGAACTGGAAGAGATGGGGTGACTGCTCTCCTCCCGAGTCCTCGGGGGAAGCAGCACAAAGCAAGAGAAAACAGCACTGTCCCAGCATGAAAAGCATCCCAACTTCAGCTCTGCAGCTGGACAACCTGCTCTTAAATTTTAATTTCAGGAGAGGTTTCTATTGTAAAAGAGATCCTTAACAGGCTCATAGTACCATACAGTTAAGAACAACATATCTCAACACCTCAGTCCACAAAGCAGAGCAGGTATCATCACTAGAGCCTTTGTGGCTTAAGGATATCTTATCTAAGATGTGTGACCAGCAACTATTAAATTACAAAGCCTGCTAACGCGTTCAGAGCAGTTGCATCTGGATGCTAAATAAGAATGAGATTCCTTTACAAGCTGCAAAGCATTGTTTTCTCTGAGGGAAAAAGCCCTGGGTGATTTCTCATGGTTGGCTGCACAATCCCTTACAAAATGAACTCTGTCGGCATTACTGTTTCTTTATATAGAACACCCTGGAGATTATCCTCTGACAGGGAGATTTCGACTTCACAGATGAGTGCTGAGCAGCAGAGAGAGAAGGGCATGACAGAAATTCCTCCAAGAGCTCTGTGGGACAAGCTGCCCTCTGGAAGAGTTTGTTGCCATGACAGGATCCTCGCACACTCAAAACGAACGCAAGACAAGAAGCTGGGAAGAATATAAAGTGTTGTAAAGCAGATCTTTGCTAGACCTGACCATGGGTTAACGAGTAGCATCACCCACCTGCACTACAGACAGGCTCCTTCCCGGGGTGCCGTTTCTTACCTTTTGGATCTGATGCTGGGTTACAAATGCCATCGGAGGCAGAAGCTCCCAGGATCCCACCAGCAACACCGCAATGCCACCCAGGCTCTGCAGGGCTGACTCCCCGCCTCTTCACGTGATCCTTTCCCCAGCATGTGATAACAGCGAGCGTTGGGCAGCCGGACTCTTGTGCAGCCGGCGGAGCTGCCTCTCGGGGCATTTCGTCCCCACCTCCTGCCATTTGCTCCGAACGTCCCCGCCAGGGGCTGCAGAGTTTTGCTTTGGTTCTTGGTGCTACTTGAAGTGCACAAAAACATTCTGCTGAAGTGCGATCACAAACTTGATTCGCTTCTTAACTCCAAGAAGAAATCACTGTTTTAATTATTAATCCAGATTAAAAACAAATAGAGCAGTTTAGCTGGCAAACACAGTGGTAAAATAAGATTCAAGTGGGATGAAGAGATCCAAAAGTTTCAAAACAAATTTAAAAAGTGGTGATTCAAGCTCCTAAAGAGCCCTTTTCGCTCAGTCAGCGAGTCCTGCCGGTACTCCAGCACCTGAAAGGGACTCCAGAGACCCAGGAGATGACAGCCAGACTAAAGGGTGTTAAAGCTAAAGAGCTTTCACGAAGGGTTCTGTAAAAGTCATAGAGAACATCTCTGTTATTGTCATTCACCGCTGCTCTTTGGCAACGTACACCTTCACTTGCTCGGTTCACTCTCCTGCAGCTCCAAATCTGCGCATCAATAGATAAACCCAAAGCCACAGTTCAAACCAGAGAGAGAAAAATGCAGAAATAGATGTAAAAGGCAGGAGAGTGAAGAACAGATGCCAGCCCAGCGGTGGCGCTCCCCGCCAACACATCCTTCCTATCGCACGGGAATCCCTGGGGACAATTTGGCTCTCCAGAGGGGGGGGAAAAAAAAAAAAAAAAAAGTGTTTGGCAATTACGGGAAACACTGAAAACCTCCTTTCAGCAGCACTCCACAAAGAAATAACATCCTGGGGACGGTTTTATGCATCACTCGCCTTGCCAAAAGAAAACCTGACAAAATGAAGAAGTGGAAAATGCTGATGGGAAGGTGTTTCCTTCCAAATGTATTTGCTAGCAACTGAGAATCCATCTTAGAGATGTTGTTTGAGAAAATAAAATACGGGAATCAGCTCTGGATAAAAATCCCTCCCCATTTTGTTCAAGTCTTTTTCCTTTTTTAAATAAAATTCAGTGTTTTCACTGGAAGAATACCTCTTTCTGAGCATTAACAGCTTGTTTTCAAGCTTTTCGCTCCACACAAGAAGATATGAATTCGGTAGTTCAAAAGGCTAAATTTGGCCAGAGACTTTAATCACTGGGCTACAAAAGTGGAACAGCCAGCCTCCAATGCTGCAAAAGTCAAAATAATCATCAAGTAGTTCCCCCTTCCTGTTAACAGGCTCTCACCAACTGATAGAGCTGAAGTGGTTTTTAAGGAAGATGTGTAACCAGGGGAAAAAAAAACCTCTCCTGTAGCTATTGCCTGTAAGTCGATCTCGTGAGGATCCACCCCACCGGGAGGCAGCAATCCTGGAGAAACATGCCTTCTGCACATACTCCCATGCCACTCCTCAGTCCCTCTTGGTGTTACCTCCGTCATTCATAATGTCACATACATCTCATTCCCAGTCACGTTTTTTTCCAGCAATTTAGCACATCATCTTCTCCACTCCCCACCTTACGCACACGCGATGACTTCAGAAGCTGCTTTAGCTCATAGGCATGACAGTAAACCACAGCTTTCCTGTTCGATGGATTGTTTTGAGCAATATAAACAGCAGATCGCAGCACACGACACAGCAAGTACCAGAAGATAACTGCATAAACCAGGAGAGGCAACCCATCTTGGTTACAGGAGCGTCCATCTGTGTCTTTCCTTAGGACTCCTCCAGTTCTCTGCCATTCCAGATGTGCACCTATTTTGAGGCTTAGAAAGACCTTTTCAGCAAGAGGAAAACCACCCCCACCACAAAATGCCCAAAAAAAGTCAGAGAGAAGGATGTCACCTTTGTAAATACTTTCTCTTCCAGTAAGTCTAAATAAGGAAGGTAGAAAGTACTTATACAAAACTGGGAAATGACCCTCTTTTCCTTCCCTTCCTCCCTCTCCGAGAGATCGTTTGCAGACTACTAAACAACATTTTCTCCTGCCAGCTCCGTAAGGAAAACTGCACTTCTGGCAAACTCCATTGGAGGCTGCCAAAGCCCATCCCGAGCCTGCATGAAAGGTACAGGCGTGAGTGACATCTGGAACATGGACAACCCTGCAGCAGACAAAGCACAAGTGTGTCAAATGCCTTTTTGACTGGCACGATTATCCTAATTTCCTTCTCAATAAGAGTTCCTATTGAAACCATGCGGAGCCAAGCCAGCTTGCCAGATCTCCAGAGCCAGTTTTAAGCAGCTCAGCACTCTTGCCAAAATTGCTCTTGTTGGAGCTGCCAGGGTTATTAGGTATGCAAAAAAATTTCAACTACATCTCTTATCACCTCTCCTGAAGTTCTCAATATGATTGGCAACAAGTGACAGGATATTTAATGAGAAACAAGGAGCACAGGAACAACAATAACCATAATGAGTATCTAAATTGTATTAAATAGTATATTTAAAATGGCATAGATACTTGAATACTTTTGTTTTCCCTGTATTGGCAGTCCTTTCTTTCAAGTTATCAGAAGCCTCAGAAGTGCAGTAATTTTCCATCAAGAGAATTCTCATTGTCATCAAGAGGTAAAACCAAGATGATTACTTTCTTCAAAAATGAGCAAGGTAAAAAGCTTGTGGTGCAGTAGGGCTAGAGGATTTGATGGTAATAAAGCCAATATAGTTCCCAGCTGCCTCTATTGCATCTTTACTCTATGCTTTTCAGTGAGCTACAAAGAAAATTTGGAATTATCAGGATTAAAAGTCTTTTTCCAAAACAGACAGATCAATTCTTTACCCTTGGGCTCTTTCCCCATCATTGAAGTCCTGCAGGAATCCAGCAAACACCAGTTTTCTTTGACGGTACCTTTCATTCTTTCCTTTTGCTCAGCTGTTCAAAGAGCTGGTAAATCCTTGCCAAAAGGAGCTGCAGTCCAAGTACACCTTAGATGACGAGGGGTGTTTTGTCCTCTCCTTTCTCAGTCCGGTCCTGCAAAGCGTTTCATTAACACTCATCAATGCCAATAAGCAGCACCACAGACAAGCACCTTTCACCTGTTTCACAGCCTGCTCACATTTTCTGTCACTGAAGTGGGGGTCAATGTCACTGTGGTCAAGCAGTCTGGGGAAAAAGGAAGCAAGGGAAGGCAAAACACAAGGGAACTACCTTCTATGCAATAAACCAGCTGCACAGAAACTCTTATCTTGGAAATTTACAGGCTGATTCTCTGTAACACATCATGAACATGATCAATTAGGAAAGAGGCTAAACCAGCATCTTCAGTTGCAAGACTAGTGCATGGGGTAAGCAGACAGCTAGGAAATGCACTTAAATAATTTGTTTCCAGTAGCTGGCTGAAGACACAATTTCTATGGCGACAGTTTTCTCCTCTGACTTCAGTCCCTACCCCTTTCCCTGGGAAGGGGAGCACAACATGCATTTCATGCTGGAAGGCACAACATGCTGGAAACCCAGCTGAGCTTCTGCAGGAGTATGTAGATAATACTCCAACAGTCTTTTATTTGGCAACATAAACTGCATCAGCCCGTTGTTAAAGCAATGGTGAAATACATACAGCAGTCCAGGCTTGTCACTGAGCAGGACCTCTTTCACTGTACATCTACTTTTTGCTTATTCATAAAGGAATGTCATAATCCACAAGGATTGATGCAATGAGTAAGAAAACCCAATAATCTTACACAATAGCTGGAATTGTTAACATCTGCCTTCTGAAAAGGGAGATCGTGAAAAGCTAAGTGCCTTTGCCTACAGAAAACTTAAAAGAAAGCAGACATAAAAGGAAAATGCAAATTAAAAATTAAAACTTTTATTCTGTTAAAGTGTCCAGTCTTACAAGTCTTTCAGAGAAAACAATAGCAGCCTTCACTGCTTAAGGTGGAAGTGCTGTGCATCAGCTGCCCAAACAATCCCACGTACAAAGTGAATGTCATGATTCTGAAATGTTACATCAAGTCGCAGGTCTCGGATGCCAAACCACAACCCTGCTCCTACATTTACAAAATGGGAGTCAACAATGTTTAAACCATGAGTAGTCTCTTACTTAAATGGACACATTTGTCAGCTGTAAAAGATGACTCAGGCTCATTAGCCCCCCTTCTCAAAAATTTCCCCCATTGTTCAATAAATTTCCTTTAAAGCAGACTGAGAGGAAGGAAGGGAAGGGTAATTCCAGAAATACTAAATTAAGCCTTTCTTTGTGCAAATTTGCACAAAGTTCACCTTTGCTATTGGGGTCCAGTAATTAAAGTACAGATACTTTTGAAAAAAGTATTTCAGAGATGAGATTTCTAGAGGATTTCATATTGCCAAAGCACTTGAATGTTAACCTACCACTGCAGCTGGAGGGATAGAGGGAGGAAGGTTTGAGTCAAACAATACTCTTGTCCAGTTCCAATTCTGCTTCACGCAGATACAGGTAGGGCAGAAAACTCACTCTGTTTTGGCACATGCTTAGTAGAACTACAGGATCCACCGCGTGGCCAGTCAGTGGGGGGAAAAAAATTAATTTTGAAATGTAACAAGAAAAAAAAATAAAAATCAGAGTGAATTTTAAGTAATAGTTTTACTAGTGAGCATTCACACAGTCTCACCTTAGGTAACATTTCAGAGTAGATAACTCTACTGTTTATAGTATGACGATATTGTTTGTCAGTGAGAAGTCACACCAAAAGTTAAGAAAACTCTCCATGGTTGAAAGAAAAAGAATCAGAGGGAACAGCTGGCTTCAGGCAGAGACTATTACAAATACACTTGAAGGAGCAAGTGCCTCTGTGAAGAAGTTACATTAATGAATCTCTAGAGAAGGCACAGCTATTAACGAGGACAAAAAGAATTACTCCTCCCCAAAGGAGGACTGAAAAAAAAAAAAAATCCCAAGAACTCAAACCATGCAAGTCCCTTTCCAAAGCAGGAAAACAGGTAAGGAAAGGAAACAGTGTCACAGCTGTTGAATCTGTATTTGAAACTTTTTTCCATACACCTCATCCTCTGTAAAGGATATGTTATTGTTCTAAAAATTCATAGAATCATTTGTTAGAAAAAAAAAACCCACAATGAAAAAAGAGAAGAGGACCTCAGTGTGGTTCAGCAACAGAAAGCCACTTAATACTATTTATGGTAATGAACACCAAAGACTGACTTTAATTAAAATGAAGTGAGCTAAATGGAGTGTATAAATGGTCATAAGAAATGAGGTAGGATTATTATCAGGAAGTGACAATTAATACCAAAGAACATCACATCATGTAAGATACCTGTAACAGCTATTTAACCATTCAGACTGACAGAGTAAATTAATTCCAGCTGCTGAATTAAGTGGGGACCAAATAATAAAATCAGAAAACAATCTTAAACAAATAACTTCGGCTAACATTCCAGTGCATAGTTTCAGAGATACAGCAAGATTTAACAGATTTAATAGTATTTGGTATTCCTTGGTTGGTTCAGTTGGTTCAAATAGTTATCACTTATTACTTTTTGGGGTATTTAGCAGGAAAGGTAGAACTACACTTTACTAACCTTCAGTCCTAACACGAGATGAGCATGCTTGTGATCTACAGGGGCTCCAAGAACTCACTCAGCTCAGAAGTGCTATTAAGGAAACAGTTGTTTTTAATTCAAGTCGTTGTATGGTTTAGCAGCTAATAAATAATCTGGTTTGCTACTATTAGAGTGCCTTGAAAAGCCTGTCAGGAGAACAAGACACTGACCAGACTCTTGATTGTCTGCTTAAGTTGAACTCTTTTCTGAACGCACGGATCAGTGTCAGAAATAAAACCCCTAAACTTCAGTTTGATGGAAACTTAAAAGTAAAAAATACAATATACACCAATTGAATACTTGCAAATAAGGAAGGATTGTTGATGTAAGCTCATCCCTCAAAGACTGAACAATCCAGACAAATACAGGAAGAAGATGATTCACTCTGCTGTGGGTTTTGCAGGAGTCCTAAGCAGTAAACGTGTTCAGGACCTCATGATTTAGACCCTGTCCTTGAAGATTTAAAGCTTCTTCCAACTCATCATACGAGACTGATACACTGGAATCAGTATCTATTTGAGGGAAGACCAAGAAGCATATATCAGGAGTAAATAATACATATTGCTGTCTTCCAGAGTAGCAGTGTATTTTTGTGCCACCCGTGTTTCTCGTACAAGAAGTTATCAGATAGCTTCCTCTGTGGCAAAATTGGAATGAGCAATCTCAAGCCCTAGCAGCCATAATCGAGAAAAACTGAGCTTGGAATATTGTAAGAGCAGCAAAAAGCTAGTGTTTTCATGCACAGTCAATACTGGCCTGCCTTACAATTGCTTCGTAGACCTCAGGCATAGGGCAGCCTCTACTCAACAAGCAGCAGGGGTATAACTCTTATTTGGTCAGAAGTTAGAGAGTCTCTGATTTCTAGCAGAACAGTCTATCAGCCACTTGTCCTATGGACTCAGCACTAAGATACATGGCAGTTCAGGAGGCTCGCAAGCTTCTAGAAGCACTGCAGCATACTTTCAGGAGCTGCTTATAGAAGCTTCTAATGTAGCTGTGTAAAGTTTAGTTTGTATAACTAAGACCACAACTAGAATCAAGAGTCAAAGCACTCATCTACAATGATCTAGACATGCAGAAGAAATCTCTCTGCTCTGTAAGCTAGGTGAAAATCCTGTGAGGTGCTTGGCCCTTTCAGCCTGCCTAGTCTAAAATACATGTGTTGTAAACCAGTTAGAATCATACAACATTTTGGGTTGGAAGGGACCTTTAAAGGTCATCTAGTCCAAGCTTCCCTGCAACGAGCAGGGACGTCTTCAACTAGATTAGGTTGCTCAGAGCCCCATCCAAGCTGACCTTGAATGTCATCCAGTGACCTTAAATACAAGACAAGAGTTCAAGCCTCTATTCAATTGCCATTACTCTCCAGCACAAAAAGTATCTTTTGGCGGAGAGAAAGGAAAAAAAAAAAAAAGAAGTTTTCTTCACAATCCAAACACAATCCACACCGCTCCCCCACACACACACCCCACAAGGAACTGACTGAAAAACAGTATTACTGTAGCTAAGCCTGAAGCTATTCCTGTTTTACTTAAGCATTAAGCCCACCTAGCAATTTCTGCCCTCTGTCAATCCAAAATGCTTGTGCAAATAGAACAAGTACAATCCAAGACGCATGACCATCAATACTTCCCCATCCTTTCAGTAGCAGCCCCAACTCTAACACAATTTCAAGACACTAACCCTGTTAGAAACAAGACGAGCTCTCACAGTACCTTGCTTGCCAGATAAAGAGATTTAATTATATTATTCCCTGGACTGTTTAAACTTTTCATAACGAATGGACTAAGGGAGGCAGAATTTACATCTTTCTTAAAAGCAGTTTTATAAACAGATCTCCTGATTTTAATGTAGCTTTATTTAAGCATCTGAACATCAACAAATCCAGAGCCCGGTTAACATTGTTCATGATTTCAGCACGTTTAGTGTATATATTTCATATCTTACATCTGATGAAGAAAGCCACAGAAAGCTTTATTGCCCCAACATCCAAGGGATCACCACAATTTGCTAAGCGAGGGCACTCACTGACAGCTTGCCAGGAATCACTCTGGAGATGGCTGCAGCTTCCCCCTTTTGTACACATGGGAAGCCTCCAAACTTTTCACGTCTCAGCTTGCCACACTCCGCCTTGGAGCTAACCCGTTGGTCTGATGCAGAGTATTACAACCACAACCTGCAGGTCCTTGACCCTCCTCTTCCTTCTGATGGAAAAGAGCAGACTTAAGATGTATTGTAGGTACACCTTAACCATCTCACCTTAAGGACATGATTATCAGTAGCTATTAGAAGTTGTCTACCTCTGCCAGTGCAGAAAGTTCACGGTTTTGGGTTTTTTTGTCAAACAATATTGAACAGGTCAGACTTGTTTCAATAAAGACTGCTCTGTTCCAGGGATCTAGAGGAGCTCAGTCCACAAGGGATTCTCATACTGCTCCTTAACACTGAGGGAAGGTAAAGGGGAAGAAATAGGAGGACAGGTTTCTTTTCCAGCACCAAGTTCAATCAGCTTCAGCCTTTTATTTAGGTCAAGGGTGTAACAGGAACTGACAGCTGTTAAAGTGAGGAGGACAACAGAAAAGAACAATCAAGCAGCTCTGTAGACTGCGTTTGTGAAAAACACTGGCAAAGCATTAACAACTTAATGGGAGGGCAAGAGGTGCAGGGGAAGCCTGAGTGTTCCTCTTTACTAACACCACCAACCCCAGGAGACACCCCGACACACTGGTCAGTTGTATGTTCATACTTGATACGTGACAAAATACAGGAATTTAAAAGTAGCTTAAAAACTTTAAAAGCCAGATCCAGAAGCAACTCGATGCTTCTGGGAAAGACAATCAGACTGCTTTTTATACAGATATTTCTCCCACTTATGCTATTTCATACCCATTTCAGAACAAGCTAAAGCTCTGGAATTATGTCTGTCAGTGCCTCCAGCATATCAGCTGGAGACAGGTACTATATGATCTACTCATCAGCACAAGTGACTTGAAACTGTTAAAATAGTGCAATCTTAAATGAGCAGATAGGGTTTGGGGGATTTGGTTCCTTCTCCAGGGCAGAGGAGAAGGTATGGAGTGCAAAGGGTAAAGACAATTGGTAAAAAAAAAAAAAAAAAAAAGATCCTGCATTCAAACTGATGTTTGAGATAAGTTTATCCCCCAAATCCTAATGCCAGCATCTAGATTAAAAAAAAAAATCAGCTGTCTGTATCCTATCCCACCCCACTGTGGGGCATCACTGACAATCTCCGAGTCAGAACAGAACAGTACCAGGGGTCACGGAAAGAGATGGAGGTTCAAGAGGTTTCCTAGTCTCTTGATCTTTACCTGCAGGACACTGGACACTTGCAGTCCCTGAAACATATAAGCCCCATTTGGAGCAACGCAGCAATCCACACATTGCATTTTCTCCTCCATTCAAAGGTCATTTCTTCTCACCAGCACCATTCACCTCACCCTACCTCCTGCCCAGAACAGCAGCAACACCTCTTACTCCCACTGGCCCTTGCTCAGAGGCCGACTAATCTGTCTTGATCCTCATCCTGATCCCAAGCTTCCCCCATCCTGCATCTGAGGCAAGAAGCTGCCTCATTCAGAGCCATGTTTGTTCAGGGACTCCTTGGCTAGCCTGGTAGTGATTGGAGTGGAGAAAGGGGAGGATCTGGGGAAAAGGGGACCGGAATGGCCTTTTGTTTCCTTTTAGTTGGTCAGAGGCTTTTCCTTTTTTTTCAGGGGTTCAAGCTTGCTCTTTGTCTACCCTCCACAGCCGCTCTTTGACTTCTAAGGGCAGTGTGTTGAACAAGTCCTCCTCTACCACAAGCCCAGTACGTTTCAGCAGAGGACATTCTCCCAGCTCCACAGGCAGGCACTCCAAGCGGTTTCCTCGTAGCTCTATCTGTGACAGATTTGTCAGCTCTCCAACCCGGGATGGAAGTGACTGCAGCACATTGTTTCCCAGGTTCAAGGTTCTCAGCTTCCTGCACTGGAACAGCTCTGGTGGGAGACTCTCAATCTGAAAAAAAAAAAATAAAGTAATCACAGGCAAACTCACCAGGAAACAGGACACCTGCCCATAAGACACCAACAAGCCCACACAATGCTTCAAGGTTTACAGAGCACTTGGTTTCAATCATCCATTTCTCCCTTGAGTGAGCTCCTGCTTTCCACCATAAGGACTGTTCCCAAAGTAAAAGTCATTAAACCATGATTGTATGGATTCCCCTTTCAGACACTATTAGTTACAAGAGATCACCAATGATGGTCGCTAAAGTAGAAGACATCACCAATGACAGGATTAGAGGACCAGAAACCTACTCACAGCTGGCCTATACTGTCACATGCTCCCATCAGTATTAGCTTCTTTCCATTCCAAACCCTTTATACCACCATTGGATCATAGCTCCTTTGCTTTAGATAGCCATTGAACAATTGGTATGATACTGAACACCATAAAGACTGGATTTAGTCAGGACTCCTAGTTTTGCTGTAATAAGAGCAGAGGCTCTGTAGGTATGGTCTCCAAGCCCTGAGAACTGGGACTATTATTCCATCATTTCTGTAGGGTTTTGAAGTGTTGCAAGGAGTTTCGAGGCTCCAAAGCACTGGGTTTGACCGTGCCAAAATGCAACAACAAAAAATGAAGCTACCAGCTGTTAGCTTTCCCATGTTTCATGTATCCGTGAGTCACTAATTTAATAAGTCTTATTTCTATTAAAGCCTTTTAATAGTCCAGTCCTCCCAAAGAATCTCTAGGAAAACAATATGGCTAAGGTTTAACAAACACTAGGCTATGAAATAGATGTAGCAATTCAGTATTCTTCCTTAATTCAAAGTCTCATCTTGGAGGCTGTCATTTGCCTTTAAATGCAACCATATCCTTTTTAAAACTTAAATTATGCATTATATCATTCATGGCTAAATTAGACTGTAATCAGTTCTGAATGAGATGGAGTCCAAGGAAAAGTCAAGACAAGATCAGACCAATTAAAAGACAGTTCAATTCAGTCATTGTTACTGGTACTGTCGAGTGTTTTGCAAAAAGCAACATGCAATCAAATGATCACAGACTCTTGAAAATAATAGTGTTATTTAAGGGACAAGTATTGGTTTAGGAAGGAAGCAATGTGCTATAATACAGCCTGCTTCCCAGAATGGCACACTGGTACCAGCCAATTCCAGAAGTCTGCATTTGCTAAGAGCTATGCTAAGACATTTGAGATAATTCCTGGCCTTGGGAAATGCCAGCCTACCAGCCCTTGTGTTTTTTGCTGCCACTGTTTACTGTAAGTAACCAGGCTGGCAGAGCCCCAGGGCAACTGTGGCCTTGCCCAAGCACCTGCAGAGGATACAAACAGCTCAGCTGTTTCACTGGGTCCTCACCACCTTTTGCTTCAGAACACAGTGGAGGGAAGGCTGCTCCAGCCTTCCTGTTGCATTAGCGTTTTTTGAAGAGAGAAATGGGTGGTGCCACACTGTGCTGAAGAAAATGGAGCTGCCTCTAACTCCTTTTCATCCAAGAGAGGCTCCACCCCAAGACTGCAGAGGATACACTGCAGATTAACCCTCGGGAAGCTGTGCTAAGAAGACTGCTAGAAGACAAATGGTACAGAATTATCCAAATTCTGAACAGTAGCTTAAGAACCTTGAAAACTCCCTCATCTTTGCCTAATGCCATCCTCAGAAACTGCCCATATTGGCCCCGCTTTCCCCAAGAAAATATTTTGGCTTCTAACTTAATAGGAAGTGATGTGTGCATACCATGAAGTTTACCAGAGCTCAAGCCACCCATACAAATAGATGCACAGCCACCCAGTCTGTCAGTGCTGGGAAAACTGAGTGAGCAGCTATTAAACTGGGATAGCTGAATGGCTGCTGCTTGTTTGCTCTAACTCCTCAGGGGCACAAAACAGACTTGAACTTTCAGACACTAACTTCAAAATGCTGACTGGAGTTTTAGGAGCCCTGTGTAACACTGAACTGCATTAGCAATTAAATACTTTATTTGAGAGTTTCCCCTGTGAAAAGCCAAACCATACTAGAGCTGCTCTGTCTGCTTCTCACAGGTAATTTGACAGAATTCAGTGACAGATACATCTTGCCAATAGCAGTAAAGATCTTGATACACAACAGTGAAAACTAGGACTGCTCCAGGAAAATTCCACTGCATGTTCCCAGAAGAACACAGAAACCACTAATTAGATCTGTCTGCAATCTGTAGTTATGTTAGAGCCTTTTGCAGCTTCAGGTGGTAATAAACTAAGAGAAAAAAGAGCCTCTTGGGAATTTGCAAATAGAATGAATGAAAGCTTCAACAAGACATTCCACTCAGTACATCAGTCTGCGCAGTCACAAATTGATCTTTGTGATACCTGGCAAATGGAGTCTCCTTAATCCCAAACACAAGAACAAAGATTCAGGAAAAAACATGGGTACAGTTTGCTTTAAACAAATAAATGCCCTCCAACAAAAGCCAAGGAACAACTTGGGGAAATCAGGCAGCATAGCACACTTGGTCATCCCCGCTAACCTGCCCTGCACTTAGACTTACTTAAGGCTTAAACTTAACCTATCTGAGATTACACAAGAAAACCCAGCCATCATACTGAGGTATGCCTCAGTATGCAAGGTGCCATCCTATTTTCTTCCCTCTGAAAGTCAAGGAATTCCCACAGTTCACACTTTCACATCTAACTGACTGTCAATGGATAAAACTGGTTTAGTTCACTCTACCCTGAGTAATGACACTGCACTAGACTGCTTTGCTCTCTCCAAAGTCACCTTTGTGGAACAAGACACCACATTTTAAAAGTGAGAGCTTAAGAACCATTTTTCGTAAGTCTGTCCATATCCAATTTCTCACAAAAAGTGCGTGCTCATAAGACCAAACTATGGAGTATTCCCTGGAAGTGCAAATTAGTATAAGCAAAGCTGTAAGCCACACACATGCATGTCCCAGATGGCTGCTGCCATGGTGTATGTACATGGCTGAAGTGCATAGGCTTAATTGCATACTTGTAGATTAAGACTACAGTTTCTCAGACTTCCATTTTAAGCCCCAAACTGATACCAAGCTAGAGACTACAAGCTTCCAACTGCAGAGAAACAACTGACAGCCAGGATTTCTAAACAGCCTCCAACTGACACTTAGAAGCAGTTTCACTGTTAAGAGAAGAAATGCTACAGAACAAGGGCTGTTCTAAGAAAGGCTTGCCCTGGAGTTATTTGCAATGTTTCGCCTTAGATAAACCCCTCAGACAGAAACAAAAGCTTGAGAATTTAAATAGAATGCCAGTGCCAGGAGTATTTGACACACCATTGTAGCGTGTTTAATCACACAGATAACAGAAGTGCCAGAGTTACTTTTACTTATGCAGAAACACTCAGCTCCTTGCCCACTTACCCTGTTGGCTGTCACAGCTAGGTTCTGCAGGTTTTGAAGAAGTCCAACATCTGGTGGTATGGAAGTCAGGTTGTTGTGGCTGAGATCCAAATACCGAAGTTTTCGGCAATAGAAGAGCTGGGTAGGGATCTTTTCTATCTTGTTACGATTCAGGTAAAGGCGTTCTAAATTGGTTAGGTTACCTATTTGCATGGGGATGTAGGCAATGTGATTGTACCACAATTTAAGGCAAGTGAGACGATGTAAGTGCTGGAAGCTGATGATTTCCTCAATGGTCTTTAGGTTATTGTCCTTCAAGTCTATCTCCTGCAGATTGTGGAGGCTAAAGATAGAGTGAGGAATGCGTTCCAAGTCACAACGGATCAGCTCAAGCTCTGTTAAGTTAACCATTTTCTTAAGGCTGTTGAGAACAATGAGTTTGGTGCCCTCATTGTTGATGGAAAGCTTCTGAAGATGCACACCAACATCTGTCACCACCTGTGGCAGTTTGGTGAGGTTACTCTTCAACCTTAACACCTTCAGCCTCTTCAGCTCCCTCAATCCATCTATCACAATGTACCTGTTGTTTTCAGCACTCAAATTCCCTGTCAGATGAAGCTCCTCTAGTGTCTTCAGGCTATAAATCCAAAGGGGGATCTCCTTTATGTCTGTGAACTTGATGTGGAGGGATTTCAAATTCTCCCTTAAGAAGGCAAGGGCTGGAGCCTCAATTTTGGCAGCCGTGTGGTAGAGCCACAGTTCCTTAAGGCTGGTGAGCTGAGCGATGCTTGGGGGAATAGTGACATCAGGGATAAGCTCCAACTTCAAGACCTCCAACTCAATGAGGTCAAAGACAGTGTCAGGAATGCCACTCAACATGAAGAGATGCAGTTCCAGCTTCTCTTGAGAGTTTTTGGTGATCCTCTGGCGCAGCTTCTCCAAAGTCCACTCATTGTTGAGGTTCAGCTGCCGCAGTTTGTTCTCACTCACCTCTGACAGAAAGACAGCAAAGCGCTTTGAGTACAGGGGGTCATACTGATCGATCAGATGGAGCATAAAAGCAAAGTCATTTTTCACATCAGGAATGTCACTGTAACTGCTCTCCTCCCGGATGGACTCAAAGGAGTATTTCTTGAGTGATCGCCTCAGCATCCACCAGAGTGTGTACATACAAATCAAGCCATAGAATATCACCAAACTGATGTAGAAAGATGCCAAGATTTTGAAGAGAGTGGCCAAAGGATGAGCACAGCGGTACATCCTGTAGCCAGTCAAGCTCTCAATGTCCACTTTACAGTCAACATCAAACGTTATGTTATTGACATAGTAAACAGTATAGCAAATGATCAGAATGAACTTGATCACTTTGATGATGGTCTGCCTCATGTACAGGCGATAAACTATATCTCCCTCTTCCACATGAGTGCGGAACTTTTTCACTTTCTCAAAGAGTGCTTTGGCCTGTTCACCTTCCTTTTTGTCCAAGACACCAGTCTCAGACCGGTCCACAATCCCTTGCTCAATTCGAGACTTTGTTCTCTGCAGCATGGGAACAGTGGCTTCCACATCCTCACTGACTGTGGAGGATTTCTTGTCCATGGAGCCGTTCATTTTCCCAAATGCTGGCTTAGTATCACTCTCTTCCACCACTGTCTCAGATAATGCCCTCGTTGTCCACGGAGAGTCAAAACACTTAAGCAAAATAGACACAAAATGCTCCAGCTTCGAGCTGGTCCTTGGGAATTTGAACCAGAAGTTGCTACAAGCCAGGAAGATGAGAGTATGTAGCAGCACCAGATAAGGAAAATACTTGGCAAACCAGTGAAGACGGTTTTCATAACATACCGCATCCACATAATTATACTGGTGCCGATCCAAATCGTATCGGATCCCCGTAGGTCCTGTATCAGTAGAGGGAACAAGACTAGAATTATAGTAGGTACGCTCTGGGGTTGCAGCTGTCCAACCTCTGACTGAGTCATTGCAAGAGTCTTTGGTAACCCATTTACAGGGCAAACAAATCATTTTGTCCTGGGTGACCTGAAGCGTTCCTCCGAACACTGCAATCATCAGCATCACTATGGAAATGTAGTCCGTGAAGACGTCCCACCATGGCTTCAAGATGCGGTATGCTGGCTGAGTGTCAGCAAAGTAGCGCAATTCAGTGACTGGAATCATGATTCACCTGAAAGGAAACCAGAAGCAGGCATTACTAGCTTAAACTGTTTTGTTCTGCTTTTCAAGAAGGCATCAGGAAACTCATGTTTTAAGCACTAGCACAGCAAGACTGGAGTTAGCCGAGGCCCAACTTCAAGTCACTTTGAGACAAATGAATGAGGCTTCCTGTGAGCAATTTGGTACAGCTGAGACTGTAAAGTTAGTTTGTTGCCATCTTCCCTAATAGACAAATTGTTACAAAACACCATAACTGGTTCTTATCATTAGCAGTTTGTGAGGCAAGACATTCACACTTAAAGAAACCTTGCAGGACAGACTTGAACTACCCCAGCCAGATCAGTATTTGTAAGTTTACTATTTTATCTAGGGATTTTATTCCAGGGATGAAGGAGTTTGCCAGCACTGTTACAAGTGATAAAATCCATGCAGAGAGCACAGTTGTCATGAGTTTGTTACTGCTTTTACAGAGCTAAAAATTAATAATTCAGCATTTGTGTGGTTCTCAAACGGCAGGGGCAAGGAAGAGGATTTACATACAATACAGTTATATTTCTAGAATCACTTCATTGATGCAACTCAACACTGCATCAATAAAGCAAACTGGAAGAGAGAACAAAGTTGTCCAATATCATGACTTCTCCTTCATGTAAGTAGTTTTGGCTTCCTCTCTTTGCATTAATTCTCCAAGGAAAGATTAGTTAGTTGCGCTCTGATAGACTCAGTACTGAAATCACGTAACAGCTGCTCTTTGTCTTATTTACTTCAGAAATAGAGGAAGGGGGAAACATATTTAAGAGAAGAATTCACTTCCCTGACCTACCACTTCCACCTAGAGTTCATCTCAGTTGGGATTTAAGTGTCACAAAGGAAATCAAAAGGTTCTGGGAAGCAGAGGCCTTATGGCAGTGAAACTTCAAGCACATTCTTCAAAAAGCCACAGAAAGTCCGGAAGCCTGACTGATCCATGGATAACTGAGCTCACAAAGCTCCCCCCCTCTCTGACAGGCAACACAAACAGAACCATGAAGTCACTGTAATTTGTTCTAACAATGGTGAAAAAGCAGTAGTATCACATCATACTTACTAGCAAAGTTTCAGTCATTTTGAAACTCTCATGAATTCCATTGCAAAGGAGGAAAAGAAAAAAATTCAGTCACATTTCCCCAAGCCATCACTTGTACAGACAGTCCCAACAAGTTCAGGGGGACTGCAGGGTCAATAGCAGATTTCTATATAGCACTGGCTGGGAGAAAGCTTTCTTTGACAAGCGGAGTGCCCTTATCACCTGCTTTGGTACAATTCAAGTTTGTATTTAAAAATTAATTTCCAGCACAGAACTGCAAAGGAAGCCCTTCCTAATATGAACGCAAAAAGCACCACATTCCCTAGAGACACTAAATACAGAACTCTTCCCTGGTTTGCTGCTTACAACAATAAATGGTAAAATGCCAGCTTTGACTTAGTGTTGCTTGGGAAGGCTGCAAGCAACTAGAGGTGGTAGACTGAAAGACGGCAGCCATCCCTGAAGAAGTGTTTGCCCTTCTGCCCATTCAGTTCCAATACTACATTAGTCGATCACAAAAGATAGACTGGGGTAACTAGATGCAATTTTTATTTTTTTTTTTAGTGGGGAATTTTGGGACAAAATGGCAATACCTGTTTCAGAAGTTCAGTAGAACAAGGCAGAACAGCAAATCTGTTAATTTATCAACCAGTAGACTCACACAATCCTGGCAAAGGATGCAGAAACAAGGCATGAAAATAGCCATAATCAGCACTGTTAGAAGAAACTACTGTCCTGTAAGGATGCAGAGCACTAGCAGAGTGGCTGGCATGCCTCTGCAGGATGGACTGCATTGAGCAGATTAGGGCAAGAGGATTACACATTCACAGGGAGAGGGAAGAACGGGCAAAACTGAACATCTTCTGAATAGCACCTGAGGAGCTAGAATAAAAGGAATGACAAGGTGTTCAGAGCCCCACTCAGAGTCCTGTTGCTAGCTTGCTGCAAGGCCCTAGGCAAGGCACTTCAGCCATGCTTCACCTTCCTCCTCTGAATACATCCACCGCAGGGAGAAGAGAGTCCATTTGCAAGATACATTTGAGAAGAGCTGTCTGTGCATACTACAGAAATACCAATTCCAGGATAAAACAGGGTACAGAAGTTTTCTTTCTGTCCCCCGCACTCCATAACACCTCAAAGCCAGTAGTTAAACAGATCACTGAATCAGTTCCTGGTGATGTGTGTCTCAATAGCTTGTCTCCACAGACAAGAAAATTCAGAGTCAAAACCCCATTTTATATCTGTATTTTCTGCCAGAGAATCTATACCTCTGACAGAGGCCTTTAATCACTACTGACAGAAGCCTTACACTCTCCCAGGACCCTTATCCATCCATTCCCTCCTTCCTCAGAAGCACCAAAGCAGGATACATACCAGATTATTTTTTTTCCTCATGCTTTTGTTTGGTTAGTTTTTTTTGTTAGAACCCCTACTACCCCTAGGGGTAGAGTACGAGTAAGCTAGGAAAGCAAGACAATTCATAGAGAAACCAGAAAGTTCAGCTACTGAGAAGTCTGAGAGCCAGGGCAGGACTGCTGACACACTGCCCTACCCACAAGGAAAAACAAACAAGACAAGAACACATACGCCCTCACTGCCACTCTCTGCCGTAATCAGACTGAGGGAGCAGAGTCCTGCACTTCGACAGTTCAAGTAAGAGAATGCCTGGAAAGCTTTGCAAAAGGGGAACACCAAAAGCTACTACAGTTATCTGCTGGAACAGTTAACTTTGACATGACTTCTGAAATCCAACTATGCTTGCAGGTGAGCACAGCTTCATTTCTACCAGACTCATAATGCAGCAGGGTCTTCGAGAGCCAGAGGTGTCTCTACGCACCTACACTAAGGCTCTATGAGAGTCTAATGGCAGCCTCCCAGCCAGTACCTTTCTTAAACACTCTGACCAGATGCAATGGAAAGCTTCTGTAGTGACTCCTCCTAAACTACATCTAAGAGGTAACAAACACTGCCATACCATTCCTTGCTCTCCGTAAATATTGTAGAAGATCCTATTCCTCTTTTCTTTTCAGGAACATGCAGTGAAAACACTAGTATTGTTCATAAAGGAACAGCTTCTTATTTAAAGAACTCCTTACTCCTCCCTACCGCACACCAAGGAAAAACAAATAAATATATATTTATCTCTTTTCTTCTCTTGCCTAGATACCACTTCTCCCCAAAGATCCTTCCTCCTCCCTCCCCTCTCAGTAGGAAAACTTTTGCAGGAATTGTCAGGCCCTTCATAGTTACCCCTAGTAGGGTTATGAAACAGTAAAGATCTTTTTTCAGGATCTGGGGTCTCATGGCTAAGGCCTTTTCAGACTTGAGCTGTAGTGCTGGTTTGCTAGTTTTGCCCTATCCAGGAAATGCTTAATTTCTTCTCACAAGAAATTAACCTTGCCATCACTTTGATTTGTATCTCAAGAAAGTTAGGAAGGAAACCAACCAGAAATTAGCACAGCAGGCTCCCTAATTCTGTTTACCAGTTACCTAGGGTAGGAGATCTCCCTTTACATTCTGCACCTACAAGACAGATTAAAAAAAAAAAAAACCATCAGTGTCCCACAATAGTCTATTACAGCTCACTGTCAGCAACTAAACCCCGGTAGGGCGGAGCAGGAAATCTCCTACCTTCCAGTAACAATGACAGGGTCACTGGAGGAAGAGAAGGACATTCATAGCAAGTCCCCCCTCCTAGCAGCAGTAGAGACCCTGTTCAAGTCCCAGAAGAACAATAAAACCAGGGGCCACCTTTACAGAAGGTGGAATTTGACATATCTTATCTCATCTTACTCCCAGCATCTGCAGTAAAAGGGAAAGTTGCCCACCAAAAACTTGAGAAAGTAGGTGGAAAAGTTGCATCCCTCCTCACCTAGATTTCCTATGCATGCAATCCATTTCTAGTTCCTGAAAGACAGCTCTGCATCAAGATGCAAATGTCATCTTTATTTTGTGGGCTCCATTTTGCAGTCATTTCAGAATGTGATTCTTGTTGCAACACTCCCTCTTCTTGATTAGAGCAAGCAGTTTCACTTCTGGGGTTGATGACAACAGCAGACTAACTCTGAGAAGTCAGATTCTCAGGGACCATCTCCATCACTTAACACTCCCCTGCACATTAGGGTTCTTCCCATAGGGACTGCAATTCCAACCACTATCTAGAAACCAAGCAGGTAGCTGGAACATAGACTCTCCCAACAAGTACATAGGCAGCAGAAGCAAATGATTTAGATGGAGGATATTATTCTGGCATAAGACTAGGAACACAAAGACAGCTGGGCAAAAACAAAGTTACCTCACTGCGACCAAGACCAGACCAAGCTCCACAGGCCCAGCAGGCAGACTGCAGAGATTTCAAGCCTCTGCTCTTTTCAGAAGTTGAATTCCAGTGTGCTTTGTCAGCAGGAAAAGTGTTTACTGTGAAGAAGCTGCATTTGCTGGGTCACTTCTGTCATGTAGCCTCACTGAAGGCTGAGCACAGAACATATGAAGTGAGTGAAGGAGTTATAGACAGGAACGGTCATAACTGGAAAAGCAGTACTGCGTCAGAACAGGCTTGGTGAAGAAGGATCCAAGCTCCTTCATATATACCTCAAGTTGCAGAACTTCCCACTTGGAGCTCAGAAACAGGTGATTTGCTTACAGTATAGTTAACTCCGCCACATGGAAGGCATCGATACTGAGATTTTGAAGGAGTGCTTTATTCAAATTTAAAGGCAACCTCTGCCTAAACTCCTGTCAACTTATCAGAAACATAAGGAAGTAAGTTTTCCAAGGGTATAATTAAATAGGCAGGCTTTAGATATTGCACCCCAAGGAGAAAAAAAAAATAAAAATCTTACAAGTGTGTCTCAGGTGTTTCAGCTTTTGCATTCCACAATGCCTTCCTAGCTACCACATAGTCCCTGAGCAGTCCCTCATCCCCCAAGAAATTCCTTTAACTTTGAGGGTTTCAGCTACACCAAAGCAGCACTATTTCAGCACTACAATTCATATCCAATATAGAACAACCCCAGGACACTTTACAGCAGCATGGATGCTAAAGTTTCATTATCATACAGCAGGGTCAATCCAGCCTAAATAAAAATAAATACGCTCCTGAAATCTTTGCACTGTCCGCATTTAGATACTACATACCTCTTCAGTGCCTGCAGATTCACCTGGATTCAAGTTTGCATCCCACTGTAGACCCCTTTTACCAGACAACCATCCCTGCCTCAGCCGGCTGGGCACCTACCTCCTATGTACAGCACGGCCTCGCCATAAACGCTGAACAGGCTGATACAACAAAAGAAACAGCAGTTTCAGTCTTACATAACCAGCCTGCCAAACCTACCCAGACTTCACCCAACCATAAGCATCACCAAGTACTAATCCTATGTTTTACTAGACACACCTGGAGGAGAAAGATAATCACTCATGTTAGAAGAACAGGGACATTCTGAGCACACCACACCTAAATAGTAAAACCAGCCAGAAACAAGATTAAACGTATCTGGCTGACAGAGGCATCATAAGGCAGCATGTACCTTACTAGATAAAGGCTGACAGAGCTGACAGCATGAATGCTTTCCACAACCCCAGGACCACTGTGATATTTAACAAGTTCAAAGTACTAACAGAGCAATCGCTGCAGAAGCAAACATCCTCTGATTTGGACAATTCCTCTATCCAAAAATCATCCAACCTAAAAAAGTGAATATTGACTTATTGTTGACAGACACCTGGCTGAGCAGCGCTTGAAATTCCTGCCTGCAACTGCTGGCCAGCATATCCAGCTAGGGACAAAGTGAACAGAAACAACGTCGCTGTTCTGTTTCACTGGCTAGTTTGTCAGCTTGACTCATCATTTGCTGAATACTCTTTCCAGCCTCCTCTTTCCTCCTCCTTTCTGTTGGCCATTCTGTTACTAATGGAGCTACTGGCAAAATAGGATTACACACAAGATCTCATGACATCCACAAGAATTCAAGTTTTCACCCCTCGCTTCCAGGACCTCCCCAAAACCAAGGAGGTCCTCCTCACCTTTAGTGGCATGCAGCTTCCAAGTGACACAGTCTCTATTAATACAGTTTTAGATAAGTAGATATAGATGCATTGTATGATGGATCTTGCAACTCTTTAGTTTCCACTGTACATATTCTTAATTCTCAGTGGATTTCCTTGTAGATTGTGGACTGCAAAGCAGAATTCAAGCACTGCTGACAGAATTTCTTACTGCTCAGAAGCCCAGAGAGTTCATGTGTCAACAGCATCAGAGGCAGATAAGGGAAAGAAAAACCTTGATGCTGTTTAGACTATAGCTCTGATTATTGACGAGCTACAACATGTTACAATAAGTTTTCAATAGAGCAGAGCTTCCCTCCCCAGCATGCTGCCACCTGAAATCCTAAAGAAGGGCATAACACAGAGCTCTTTGTTCAAAAACCAGGAAATGTAAGAGCTTTGCTAGTCAGAAATGGGACTGGGAATTTACATGTCTCCTCCCCCACATTTATTAGGCCCAGAATTAAAAGTAAAAAAGGAGGCTGAAACAGAGCTGATTTCAGGCATCCCTCAGAAAACCTTCTAAGCACAAGGACAGCCATGTGATCCACTGGAAAAGTCCAAGACATGAGACGGAACAACTCAAGTGATTTTGTCCTTTGCTGTTTAGAAATAAACAGCAGTGAAGCCAGATGCCAAAACCCTGGCCAACAAACTGTTATCCCTACATCAGGCCCTTTCTGCATTAAAAAAATAAATCCCTCCTGTGGGACAAAAATGCCTTCTGAGATAGAGAAGTGAACATGTGAAGTTTAAGGGTCATTTATAATTCAGACTAGCCAACAGAGTAGTGAAAGCAGCAGCTGCCAGAACTTACACTCTTCACTTAGTGGAACAGCCAGTGAACTCAATGCTGAGAGCAAGGTAAGTTGGTTTTCACACAACCATCCAGCAGTGGTAGGCAACATTCAGACACACCACAAGCCACAGCAGGATGAAATGAACCTATTGTGTCACAATACCTTTACTGAAAAAAAAAATAATTCACCTATACAACGGATAGCACTTTGCCATCTTTACAGCTACCCCTTAGCTGACTCTTCCTGTCAGATGCAGGACTGACATTCTTTTCTTAACAGTACAGTGCAACAACTCCTGTTTACCGTCACACAAGCAAGCCTGTCCTAACAGGTACAGGGAAGAACATCTGCACTATCAGAACAATCCACACCAGAGACCTGGCTTGGCCTGCCACCTTTTCTGACAGTATTCTGCCCCGGCTGCACAGAATTGAACTGATAGCTGCTTGGAGCAGGGACTGTATGTTGCTGTCATACAGCTATGTAAATTTAAGCGCTATCAGATGAGTTGCAACAGTGATGCAAAGCAGAGAAAAATGTCTGTGTCAGCTTATAAATTATGACTGTACATGGTCACAGGCCTCCTAACCAAAATTAATTTTGTCTTTGCCATAAAAAAGATGCTTCAAGGACAGGGCATTAGAGCTTGTCTTGGAAAAGCACAACTACCTTATTCCAACAGTACACTACGAAACACTCCCTTGTACTGACTAATGCAAGTGATTTAATTAATTCTGTTAGTAACTACTTAAGACAGACAGACAGCAACAGTATTAACTTCTAACAACAAGTACAGCTTCAAGCACCCCATCAGGTGCAGGAGAAATGCTGAAGAGTCCTAATTCCGGCATTTCCATACAAGAAAAGGTAAACGACTGTTTTGAGCCAAATACAGAAATGGTGGACAGAGCAGAGCTTTGACCTATCTAACAACAGATTAAGAAATCAAGAGAGTAGATTCAAAGTAAGTAAAAACTTTTAAGCAAGGATAATCTTAATTGTTGACAGACTGTCACAACACACACAAAATCCATGGGTGTTGCCACAGCTGTTTTCAAGCTCAAAAAGATATGAGCCAGGTAAGATGAAAGAAGACACAGATAAGAGCAAAGCAAGATAAACAGACATCAGCTATCGGCACAATCATATTTAGCCTAAGTCTGAGGAAAGAAGAAAACAGTACATATTCGCCATATCCTATAAGCCTTGCCTTCAGGCCCATGAACTCCAACATGACTTTCAGCTTAGCACATTTTCTGACTGCATTAGTCAATTAATAAGGCACAGGCCACCTAACCTTTGATCACCAACAGCTGATAAAACCAAGACACTAAAGGAGAGCCTATTAACTAGTCCAGTACACAGCTTTACAAAGGTAGGCTGTAGATAGAGAAGCAGCTTGCAAATTTGTCACAAAATAGGAGCTTTGTGAATTGCCAAGGTAATTCTATAGCCAATGATTAGTACACAAGGAGAAGGAAGCGCTATTATTTCAGCAGGGAGGTCATGACTGAATAGCTTTCAGTTTCAAATGCAGTTTTATAGCAGCAGGAGGGGCACATATAATCCAGCTATATGAACTGGATTTCAACTTGCAATACAAAATACATGTACCACATCAACAGTTTAAGGAAAAAGCTGCTTGAAGGCATTCAAGACATGCTCTTCAAAGCATATAGACTGTTAAACGCCTGTTCAGCATTAGTGTGTATATCCTGAACTGAGGCTATTCCTGGAAAAAAAAAATAATGCACAAAGGCAGCTCACCACACTGAAGCTGAATACGTTAATTTTTAATCTTTACCAAAACAATAGCTATGCATAATGCCCCCCCTCAAGCTCCTAAGCCCTTCTCCTCTGTGCTCCACCAGCACTCACCTGACATTGCACCTCCATTTTCCTAGACACCAGTTAGGCTCAATTTAACACCAGAAGTGAGCTTCACTTCCTTATTAAGCAGCATGCTGAACAAAATCCTTTAGAATGTGAAAGAATTACATGAAGGCCTCTAAATAAGCCTGCTCAATACACAACACAATAATTTACACATTTGACCTCCACCACTTATTTAAAAAAAAAAGTGACCGAGTGCCCCAAACCACAGACCACCTTTCTGAATGCCTGCAGCATTTACTAGAATGTAATCAACTCTAAGCATTCAGTAAGTCATCACTGGAAGGCTTCAGTCACTCCGCATTTCAAACATGGAAACATTAGCTTTTAACACATGGCTTCTGGCATATTTGAAGGAAATATTTATGCACTTTGTCTTTGACCTACATGAATAAAGTCAGGGTTTCCAAATACCATGAGAGGCTCAGTATGAAAAACAAATCCATGAACTGTTGGAACACTAAACAGAACGTCAGACAAGTCTTAGGGATACTTGTATTCTGGAAGCAACGCGTTGCAGATCTCACTGCTCAGAACACAGCCAATCTGTCCAGATTTCTCATCTTGAAGATAAGCACAGAATTCTGCAATACCTTTCATCATTATCCTAGTGAAGAACCAAGGAAGCATGGAGTTTCTTGCAACTAGTTTCTGTCATTGCCTAATTGACGCCCACGTGGGTGACTAGCCAGTGCACTCCTAAGAGTTCAGTGCAAACGATTGCCTAGGAGATGGCTACACAGCAATACAAACATCACCCTGCAGGAAAAGGAAGAGCACCTACCAAACCAAACAGTTCTTGCTACTTCTCAGCTGCATTCCTTTTAGGCAGCAGTCACCAAACCTTTTACTGGACAGCCTTCAAGTATTTCCTGTTTAGTGCAATGAGAAGTTGGGGTTTATGTGGCCAGGAGTTAGATGTATGGGTGAATAAATATAACTGTTATATTTTACTTTGGACAACACTCAGTTCCTTTACTCTTTTTTTCATCTTCAAGCTGACTAAGGACTCACAAATTTAATTAGCATACCACCAGTCTCCCCATATCACCCTCTGATCAACCACCTTTCCCCCTTTGTTCTTATCAGTCATCTCGTCACTGCCCTGTGCTTTGCAACTATGTTTAAGTAATATCCTGGTCATTTTTTTGGGCTTTACTTTACCACTTCAGAGCTGACATGTAGCCCTTACCCTGCAGCTGGGTTCTGCTATCTGCACTTCAGTTCTCTGTGCTGGAAGTAGGTGATGTTCTTGTGTGCTGGATCCTGAGCGGGTGTCGAAGCGTTGCATTCCCCACACGCCATGGGAACAGCTTCCCTGAAATGAAACAGAGATTATCAGCAAAGAAGAGGAGAGCAAGTTCACAGGGGGACCATGTTATATAAAAACTTGGTAAAGGACATCTAAGAAGCAAGGAACAACTCAGAGGGTTACTGGGAACCGGAAAGAGACACCCAGATACCTAGAAAGATGGTAAAAGCTCTAAGAGCTAAGTAAAACTCTTCAGAGGAAGGAATCTCCCACATCTGTTATTTGAACAGAAATTACCAAAAAGTAGGTGTTGCAGACCCAGCCAAAGGAAATGCTAAATATTAATATTATAACTTAGCCTAAACTGGTAGGGACAGATTAACCTCCTGGAAGAAAGAATAAGGGTTTTTTCAGATAGGAAAAATGATCAATGGCTTTACTACCTACTTTCTAGTCTGAAAAAATTCTTTTTTTTTTTTTTAAGTGTTACCCTCAGGAATATCTGAAAATCTTCCTAGATCATCTTCCTAACCATTCTGGATACAAGCAACTGACCCCTCTCCTCTCAACACATATGTACCAACATGAATCGTTTTAAAGTGGCAGCAGTTTAGCACCATCAACAAGAATTACAACAGCTTTTTTTTTTTCTTGCTTCCTGCATGTCAGCATGGGGCATGGGAAAACAGAGAAGGGAGCAGACCTAGGCTTTGGGAGAGATCTCAAGTGTCCAGCCTCCTAGCTACGTAGGAGACGACTGCAGAACTTCAGAAAGCATTTTGTCAAAAACAGGGAAAAAATGAAAAGGAACAGACATCACTGGGGAAAAAAAAAATAAGTCACCCCTAGTGGTGAAGGTGTTCAAGAATATGTTCCTCCTGATCCCAAAGTTACCAGCAGGGCTGACAGATTTTGAAGCAACTCCTTCATAATCAAAGCTATTCTGTTTTATCTGTGACAGACTGCTACGAAGGAAGGGTTTAAAGGAGAGCACTCTCTGACCTTCTCCCACCCCATCCACCCCATCTCCTCTGAGGCGACGGCCCGAAGCCAGGGCACCCGGGGGCCGGCTCCGCATCTGCCCCCTCCTCCCACAAGCCTGTCACACCACCTCAGGCTTCCAGAAAAAGGCATCCTCTATATGATAGAAATAAATTTAAAAAAAAAAAAATACCAACCAGCTTCCGCCCGCAACACCGTCGCCAGGTCACAAATACAGGACCTCTCCCCCTCGCCGGGGAAGCGCGGTCCCCCGGGGGGGACACCCCCCCTACACACACGGGACGGCCCCGCCTCACCCCACAGACGTGGGGGAACCCACCTGCCCCCAGCCCCAGTTCCCCGCCAGCCGCATGACAGGGCAGGGACGGCGGGGACACGGAGGAAACGAATTACTGACGAATTAGTCAGCAAATCCTCCCGGGCGGTGCGAGGGGAGCAGTCCGGCCCTCTGCCTTCCCCTCAGGGCTGCGCTCCCCTCACCCCCGCCGCCAGCCCCAGACCCCCCGTCCCAGCCCTGCCTACCGCGGAGTCCGGTCCCGCTGCCCTCACCGCCACCCCACCCGGAGGACGAGTCCCCCACAGACCCCGCCCGTCCGGCGCCCCGGGCCGCTGAAGGGAGCGCGACATAAGCCGGGACACAGCGCCCCGCCGCCAGAACCCACCTTGCCGCCTCAACCCCCACCCTCCCTCACACCGGCTCCGGCTCCTTTTGTTCGCCCCTCACCGCACCGCGGCGGCCCCACCCCGGAACTGACCTCACCCGCCCGGCATGGCGGCCATCAGCCCGTCCCGTCCCACCGCTGCTGCTGCCGCTGCTACACAGGAGCAAAGGAGAGCGCCGCCATCTTGAGAGCGGGCGTGACGTGAAGGGCACGCCGCCATCTTTGTGCAGGGCGCGGTCACGCGGGGGTGGGTGGGCGGAATTTATGGTGGCGGGGGGGGATATGGGGAGGGGGAGAGGCGGGGAGGGGAAGTGAGGGCGGGGGCGCCATCTTGGTGTAGGGCAGCGCGCAAAATGGGCAGCGTCTTAAAGGGGCCGCCAGAATTCCAGCCTCAGGGATGGGCAGAAGGGGAAGGTGTGGAGCTGAGTGCCTTCATCTGCTGTAGCAGGACGGAAGGACTTTGGAGTCTAGAATTTATTCTTTTTGTCAAAAAAAAAAAAATTACCTCTTTATTAGGTTTATGACCCAACCACGATGAAGCCTTCTGTCATTCTTTCACTTAATGTAGTTCTATGTACAGCAACTGGGTCTTGCAGCCTGTGGCGCTGAGGGACGGCAGCCTCTGTCCCTCAGGACGAACAGGGAGGAAAGCCCTGTCTGCTAAGGACAGCCTCAGGCCCCGGTTCAGGCTGGTGTCACTGCTGTGGAAACACAGAAGGGTAAAAAATTATAGTTGCCGTGCCCTGACATCACATTGTTTCAGTTTTAGCCCCTCAGCGTGGTTCAAGCTGTGTGGAGCTCAGAGAAGAGCATCCGCTCAGCTGCCTGGGCTGGTGCGTGTCACCCCCGGGCTCACAGGCAAAAAGGAGGCCGTGTCTTCCCTTGTTGGGGCCCTACCTCCTCTCAGGTGACATTAAACCCTTTCCTTAGCGCCTAAATGGTTAAAATCAGCTGGATCTGCCTCACTCTGTGGCTGTGCCCTGTGCAGGAGGAGGGAAGGTGCGGAGCCCAGGGAGCCCAGGCCCCACGGCCGAGCCCTTCTCTCACACACCCAGGACAGCACAGACGGCTGAGGCACAGCCGGTTCCTGCCCTTCAAACCACCGAGCAATAACCAAGGCCGTGGACATCATCCTTATTTAGGGACCGGGGGGAGAAAGTCTAGTGAACATCTCGCTGCACTCCTCAAATAAAAAATAGCGGATACAACCAGTATCAACATTTAAGGCTAGTTAACAATAAGAGAATGAAAACCGTTTCAATTGCAGCTTTTACCACTTCTTCCGTAAGAAACAACCAATGCGACGTTTATAAAGCGGAATATTTTGAAAACCCCGTTCCATTTCTGTAACAACAGCTTACCGAACTAAGGTCACTGAAAAACACAGCGTTTGTTTCCTTGCAGCAGGAATAGTAACACTGATGTGTTAGAAGGATATATCCAACAGTAATTTTGTGGTACCTGAAAAAAGCAGGCTGATTCACTAATGGTTATTTTCATTTGGCTGACTCATTGGAGGACACTGGGCAGCATAACTTTTTTTAAAAATTCATAAAGGATGGTTCAAAGGCATTCATTATAATTTCATTAGCGTACAAGAGGCAGTTCTGAGTGGTTAAGTGCAGCCAATTTTAACTTGTATACACCAGTGATCACTGCTATTGTAAAATAAGCATATCTGTGGCTTTCTAGGAACATTATAGGTCTTAGCATCCTCCTGTAGCCATAGGCACAGGACTTGTACCAGAGGAGATATGATCCCACATGCCAGGGGACAGACTCACCAGCCCAGCGCAATAGCTAGTTTTTCAGGAAAAAAAACATCATTAAGAAGACTTGTTCGTATCTAGATGCACTTGTTAAATTAAAATTACCTGAGGAAGGATAGGGTCCTGATTTTCCTTGAGCTTTACAGTACAAAGTCCAAGAAGGTCCTGATTTTCCTTGAGCTTTACAGTACAAACTCCAAGAAGGTCAGATAGTGTCCTTTTCCTCGCTGGCTGCATGCATATTATCCAGCAATTTCTGCTGAATTGCAAGAGGACATTAAGGTGGAGTTACATGTTACTGTTGAACAAATATAAAGGCCAAATCCTGCCAAAGAAGCTGGGGGCTTGTGCTCCTGTCCATCCCTTCTTCTCCCCACTCCTCTCTGCTCTAGTCCCTACCCACATCGGCATTTCCTTGCAGTGCCTATTGCACTCACACCCACCCTGCCCTGAGACAGTTCAACTCACAGACCTTATAGAAAACTGTCCGCTTTTCTGCCAGCTGGAGTTTTTGCTAATTTAGCGAGTCAAGTGAGCTCAGCTCAGGGGCAAACAACAACCAGGGAACGTGCAAGACTGGCAGAGGAGGGGGCAAAGAAAGCATAGCAAGGGCAGCAGGAGAAAATGGCTTTGAGCTATTAGGTGGCTCGGGATGTGCTGTGTACATTCTTACTGAAGCAAACACAAGTTTTCCTTCCATTTGTTTGTTTCAGTGTTTGAGTTGAACCGATGTTTAGAAAACAAAGAGTTTGCATCTGCCTGCACTGACATTCCCTCCCACTTAGTCATGGCAGGGATGCTGTGAGCCCAGCGGATGGATGGACACCGGGTGAGGATTCAGGAACCTTTGGCACAGTGGACGTCAGCCACTTCCTTTCCCCGTGGCTCACTTTTTCCTCCTGTGAAAGGGAGACAGTAATTACTCACTCAGGAGAGCTACACAACCTGATTCATCGGTGTACGTAAAGCCTTGTCACAAAAGGAAGAGGGAAGCTGAGAGAGGACAATTTGCTCTCTACACCTCACTTGAGCAATTGTCACCTCTCAAATGACTGATGGAGAGTTCAGCTCCTGCATCTGTGAACTGAGTGAACTGAAATCCCCCTCTGAAGCTGCCCATCCACAGCCCAGGGGTCAGACGGTGCTGCAGGATCCTGCTTTAGGTTGTATTGTGACAGCAGGTCATTAACCTCTGATAAGCATAACGCTGATGCCTTCACCTTCTGTACCTGCGACCCGTTCTCTTCTCTAATAATATTAAGCCTGCAGAGTGGAATTTTTGAGAGTGTCTGACTGACTTAAAAATTCATTTTTTCAAAATGACTGAAGGCTTCACGCAAAGGAAAATTCCCAGACATTGCCATGCCAAAGCAATTATAGCCATACCACAAAAATTATCCCGCAATAATTATGCCGGTATGAGCCTCCATCTGAACAATACGCTGACAAATTTTTCCCAGGCAGCCAAAATCCTCCAGCAGCTCTGGCTCCAAGCCGCGGGGAGGAAGGGACCTGCTCCCCAAAAGCTCTCTGCTCCCTCACCCTGGTGCTTTAGAGAAGGAACCGAGCTCTCCTGTTCCCCGGTACGATTTTCCCCATCTGAGTGTTGTAGCTCGACTCCTGCCTCCCTGCAGCCTCTCCGACTCCTCCCAGGAAGTCCCAGCTGCAGATGAAGCATTTCAGAGGCAGGGAGAGGGCGGCATGTTTGCAAACGCAGCCTGGGCGGTTGTGCCAGACTTTCGCAGCGTAAGGCAGTGTGGCCCAGCTTGATGTAAGTTGGTTTTACCCCCCATCATCCCTTCCAGCAGCTGCCTTGCGCCTATGTGTGTGTGCTTGCTTGCTGTTACTGCTGCATTCGCCCGTGCTCCCACTGTCGTGTTGGACCCCCAGAGTGTGACGGGATCAGGAACACCCTTGTCCCCAAAGCCCTTTGGGGGACCTGCGAGCAGACAGGCTAGCCAGCACCGTGGAGGTGCTTGGGGAGCACCGGGACGGAGGAGAAAGGCTGGTGCCTGCAGGCTGGAGGTGGTGAGTGACCGGTCCCCGTGGTGACCTTTCAGCTGTCACCTCCAAAATCCTCAGTGTGTTTAAAACCATGCACCCCGCCAGAGCGAGAGGTGCCCCAGCTCCCAGCTGGGACCATGCCTACAGCACAGCCTGCAGCACCCAAAAATGTGAGACCGAGCCCTCCGCAGGCTTCTTGACTCTCTGGTGGCTGCCCCCGCTCCAAAACGTTGTCCAGCGCTGGGAGGTGAGGCAGAGCCCTCTCTCTAGCCCTGGTCGGCTGCGCCCACTGGGAGCAGGACCCCGACCCCAATATTGCCTTTAGCTCTTTGCAGGCACCTTGTGCGCAGCTCTTCCACCAGCTCTGTAGTTTTCTGTAATCCAGTGAAGCCCTTTTTACTGCCACACTTTTGTTTTGTCACCTGCAGCGTTACTCCCCCTCCTTCCGGCGCTCATTTGCTTCGCATCCCAAAGCACTGTCCCCCACATCTCAGCGCCTGTTCCTGACACACAGCTGTCCTGCGTGTCAGGGACAAAGTGGGTATTTTGCAGTCCCGAGCAATATTATGCTGTGGTTTCCTGTTTTTCCATAAATTGTGCTGGTTTTTCCCACCTGGGCAAGAGATGTAAAATCCCACTGGTCTCACCTGGCAGCCGCTTTGCACTTGTGTTAGAAATAACACAAAAGGCAAACAGTGGGGACTCACATCCTGCATGTAAGGGTGGGAAGTGCACCGAGCAGTACTGAGAACTCACCTGTGGGCTGGCCAGCTTCAAACCTGTTTAAATTTATTTTTTGGCAGCTGGGTAAATTAGTCCATGGCTGGTCAAAATAAAGGTGCGTGCATCCTCCAGACTCACAGCTTTTATCTCAAGTACCTGACAAAACATTAATTTATTTTAGCTTAAATACCATATGTTTAATCAGTGCTGTAGAATAGTTAAGGGGATCCAAGATGAAGGAGCAGGCTAAATCAGGCACAGAAATTAATTTGTCTGGGGCCTTGAAGGAAAAGTAAACACCAAAGTCACTTTGGAGATGGAAGCTGACATCTTGTTAATCAGAATAAAACTTGCGACTTTATTCTATTAATCAAAATAAAAAGAGCTTGGAGCTACAGCATTCGAGAGGACAGAAATTCCCAAAAATAGCAGCACTCTTGCTTTGATTTTTTTTTTGTAACCTTAAGAACATGAAGGAAGAGGAAGGGGTGGGTTTGTGTGGAGTAGGTTTGCCCCATGAACATCAGTAAGGCCCCTAGTTTCACTGGCCAGCCCCAAGAGGCGGGGTGGCCAAACAGCCCTGCCAAGGCACAGCCCCATCGGCGAGGAAGGCGAAGGTGCTGCAGGGGAGGAAGGGCAGAGGCAAGAGATACCCAGGATCAATGAAACTGCATGGGAAGCTGATGTTGATACCAAATTCCCAGAGAATGTCCTCTTGCTGGTGTCTGCACTGCTCCCCCCAGTGCAGAGGAAGGCGGGGGGAGCCTGAAATTGGGGATAGAGGAGGCAGAAGCCATGGTTGCCCTTGTGATCCTGACTTTGTGTGTGTCATGGGCACAAAGTACAATCCTGGCACTGTTTGACATTGCAGTGACAACACACAAAGTGGCTCGCTCCTTCTTTTCCTTTCTGTGGCAGAATAACCACAGCTTCGGGTCTGGACCTGCGCTGCGTCCCCAGGTACACGGAGCGTTTGCTTTCCCCCTGCAGCCATGGAGCGATTAACTCACCCCTCTGCTTTGTGTCTGGGGGAAATGCAGGTCCGTGCCCACAGGAGTGAGACAGCAGGAGCCGTGGCATGCTCAGGAGAGCCGGACCGTCTCTGCGTCAGTTCTTGCTGGAGGGGAAGAGCAGCGCTGGATATAGCTCGTACTCCAGTGAGGTATTGAATGCCCAGCATGACTGTTTCTGGCCGGCAGCCTGGTCCCTGGCTCAGGCTGCAGCGGTGCGGAGCCCAGGGGAGCTCACTGCCCAGGACCCAGCCTTGGCAGCGATGGCAGATAGGGCACGTCAGGAAAAGCCACACTGGTCCAATCTCCTCTGTACCCACTTATTTCCAGGTAGCCTGTTTAAAGTGAACTTCTCATAAGTGAGATTATACCTTTCATACAGGAAGAAAGATCATTGTATGTGGGGTTGCCTTGTCTGATGGTCTCTTCTACTAGAGCCTTTTGGGTTGCAAAGTACTTGGGAAATACCAGCATCCCTCTTGGAGATACAAACACGCAGAGCAAGGAAATCACATGTGTCAGGGAGTCAGTGGTGGAAGGCTGTGGCCGCTAAGTCTTCTACATTTGCAGTCAACTACGCTGTCTGGCTGACAGGCAAATTGCAACTGGAGAAACACATCATTCCATTTGGGGAGCAGAACAGGCTGAATCAGATTTGGGGGCTGCGTGGCTCTGTGTTGCTCTCCAGCCTGGTGGGCAGCCGCCCATAGCAGCATCAGGCAGGCTGGGGATAGGATGCGCGGGGGACATCAAAAGAAGAAAATATTTGTCATTTCCCTTCCTGAAAGGGCTGGAGCAGACAAGGCCTTTCCTCAGAACCCAGAATATCTAGGCTTAAAGCACCTCATTCCCACTGACCCCCATCACATTTGCTCTTAAATTCCCTGAACTGTGGCCAGCAGCAGCCCCATCGCAAGAGAGCAGCACTGGAGCTGTTAATACTTCACCTCCAGCTATCTTTTACTTCCCAAGCCATGAACCCTTCTACTCCCACCAAAATCAGCTCAGGCACCAGGTCTTGCTGACCATAATATTCACGAGCTTGTGCAGAAAGAGCAAAGCAGGAGGCTGAAGGAGAGGAGTGGGGCTCCCCTACACCCAGGGAGCAGCAACTTCTGCTCGCCCTTGGCTACCTGCCCGGTACCACGGGGGAGCA
Organism: Chroicocephalus ridibundus; assembly: GCF_963924245.1. Classification (NCBI taxonomy): domain Eukaryota; kingdom Metazoa; phylum Chordata; class Aves; order Charadriiformes; family Laridae; genus Chroicocephalus; species Chroicocephalus ridibundus. Next base: position 6,594,978 of record NC_086298.1, on the reverse strand, counting down.
CAGAGTCCACCGGGTGCCCTCTGAAACACTGGGCTCCTCAGCAAGTGATTCGCAAAGATCCTGAGTGAGGGCTGAAGCTGTATAAAAATCCGGAGACCTCAATGCAAAATATCATTGGGGTACTTTTCAACTCGTGGTGCAGCCCTCAGGGAACAGCAGAGGTGAGGAGGTGAGTAGGGTGTTACTGCTGCAGCTGAGCCTGGGGAGGGGGGGCTGATCTGGTATCCCCCCCGCACCATCCCGGCCTGGCAGAGCACAGACCCTGTCTCCTTGCATCGCAGCTCTGCATCTCATATCTCAGCTGCTTTCACGTGCCCTCTTCATCCCTCTTCAAAAGTATTTCATTTGCCATGGGGATTATCATTTGCTTGTCTCATTCCTTCTGAAACAACCTCCTCACATCCCCACACTGGCTTTTCTTGGTGCACTGGGCATCATTTGTCTCCAGTTTCCAGTCCCTTCACTGACTGGTTACCTTTTCCCTGTGCTGTCGAGTTATTAAATTCTGTCTCTGATGCTTTTCATCATCCTCAATGCTAAGTTTCCCGTCAAGCACAACTGACTTTCTCCCTGTGCTTATCCAACTGGAAGGAGGATTTTGCTCTGAATGTTTCCTACTGTCCTTCCTACCCCCCCAGCCATGATGCACGTGGAAATTAGATATCAGTCAGGCAAGTGGTACCTTGGTGTCTCTGTACATCAGACTGACCTCTGTGCTACGGCCCCCCCCTTGCCTGTACCCAGCTGCTGCCTGGTTTTGCCGTGAACTTTACGTGTTAAAAACAGCATTTTGTTCAGGATCTAGAGCAACTCCCTTCACCAAGGGCTCCAGTAGGAGAAAGGAGCAAATAGTGCTTCTGCTACTCCTTAGAGCAGCGTGGAATGAAAAAGTTTGTTCTTCTAGGAAAAGGGGATATATTCTGGCCTGTAGACAGCAAGGAGGTTCTTCTGATGGAGGACAAGAGAGGCTATGAAGGCAGAAGCCTGAGATCTGGGATCATTGGCCTGGCTGTTACAGCTTGGCTGAGCTCATTTGACCCCATGATTTATTCCAACAGAAAATGAGGTTTAAGGCATTGCCAACTCCCCAGTGAGTGTATGCACGCTTCTTTTGTTCATCTGTTTTCTCAGTTCTTGTTGAAACTTGTAAATGAAACATCCTCCTGTGCCACCTCTCATCTGTTTGATCTTTCACAAAAAGTGTGTGAAACCTCTTCCAGAAGCCACTGCATCAGCATTACTGCTCTAAGGTTGGTCAGCAGCAACCCGTGAAGCAATACAGAAGGGCACACCTTCTATTGGGAAACACATACCTGGGGAGGCCACGTCCCCATCACATGTGGCCCCATTGCCATTAGTGAAATCTTCAAACTCACTTTGTTTCTCTCTCTTTGCAGGCAAAGATGTCAAGGCCAGTGCAAGCTCGGAGGCTGGAGGGAACAGATAAGAATATCTGGTGAGTTAAGAAAAGATCTTGTTTACCCTGGTGGTAGATGTGGTTTTAAGCAGACTAACACCAGATAGAAACCACCACAGCCACACAGCAGTCTCCCTCAGCTGCTTTGCATTTGTTCAAGAAGCACATCAAGGCAGGTTTGTCCCAGGAGACTTAACCCTGGCTCAGCTCTGTGCCTGCTGCTCACACTTTGTGCCCTACCAGGTGTCCTGCACCATCCTGCGGGAAGGCAGGTGGCAGCACCTTGTAGAGCATTGCACTCCGTCAGATCCACCCACCCGAATGATCCCAGCGGCACCCAAATCTGAGCCATGTCGTCACAGCACACCGGCTTCAGCCCTGTGTCTGCTTCGAGCCCAACCTAGGGCATTGCAAGCAGAGAGACAGGTGAAGGGATGCTGCAAATACCGTTCCCTGGTTTGAGCTTGAACTTGAGCTTGAAAACCTGCGAGTCCTCTCCTGCCTGGTTTGGTCTGATCAGAAGTGATGTGTGGCTTCACCTGTGACCACACAACCAGACAGCACAATGGCTGTTTCTTTCAAAAACAAATTAAAATCACTCGCCAGTGCCTCATCCTTGGTTTGATTGAAACAGGTCTGAAATGACCCATGCTTGGTCCTGTCCACCTGCGAGCAGCAGGATGGCTCTGCAGGAGGGACACCAACCTCACTCACTTCCAAAGGGATGCTGGCAAGCAGAGACAGTGCCAGCACGCTGCCCAGACCCTCTGTAAATGCTTCTCTTTCTCTCCCTTTCTTCTCTCCAGGGTGGAATTTGTAAAACTGGCTGCCACCTACTCCAAGGTGAACCTGGGCCAGGGCTTTCCTGACTTCCCCCCACCAGACTTTCTGAAGGAGTCATTCGTGAGAGCCCTCAGCGGGGAGAACCACATGCTGCACCAGTACACCCGTGCCTTTGTGCGTGGACAGACACCCTGCTCCTCAGCAATACTCCCCTCATTCCCTGTTAGCTTTGGCCGCTTCAGGGCCCACCAGGCAGCAATAAACAGGGAAAAATACACGTCCAGGCCCAATGCAGGCCCCCCATGCTCAGGGCTGTAACACCCTGCTTTACCAGGGCATTTGAAGCAGCTGGGCTGGAAGATGCCCCACACGCTCAGTCACAGGGCACTTGGCTGCCCAGGCCCCTTCCGAGGGCTCATCTGTGCTTTTGGAGGCTTCTGCAACCCACCCACCTCTCCTCTCACCCCACAGGGCCACCCACCTCTGGTGAAGATCCTAGCCCAGTTTTTTGGGAAGCTGCTTGGACGAGACTTGGATCCTATGACCAATGTGATGGTGACTGTGGGCGCATACCAGGCTCTCTTCTGCTGCTTCCAGGCTCTCGTTGATGAAGGCGATGAGGTAACCCAAGATTTGGACTTGTTGCACAGGCAGCCTTCCTCCGGCAGAGCCCTTCTTGGCTGTGGGTCTGCCAGGAGCAGGTTTTCATAGTCCTTTTGTAAAGCAGAAAAGTTTTTATCCCCATTCTCCAGTATTTGAGCTTCCAAAGGAAAAAAATTCTCTGCTACAAGGTACTGACTTATTTCTGCATAAGGCAAAATAACCTTTGTGCCCTGAGTGATGTTTTTCCCTGACACTGCTCACTGGCAGCGCGTGTTCTCCATGACAGTAATCCAAGGATTAAAATTTCCTGTCCTTCCCATTGCTCTCTGCACCCATCAGGGAAGGTCTGAGCTGGGCCAGGAGTGTGCTGACATGTCCCTTTCTTCCAGGTGATAATCATTGAGCCCTTCTTTGACTGCTATGAGCCGATGGTGAAAATGGCTGGTGGGATGCCTGTGTTTGTCCCGCTGAGACCGGTGAGTGGGTCGGAGCAAAGCCATTGAGGAGGGGAGAGTCATAGCCAAGAGGTGAGTGATAAGCGAAGTGCAGAGGTAGCAGAGCAAGCTGAGATTCCCCTCTGTTCTCTCTAGAAAGCTCCAAAAGATGGCAAATTGATGTCTAGTGCAGACTGGCAGCTGGACCCAGCTGAACTGGCTTCTAAATTCAGTGAACGGACAAAAGCCATCGTCCTGAACTCACCCAACAACCCTCTGGGCAAGGTAACACCTCTGGCCTTGCTTTGGCTGGCCCTGAAAGCAGCTGGGGTGCTACCGCTCACCCAGCCACATTTGCAGCGTAGCAGTGACTCCATCTTCCTTGCACACAAGGGAAATGGGTGTTGTGGCAGCACCACATGCTGCGCTCACTCATCTGGCGTTTTTAAGCCTGGTCTTTGGTGCCAGCAGTGGCTTTGCCCTGCTAGACCATTGCAGGCAGCTCCTGCCCACCCTGGCTTGGGAGGTGGTGATGGCAGGACGTGGAGCCTTTGCAGAGAGACAGGGCCAGGCAGGGGGTCAGAAATGCTGGTGCAGCATCTCTGCTCCATTCCCTGCCTGCTGCAGGTATTCAGCCGAGAGGAGCTGGAGCTCATTGCAGACCTGTGTGTGAAGCATGACGTCCTGTGCCTCAGCGATGAAGTGTACGAGTGGCTGGTCTACGATGGGAAGGAGCACATCCGCATCGGTACAGAGAATGGCTTGGCTGAGCATGGGTGTCTTCTCTGGGTACAGCATCTTCAGGGAAGGAAATGGTGTTTTAACTGGGGTCCCCTGGAAATTACATGGGCTGCTCGCATGCGCAGCTCTACCAGGCACGTATCCCCATTAGAGGTATTTTGCTGCACTTCAGCCTCAGCCTCCAAATCAGGTCTTAAACTGGAGCCCTGACTTCCAGAGCCAGTCAGAGGAAACAGAGAGTTGGCTTCACAGTGTGAGATCCAGAGCAAAGAGCCCTTGGCTCCAGAGGAACTGTATTTTTTCCCCACGCTTTATAAAACCAGAGTTTTCTGGTGTCTCTAGTTTTAGGACATCCATTTCAACATGATTTTAGAGGTCTGCTCTTCCTGTTGCAGTAACATGCAATCACCTTGTTGCAAGGTGATGGCGCTTGGCACCTCTGGGACCCTCCGGGCTGGATACATTCGTATGAAAACGCTTAATTACAAAGAGATGTTCTTGAGAAACCTGGCTGCCTGCTTGGGATGTGCCTTGAGGCTCATCCAGGTGAAAGATGTGCTGTGAACACAAGGGGCCACCATGGGTTATGTTGGGCAAAGAGCTCCCACCATGTTATTAATGCAGCCCAGGAGCAAGCACACTGAGCTCTGCCATCAGCGTTTCTCTCTTGTTTCGTTGCCAGCCAGCTTGCGAGGCATGTGGGACCGCACGGTGATCATTGGGAGTGCTGGAAAAACTTTCAGTGCCACTGGATGGAAGGTGAATTCTCCTGTGTGGCATCTCATGTTCTCCCCGTCCCTGTCCCTTTGCTCCAGGGCACGGGTCCCATGGCGCTGGGGACACTGCTGCCGCACACTCAGCTTTGAACCTCAGGGTCTGAAAGTACCAAAGCTGCTTTACAATAGCTCTGTCTGGAAATACAATGAAGCCAGCACAGACAAACAAAGGGGAGCCCAAGCAGGCACACAGAAATTTACCACCTTCCTCCTCCTCTCCTGAACACAGGTGGGCTGGACCGTGGGACCCAACCGGCTGCTGCAGCACCTCCGTACCGTGCACCAAAACTCAGTGTACCACTGTGCCACCGTTGCCCAGGTAAGGCAGCTCCCTGCAACTGTCCCCACAATTCCCAAACAAACCCCTGAAGCAGGGGCGAGAGAAGGTCCTTCTGCCCACGGCTGCCCTGAAAGGCACAGACAGGGTGAGGCATAGTGCCCTGGAGAGGCTCCTTCCCCTCTCCCTGCGGTCACCCCGTGCCTGGGAGGAAGGGAGAGTCCAGCCTGCCTGAGCTGTGCTCCTTATTTTGCACAGACAAATCTATTTGGCCATTTGGAGGGGCTGGAGGCAGAGAGCTCAGCTTGGTGCAGCGAGAAATCACGCCTGCTCCCTACTCACCTGTGAACTGCATCAGAGCGAACACTCTGGTTCTTAAGCAAGCCTTGACCATCTCCCCACCGGGCACCTCTCTCCTTGCAGGAAGCCGTGGCTCAGGGTTTCCAGAGGGAGCTCGAGCTCTATGGGAAACCAGACAGCTACTTTGTCCAACTGCCCAAGGAGCTGCAGCAGAAGCGAGACTGGCTGGTCCAGAGCCTGGATGCTGTGGGGATGAAACCCATCATCCCCGAGGGCACCTACTTCTTGGTGGCAGACATCTCCAAGTTCAGTGAGTCACGCAGCTGCGGTTTTGCGCAGGCAGGGCTGAGTGTGGGAGACCAGCTCAGAGTGGTACCACTAGCAGGGACAGGAACCTGCATAAACCGCCACCAAAGCAGGGACGGACAATAGTGTGTTCCCCATCCAAGCTCCCAGAGAACCCCGTGGGTTTGGGGCTTGGCTGAGGCACCCGGCAGCGGCCCCCACCTCCGCGCTGCTGTGCTTCTCCTGCAGAATCCGACGTCCCTGATGTCCCCGACTCTGATGAGCCGTACGACTCCAGATTTGCAAAGTGGATGGTCAAGAATAAGGTAAATGCACCTGGCTCTTTCTGCTGCGTCTGCCCTGAGTGGGTTTGTGTCCTCCCTGCTGGCTGCGCTCACGGGAGCTGGCAGCACACCACCACCACCGGGTCTGGCAGCTCCTCTGGGGAGCGCCCGGGGTGTCTGTCAGCAGTTGGCCCCAACCCTGGTAGCCTGAGCTCAAGCAGAGTGAGCAGACAGGGCACCAAGGGCATCTACAAGCCCATCCGTGAGACTCGTGAGCAATAAGTGGATGGCTTCATGCCAGCCCCGAAAGAGTAACCTCAGCTCCACCTGTTTCCCCTTCCTAGGGACTTGCTGCCATCCCGCTCTCCGCTTTCTACTCTGGGGCCCACAAGAACAACTACAACCATTTCATCCGGTTCTGCTTCGCAAAGGTGAGATGTGTGGCAGCACGAAGGACGGGGAGGTTGAGGGCAGTCATCAGGGATGGTCTAATGAGACAAATGCTAAGAAGAAATGCAGAGCGCCTCGGGCATTAGAGCCTGAGCATGGCATCACAGATGATTCAACCCCTTCCTCCAGACATGCAAGCCGAGCTGGGGGCAGGAGGTGTGCTGGTGCCATTCCCAGCTTTGTCCCATCAGCATCCCACATTCTTGGTCAAGGCAGGGAGTCCTCTGAGTACGTGCTGAACCGCCCAGTGGCTATGCCTGCCTGAACACAGGGCGTTCGCCATGTTCCAGAATGAGAACAGGATTTTATATAAGCGATGACTGCAGTGAAGGGAAAGGGGATTTGGCTGGAAGCCACTGACTGAACCTGCGATATTTGTTTAGGAGGAAGCTACACTGAAGGCAGCAAATGACATTTTGCAAAAATGGAAACAGGAGAAAACCAGTCCCTGAGCACACTGGAGACAAAACCACTCTTCTTGGTCCTCACCTGCCATGACTGCTCTTCCTCCTCTTCCTTTGTTTGGCTACAAACTTTGATAAGTCCTTATTTTTGTGCTTTCAACCACATTTTCTGTCGGATAAATGGGTAAGAGGTTTGCCAGGCCCAGGGTCTGGGAGACACCGTCTGTCACTGTGAAGTCGTTGCACTGCTCATTGCAAAAAGGGAGTCTTCCCATGCACTGACAGTATTCAGTGTTTCTTCTTATTATGTTTAAAGACTTTGATAATCAGTTCTGAGGTGCATCCAGCAAGACACAAGGTAAGGATGGCTCCTGGGGTCTTTTCCACCACCAAATTCTGAAAAGGTGTTTCAGGACCTACCTTTAAGGCCACGATGGGGGTTTAGTGTGGCTTCGCTTGCTCCACATACCCACTTGTGTACCCCAATGCATAGGATAGCGTTTCCACCAGCACTCATGTTCTCACGGGACTGCGCAGCATCACCACCCGTCAGTAGGTTGATTCCTATAGTCCTGAAATTTTTAAACGCAGTGAAATGCTGTTTCCCATAATTAACAGTTTTTCTGTTGGGTTTTTTTTTCCTGTGCATCTCTGGGGAAAGCAACCGCAGAATCGGTTACTGGCTCCCCCAAGGAAATGGGCTTTGATAAATAGCCCAGTTATTGCCGAACCTTCCCCCAGATCAGCCCTGGCACTTTGTCAGGGCCTGGCAGCATCGCCCAGGCTGCAAAGCAAAACCTTAAGGCCCTTGACAAGTGCTCGCAGTGGATGGGGAGGAAGGGCATGGCAGCCTCAGGCTGCTCCTGCCGTTGGTGGCCCCCACAGCCTCCCACCTGCTGCGCTGGTGGGTGGTGGGGTAACACAAGCAGCGTTTTGAAAGGTAATTCTTGCACCATTTTCGATTTCCACCTGGATAAGAATGTAAACCAGGATCATCAATCACACAGGGGTTACGCACAACAGACTGTACGATAAGTATTTGTGGCGGTTAAATTATTAAAGATGAATTACTGCAATTATTGAAGAATAAATGTCTCTCTAATGATTACAGGGCTGATGTAGCTCTCCTGGAGAGCTGCCCTCACGCATGCAGCACCTGCACAGTCCCGCAGCGGTGGCTGCTCACCCCACCCAGGCCGGTGGGTAGCAGCTCTGTAGGTTTTCTGTGTGGGGCTGCAGCGGGTGGTACCGATCCCTGCGGAGCCAGAGCTGCGCCGACCCCCGGAGCGAGGGGGGAGGCAGACACCCACCTCCTGCCTTCGCCCGTGAGGCGAGATGCGTCCCATCTCACCTGCCTGCACAGCCTGGGTGGGCGAGGGTGCTGCTGAAGGCACATCACATACGTGCCAAGTGCTGGGAGAGCTGCGATCACCGAAACAGATAAACGACTGTGAGATTAGATTATAGGAATAAAGATTACTTGCAACATCTCCACGTGTGTGGGCTCTTGCTCTAAGCCACGACACACCCTGCAAGGGGCAGGGTGCATCTCCCCATCCTCCACCGTTCACCCAGCACTTGTGGAGAGGCCGAGCTGCGCCACGGCTCCCACACGGTCACCCACACGGTCACCCACACGGTCACCCACACGGTCACCCACACGGTCACCCACACGGTCACCCACACGGTCACCCATTCCCCTGCAGAACGAAGCAACCCCTGCTTAGCTTGACATCCCGCCCCGGTGACTTAAACACTAGCCCCCGCCCCCCTGCCTGGCCATTGGCTCACGTGACGCCGGCCTCCGCCAATCCCCACCGCGGAGGGGCGGGCCGGGGAGCGCACGCGGAAGATGGCGGACGGCGGCGCGGCCAAGCGGCTCAAGGGGGTGCAGGTGTGTGTGTGTGGGGGGGTTGTCACTCAGCCGTTACCGGGGGCGGCCCCTGAAGGAATCCCGGCGGTAACGGTCGCTGTCTCCCGCAGGTTGAGGAGAGGAAGGTAGACTGGCGGCGCTGGAAGCAGGAGAGTAAGGCCGGGCCCGCCGCGGGGGCTGGGGGCGGGCAGGCAGACCGGGCCGCAGCCGCGGGGGCGCCCGGCGGGGCCCTCGGACCGGGAGGAGCCGTCCCCGAGCGCTCCGTGCTCCGCACCGCGGTCTCCGGGCCCTGGTACTGTCCCCTCGCCCTGCTCTGAGCCGTCACGGCTCGTTGTTTCAAGCCAGATGCTGTTGTGCGTTCCAGGGAAAGCGGAGAAGAAAAAATGGAAGGAAATGAAGCTACTGAAGAAACTGGAAAAACAGCGGATGCGGGAGCTGGCAGAAAAACAAGCTGAGAAGCAGGAGGAGCAGAAGGAAGACAAAGGTGATGCCGCTGTGGCTGGATGGGGAGGCCTGGGCTGAAAGAGCAGGAACAACTTGGTCATTAACAGTCAGGCAGTTTTATGTATCGATAGGAAAGGTGACACTCAGCTTCATCGATCTGCTATAGATCAATCCACATGAATAACAGGCGTGAAAACAATGCAGCGAGCACTCCATGAGACCTTTGTTTAAGACAAAACCTGTGGTTAAAAATCTAAGAAATACAGGTTGCTTTTTTCCCCCGCCACAGCTGCAGTTGACGTAGTAAATAAACCGCTGTACGTGCAGCTGTCACTGTGGCTCTCTTCTGATCACACTCTCTTCTGATCGCACTCCCTTCCCCAGGGCGTCACTACACGCTGAGTGTGGCCCTGCCAGGCTCCATCTTGAACAACGCTCAGTCACTGGAGCTGCGGACGTACCTCGCTGGACAGATTGCTCGGGCCTGTGCCATCTTCTGCGTGGACGAGATCATAGTGTTTGACGAGCATGGAGAAGATGTAAAGTAAGGAGGAGACATCTTGCTCTGCAGAAAGTGTTTCCTCTCTAGTTTCTGTTTCTTCCGTCTTTTATTATGCTAAGGCTAGCAAAGAACTGCGTACATCGAGCAAATATTAGAACCTCGCTCAAATGCCAGGATTACAGGGACCCCTATACCACTGGGCAAAGATGTTGACTTAACCGCCCTGGTAACTAGGATCATTTATCCCAGCATGGGGGTGACAAAGCAGCAGGAGGTCAGGTTCTCCTGTACTCGTAAATCTTGCCGTGGAGGGACAGGGCATCCCTATATCTTTACAGAAGAGGAATTCCCATCCTTCAGCTTTTCAGCCTGGACCTGCATCTGTGTTAATTGTCCAGGCCGTGCAATGCTGTAGCATTGGTTGTGTCAATACACAAAGATCAAAAACAAAACTAAAAAAAGATACTTGCCTTACAGAGAGAGTTCCAAGTATGATTTGTTAACAGTCTCTATGTCTGGAGTAGCCCTTCTGTAATGTGGCCCATTTATTGCTTGGCGGTGTAAGCAGAGGGCTGCTGCTGTTTTCAGATAAAGGAGCAAGGCTTGGTCTGCTGGAGACTTGGCCGTTTGGGGGTGTGCAGTCTCACGCTGAGTTCACAAACTGCTTTCTTTCTCTTTCAGGACTGTGGAGGGGGACTTCGAAGGAATTGGGAGGAAAGGCAAGGCTTGCGTGCAGCTGGCTCGGATCCTGCAGTACTTGGAGTGCCCTCAGTAAGTCCACCGTGGTCAGACCATGCATCAGAACTGACCACCATGGGTATCACGTGCCAGAGGCTACAGGAACAGGAGCCAAACTCTGTTTATGTTGCACGATTATGTAGATTATGTTTCATGTCTGGTTCAGCAGTTTAACTGAAAGAAAAACAGTGAATGCAGGATACAACCGGCATGCCACATTAGAGGTAGATCAGGGACTTGGAGGAGCGCCTTTGATTCAATATGGGGATAGAATTGAGACTTGGATTCTATAGGAACAACTGTTTTCACATTTCAACCTTCTCTAATAACAGGTACTTGAGGAAATCCTTTTTTCCGAAACATGAGGATCTGCAGTTTGCAGGTAATAATTCAGTCGTCTCTGTCCCAAGCTGTTGGCTCCCCGCGCCCCCCCCGCCCTTCCTGAGCTCTGGCTCTTGTTTTGCATGGAATGTGCATGGAATGGAGTAACTTTTCTCCACTTCAGAGTGCAGGTGAGGTGCTGTGCTATGGTGTACTGGACCAGATAGGGAGGGCAGCAGAGCAGTTGTACTTACACCCATGTTCCCACAGTTTGCGTCCTCTCCTTAGCGGTTGCTTTCCTCTATGCTCTTCTAGGGCTCCTCAACCCCCTGGACAGCCCTCACCACATGCGGGTGGATGAGGATTCAGAGTACCGAGAAGGCGTAGTGTTGGACCGGCCAACTAAGCCAGGCAGAGGCTCTTTTGTTAACTGCGGGATGAGGAAGGTATGTCTGTTATCCACAGATCCCAAAACGGTTTCCTCTGGTGGATTTGAAGCAGGCAGGGTGGGTACTGCAGGGTTTCTGAAGGCCATAATGGGCTGGCATGGGGTTTACTGCTGTTGATACCTTGTCCCTTTTGGCTCGTTAATGGTTGTAGCTTCCTGAGTCCTAGTGGGCCTGCCCATTGCAGCACATCACTGCTTTGCTGCGGGAGTTGAACCTTTGAGCAGCAAAATAAGTCTCAGACTGCTGACCTGAGCCACCCTGAGCCTGCTCTGCACTGTACGCACCACACGGGAGCGCAGAGCTCCTCATTCCAGCTCCAGGCCAGAACAGACCCCCGCTTCCTCAGAGGGTTCCCCTCCTTCCCCAGTACTTCCAGAACGTCTGATGCTGATGGTGACTTTCACTGCAGGAGGTGCAGATTGACAAACAGCTGAACGCCGGTCTGCGAGTCACTGTGCGCCTGGAGGAACCCCAGAAGCCAGGTAATGCACTGCTCTGTTAGCATCAGGAAACCAGTCCTGCAGGAGCTGGTCCTTCCATATAACAGGCCTTCAGATTGCTAAGGTTTGAAAGTACCCAACATCTCATACCCAACCCTTCACTCCGCACACAATTTTAATAACAGCCTTACCATGCCTCCCTAGTTAACTGGAAAGAACTACCAGCTCTTTGACCAACAATAAACAGCCCAAACATACTTGCGTGCTTTCCAGAATGCGTTCAAAAGGGAGGTTCTTGGTTGTAGACCAAGTCGGTGCCCTGACCCAGGAGAAACTGCTGTATGTGGCTGGTCAAATCCAGCTCTCCCTGGGAGATCCCAGGGGTTATTAATCTCTTTGCTTCCCTTTCAGAAGCTAAAGTGCGGAAAGGTGTTGTGGTGTCCTCACACCACCCTCGGACAGTCTCAGGCTTGTACTGGGGTTACAGCGTCCGCCTCGCCTCCTGCCTCAGTAAGTATTTGCAGGGGTTCTCTGCTTTTTGCCATGGCTCTGCCCGGGCTTCCACACCAATTTCAGGCCTACTGGCTGCACATCTGCAGCGTACATTAACTTCTCTGTCTTAGAAATCTCTTCTGTCTCAAAGGCAGCTTACACGTGCAGCTAGCAGCCATGCAGCAGTCAAATTGAAGGATTAAAGCTAGGGGTGTGAATCACCTCAGTCACCCACCAGTACTCTGCCCTGTACTGCCACTCACCCTTGTGCCAAGGGTGTAGCAGGAGATGAGTTGGTGCTCTCCAACTCCAGCCAGTACATCTCCATTTCCGTAACTACCTCCCGCTTATTCACATCAAAGCCAGCAGTGATATTTATGCTTGAGCTCTGCAAAATCTTTTTCCTGTTTTCCGATTGATTTGTCCTCCTAGGAAAATCCTAAGATATTAGTCAAGGAGTGGCTCCTGGCACCTGTTTGAGCTTTGAGGAGACGGTGTTGCAGTTCAGATGGGTGCCAGAGACTCCTGCAGCAAGGGAATTATGTAGGAAAGAGGAATCATTCTTGTCCCCTGCACCAAAAAGCAATTCCTTCTGCTGCTGACATTTACCTGTGGAGTGTTTCAGCCTGTCCAGAAGGCACACCGCACGGGCGAGGGCACCACGTGAATAACCCCACGTTGTGTTTGTTCCCAGGTGCTGTCTTTTCAGAGTGCCCATTCAAGGAAGGCTACGATCTCTCTATTGGGACCTCAGAGCGGGGCAGCTCCGTGGACCAGGCCACTCTCCCCTCCTTCAGGTTTGTGTTGTCTCTGCTTTGTCCCACTCAGAGCCCCGAGGGAGGCCTGGTGCAGGCAGCAGAGCTGCACTGTGGTCTTGGTGTTCTCCCAGGCAGAAATTCTAGATAAAAGTGCAAGACTTGGCCTGCAGGCTCCCTCCTGTGCTCTGCTGCTCCCTTTTGCACCAAGGCACATTCCTGTGCATGACAGACGCTGGGGGCAGTACCCAAGGACAAGGCCAATTCCTTTCCTGATTCTCTGGAGTGGGTCCTCCCAATTCAGTTGGTAGCAGGGACTGTCACTTTGGCCAAGTGCTGTGGGGCTTTATTAGGGAGGCAGCTGCATTGGGCATTGTCAGCAGGGGACACAGCTCCCCTCTTCAGTGGCACAGAGGAGCTTGGAACACAGACCCAGATACCTGAACAACAGAAATTAGTCAGCTTCTTGCAGATCAAGTTAAGAGAATTGTTTATGTGAAGCCAATTCTTAATCCACTTGAAGGCTCAGGGCACATGAGCAGCTCTCCTGTCTAAAGTTTGTAAGACCCGGTCTCCGCCTCAGCCTGTCCCTGTGCTCTCCCCTAGGCATGCCCTTGTTGTGTTTGGAGGTCTTGAGGGCTTGGAAGCTGGACTTGATGTGGACCCAAAGCTGGAGGTCACCGACCCAAGCGTCTTGTTTGACTTCTACCTGAACACTTGTCCCAGCCAAGGCAGCAGAACTATCCGGACAGAGGTAGGGCAGGTGGCTAATGGTGTGGTGGGGCGCGATGCCTGTGTGCACAGAGCAGCGCTGTGTTTCTGCCTGTGGCAGTGACACATACAGCCCACGTGTTGTTCCCCATGGTGTCACCTCAGCAAAGGGTGGCTCAGTTGCCTGGTGCTCCTCAGAGAGCAGCGGTTCTGACTGCCACCTGGGTCTGTTCCAGGAGGCGCTGCTGATCTCTCTGTCTGCGCTGAGACCCCACATTGATGAGGCCGTGAAGACACCCAGCGACAGCTGAGGGAAGGAAAGCCACTGACCTTGCCATCAGCTGAGGACTGCCTCAGGCAAGCGGCTGTTCAAACGCAGGCTGCTGGGCAAGTCACTCCAAGAGCCTGGCGGGGCCACGACACAGCGTGACTAAAGCTGGCATCGCTGCTTGAGCAAGTGTCTGGCTGCTGCTGGGACCAGCAAGTCTGCGCCCTCCTGCCTGCGTGGTGCAGCCAAGGGCTGGTTGCTGCCTCAGCAGCTGGGACAAGCCTCACAGCAGACTGTGTCCCAGGAATTCCCCCCTGGGCGGGGAATAAAGCAGTATGGAACCTCAGCTGCCTTGAAGTCCATATGCAAGTGTCTTGGTGTAGAGGACGGGCACTCTGTGTCCAGAGACCAGGCATGCTTGGTGCCTTGTGGTCTTCAGACATAAAGGAGCAATGTGGTCTTCAGACGCACAGGAAGTTGAAACTTAATCTTTATGCCAAGAAGCTGTTCCTGACTTCCCCCAGCCCCCCCTTCAACTCCAAGGCTTCATCCTTCCCAACAGCAGGAAGAGCTGGAGTTTCAGTTGAGCCTCATCACTAAAGCAAATCACCATAGCTCGTTACAGTTTGGCTTCATCTGTGATGCCTTAAGCTCTGCCTACAGTGAGCTCAAACAGGAAAGCAGCTGGAAAAGTTGGCTCTGTCCTCTCCCCTCCTGCTGAGATATTCAGGGCTTTGGTATGAGCAGATAAGAAACAACCAATACTGTGGGTGTTCAAAGCTTTACTGCTAAAATCATCTTTTGAAAGAAAACAATCATACAATCCTTTGGCCACACAAAGGCAGGAACCTCTCCTCTCCTCCCCGCTGCACCCATCTTGCTCCTGTCCTTTCCTGCTAAAAGGCAGCAATTAAGTGACTTCCCTTTGTGTTTTAATGAGCCACACACAACTCCAAGGGGGCAATTACATGAGCACCTCTACTGCAGATTAGGGCAAATTCTAGAGACCTGCTACAATGTTCAGTACCTGGGAGCCTTCTGCAGGGCCTGCCCTTGGGACTTGCGTGTGCGTGTTTCACTGTCATGTGAAGTGAGGGGAAGGGTAAAGAGCATTGGTTTGATTCTTATTTCCCACATTAAAATTGCCCAATTCAGCAGGCGACTGCTGACAGTCCCTGAATCCAGAGGATACCTGGATTTGTCTCGTCAGAGTTCAACGCTTGCTTCCAGCTGTGATGGCTTTCAAGTTACTTGTTCTCTTCAAGATGTTTGGGACAAAGAGGAGCCCCGAGGCTCGCTCAATGCTCTCGATGGGAACCAGGAACCGCTCCAGCGGGATTTTCTCATCCACAGGGCTGTTGGGCATCACATAAGAGCGCAACTCGATCTCCCCGCTCTCCTTTTCCAGGATGAGCACCTTGAAGAAATGGGTGGGGACGGCCACGTTGTTCTTCCCAATCACCTGGTACTTGACGTACATCTTCCCATCGGCCTCCATCCTGCACCAACAGCAACATCCCACGTTACCTCCTAATCTGGTGCCATATCCATCCCCTCAGCCTTCCACCACCACCCCGGAGTGAGCCCCCACCCCACAGCATGGCAGGGAGCAGCCCTACTTCTGTGCTAGGGCTGTAAAAATGGTGCTGACACGGGGGCTACGGGACATGGCGAGGCTGAGCTGTGTATTGGGTCTGCTCCCCCCGCAAATCCCTTCCTCGCTGTCTCTCTTTAACAGCCTTTCCAAGCTATTTCCTGCTGCTGAAGAGATCTCAACATGAGACAGCTGCTCTTTGGCACTACATGAACATCTTTGCAAATAAAGTCATGGTCTTAAGAGGAGAAATAGTCCATGAAATAAAACCTAGCAGCGATACTCTGCAGGGAAGGGGTCTGCAGTCTAGTAATTTACTACCACTAGACTGTTAAGGACTACAAACAAAAGCGACTTCGTTATGCTGTAGCTCAAGAAAGCCGCCTTTACTCACGAAACAATCAACTGAATGGGAAATGCACAAACGAATCCTGATCCTAAGAACGTACCTTTCCACAGAACCTCTGCGCACAGCTGGTCTCACCTGCCTTAAGCAGATCCCTCCCATTTGGGAGCAGCCAGGTGGCCGCACGCCCTCAGCCTGCTTTCCTTTCCCAGCACGACACCTCTTTCGAGCACAGTCCCAGCTTGGCCCTCACGTTTACCTGGGCAGGTAGAGGGGTCCTGTGCAGACATAGACGTTCTTGTTGTTCCTTGCCAGGCTTCTGCTGTACTTCTCAAGGTTATTCCAGGCATTCTGGTTTAAATGAGGAACCTAGAAACACAACCAGGGTGATGCAGGCAGCAAAGTCAGTAGGGAATTTCTTCGCTGTTCAGAGTAATAACACACGCTTTTTCTGTAACGCGTCTCACAGCCTTCCGGGCACCTTCCAGAAGAGATCTGCACTATCACCTCCGCTCTGGACGCTGCCTACAGCGAGGTCCTGGTTTGCACACCCAGGAACAGAACCCACTCGCTTCGGCCTGCGTTTTTTGCAGGTGTCTGTTGGCCTGTTTATCTTCGCTCCTGCAACAGGCTGCACTGAACGGTGTCTCTCACAGCTTCAGAGGAGCACACAGGCAGGCGCATTTACAGCATTGCTGTTGTTTAGCAGGAAATACAGCACCCCTGAGGGACTTTGGCCACTTTGGACCCTCTCTGCCCGAACCACTATAGGGACAAATTTTTTACAAAGGCATATAGTGATAGGATGAAGAGTAATGGCTTCAAACTGGAAAAGGGTAGACTTAGATTAGCTATCAGGAAGAAATTTTTCACTCTGAGAGTGGTGGGGCACTGGAACAGAGAAGCTGTGGCTGCCCCATCCCTGGGGGCGTTCAAGGCCAGGTCGGACGGGGCTTGGAGCAACCTGGGCTGGTGGGAGGTGTCCCTGCCCAGGGCAGGGGGGTGGAACTTTAAGGTCCTTTCCAGCTCTAACCATTCTGTGATTCCGTGATAAACACACGGAAGAGCCCCGAGGTGGTTTCCAGCGGGGAGCGGCGTCTGCCCTTGAACAGGGGCAGCTCCGCCTTCCCCCCTCGGCCCGGGGCCGGCCCCCCCGCGGCGGGTCCTACCTGCGGGGCCACGTTGCTGAGGTAGAAGGTGTCCCTCATGGCCTTCTGGCTCCACTTGTGGTTGGCGGCGGCGGCCAGGTGCCCGCGGTCGAAGCCGCTGCCGCGGTAGTCGGCGTTGGTGGCTCGGTGGTACTCGTGAACCGAATCGTCCTCCAGGAAGTCGCAGGCGGCGCGGTCGGAGGTGCCGCTGAGGGTCTCCCGGTTGAGCTGCTCGATGACCCACAGGGCGCTGCGGCTCCGCGGGTCGTAGCACAGCACGTAGGACTCGCGGCTCCGCAGCTGCGCCAGCCCGGGCAGCCCGTACTTGGTCAGCTCGCTGGAGCCCGGCAGCGCCGGCGGACCGGCGGCCGCCACGGCGGGCACCACGGGCAGGCGGGCCAGCAGCCCCTCCGCCGCATCGCCCCGGGGCCGGCGGCGGGCGGTGAGGGCCGCCCCCAGCCCCGCGCCCAGGGCCAGCGAGGCGCCGGGCAGCAGCCAGCGGCCCCGCAGCATGGCCGTGCGCTGCGCCGCGCCGGCGGCCGCCGCTTAAAAGGGCCGCGGCCTTCCCGCAGCGGGGCCCCTCCACTGCAGCGGGAGCATCGCCCCTTTAAGGGCCAGAGGGCGCTCCCCGGACCGGCTGAGGGGACGCCGCCGTCCCCCGGCGGAGAGCGAAGCGGCCTCGTGCGAAGAAACCATTTTATTGGGAGAAATGAGAGAACAGCGTGAACCCGGGGATCCGGAACGTACGAAAATACAGAGCGGGAGCGGTCAGCGAGGCGGCGGGGACCCGCGGCTGCCCCCGGCCCCGGCTGCCCCCCTCCACCCGAGGGCGGCCGCAGCGGCACCTCCGCGGCGTTTTCCTCCAGGAAGGCGCCCCCGGCTCCCCCCATCCCGGCCAAGGCAAAGCAAAACCACCTCGGAGAGGAGGAGGCGGCGGCGATGGAGACGGGCGAGCCCGCTCCAGGGCTCTGCTTGCCCCGGGCTCCCCCCAGCCGCTGCCGCAGAGGACATTGAGAAGACCGTGGTCAGCAGCAGCACTAACTCATCACCAACAGATGTTTGCACAAAGCCACCCGTTTAGTTAAAGGAAACGTTATAAAAATAGTGTTTAAAAAGAAGCATAAAAGGAGTTTGAGAGTGATTAAGTGTTCTCTATACCCTGTTCTGGCAATTCTTTCTAGACAAGGTAAAAAAATAAAAAAAAAAAAAAAAGAAAAAAGTGTTATTTGTTCCTCTTTTGGGGGAAATGGCATTTTTAGAAGAGTGCTCCAAACGGTTAAAACAAAGTCACTGACACTCATTAAGGGAAAACAACCTCTGCTTTCCCAAACACCCCAGACTCCCCCAGAGCAACTTTTCTCCATCATTCTGCTCACTGCCAAAGTGCGAATAATTCTAGGTTAGGTCACAAAATTCAAACTCAAAATCAGTGTTCTGAGTAGCCACCATCAACTTCATCCCTAGTATCCTGCTGCTTCTATCTCATTGGCAAAGCCACAAAGTTTCCCAAAGGCTGAATTACAGCAAGGCGCAGGCAGAGCAGACCTCGTCCTCCCAGGGAAAGCTCGTCTCTCCCAGCATCCTCCACAGTGTCCTGCTTTTCCTCCCAGATGAAGATGGGTCCCCCTTCCCCTGCCTGGCAGTAATTCTGTGTGCAAGGAATCCACTGTAAGAGCCATTTAAACATACCCTTTTAGGCCCCTGTGAAAACTAGGGGTCCCCCAAGGCACCCCAGACTAACACCTCCCAACCCAACAAAGTGCCACTTCAGCCAACCTCGCTGCTCCTGCATCAGATTAGGATTGAAAGAAATCAGAGGTGGAAACGTCTCAAGGGTGGAGCAGTTGTTACTTGGCCACACAAGCAAGGAACCACTAGTTAAATACCATCTGACCTCCACAACAACAAAACCACCACCAAAAGCCTTTGAGGAATGAAGCCAAGGAAACTCACGAGGAGATTTCAAAAGCTGGTTACAAGTTAAGACTTTCTTTTCTCCCCTCAGAAAATCTGGTTTTGCTCTTAAAGAAAAGAGAAAGTCTTGGAATAAAGAACTGGATATCCCAAGTCATTGAAAAGTACAACTTCTTTCAACAGCCCTTTTCAACGGCAGGACAGAAGTCCTACCACGTGGCAGGGGATAAAGAGGAATATAAAACAGCTTTTCATGCAAGAACCATACTGTCTGGGTGTATCAAAGTTGTTACAAGTTCTCCCCAAAGAACTCCTCAATCATTTTAGAGAATTTATCCCAGCGAATCCTTCCAGCAAAAGCTCTCATTGCATTCCACTAAACCACTGCAGACTCCTTTTTAAAAAGCATTTACCGTCACCCCCTAAAGAGAAGTAAGATGGCATAACGTAAGCCCTTCTCCCTATGAAGGGAGAAGACAGAACGACACCCGTACCCAGACAGCAACCTGCACTGCTACCTGAGTAGCCACCTCCTGTGTCTTCCTCGAGTGTCTGCAATGCTACAGATCAGTGCCTGGCTCCGAGCTGGGCAACGCCACTGCAGGAGGTCAACCTCAGGGCCCAAACGCTACTCTGAAAACAAGCAGTTGTTCATCTACAGTTAATGCTTTACTGCTCTCTCAGGTTATTTTAAGGAGACTTCTAGCTGTTCAGAGCAGGAACCCTCATGGATGCCCCTGTTACCAGTGAGAAAAGCGTCAACAGAACCCTGCACTTGCCAGGGAGACCCAAAATGGACGGCCCAGGTATTCGGGGAGGTGCGAGCAGAGCTTGTGCATGGAATGTAAGAGAGCTACAGCAATATTTAGAGCAGCTCTGAGGCAGAAGTGTTTGGCAGACCATCTGGTTCTACATTTGTGCTACCAGCTAGCCGTTTGGCCATACAAGGTCTGACTACTGGCTTCTCTAGTGCAGGGTATCCAAGAGCTGAGACCGTGAGACCACCTGGAATAGGTCAGCGATACAAGGCAGGAAGAACACCCATCCAGTGGTTATAGCAGACAGCATGTTTCATCACACAGCTGTCCTGGTCTATTGATTCCATATTTCTTGGAGGAAAACACTACCCTCTAGAAAGGATTGCAGCAGAGAGGGATACTGTTAGCCACAGGTATTAATTACAGATTGTTTTAAGTCTTCAGTTGCTCTTGCTCCACCACAGCAGCAACACCCGGCTGCACCAGTGGTACTCGAGCATCTTCTGAAGAGACAGAGATTGCTTGGGATTGCCAAAAAGAAGGTAGGTACATGCATCAACCTGTCCTCTGATGTCCCCGCCTACCTTTGTGAGAATTACAGTAGCCTGTGAAGAACTGGCCTTCAGTGAAGGAACTAACACTAGTAAAAACGCTGAAGGCTGACAACATCCCTCCTGCTAGGGTGATTCTAGGCCATCAGCAGCTTAAGCGGATCTTACAAAGAACACTGACCTTTAACAAATCAATACCCATAAATACCAAAAACTGCAGTGTCAAACAGCTATGCAGAGGTGAGCCAGCACAGCACAGAAAGAAAGGGAAAAGCACGCTGGATTAGTGTTCACTCAAGAGCTTCTGCACCACCCAAGCACCTGGGTGCTGGCGGTTTCTCCCTCTGAGGATTACGGTTTCTGCTCAGCCCGACACTGACAGCAGGTTAGCAGTTCTCTCCGTAGTTTGTCTTAGTTGACGTTCACCTGAGCCTGCTCCACCGTATTTGAAATGCAGCAGTTCCCCTCTCAGGAGGGACGAGTGTCCAACTCAGGATTGTGACTCCAACAGGACCGGTACACAGAAAAGTGGATCAGCCCCAGCAGTCACCTAATGACTGAAATGCTTGTATGCCCACTGGTATAGACCAGAAAAGGACTCTTAATTGTAGGTTGGACCTGTACTATGTCTTCTTCAAGGTTACTGTGACCAGAGCTTACGCAGGGCGATATTATGCAAGCTACTGAGGCAGAAAACCCTGGTGCCGTGCCTGTACAAGCCCCTAAATACGGCTGTCTTCATTGCACACAACTAGATGCCCATTTCTTGTTATTTCAGAATCCTGATTGTAGCTGGATGTGCTCCAGTCCAGAGCCAGGAAAGCAGCTCGAGGCCTCCCAGCAGAAACAAGCTCCTGCTCTAAGGCTGTGCGTAGTAAGGCTTGACTTCAAGCTACACTTCACTCATTGATTTAAAACCACCACAGTCTTGCTTTCAGGGAGACCTTGCTGATAAGGCAAATCTGGATTCAGGCAGTTTCAGTGCACAGAGCCACCAGCTGCAATAGTGTCCTCCCATCTCAGCTTCTCAAGATCTCTTTCCCAGGCAAAGGGGTCCAAACTGCCGGATGTCAGATGGCAATCACCAGAAGCTGATGCTGTCTTCTTTGCACACCCCAGGGATGGCCTAGTGCAGACACAAGGAAGAATAATCCAGAAGCTACTTGAACGGCAGGATGTGTGACTTCATTGGAATACATTCTATTCACAGGAAAAAGATCCTTCTATACTCACACACCAAAATCCACTGGACTCAGCCTGTCCCTTCCTCAGCAGAAGTTACTCCATGTGTTACATCCATGATGCAGCAGTACATCCCTTCAGGGATATGCAGACAGATGGTTTCTTTCTCCCCAAACTTAACGTCATTAAAAAAGATACAAAGAACTGCTTTTAGCAGCAGAGAGGCATTTGAGATTTGAAAAATCTGGAGTGCAGGACCCAACTGGATGGGGAAGTAGTCAGTCCTTGACCTAATAAATAGAGTAGAAGGAAGTCTTTGAAGTGGCCAGTAGCCCAAACATGAAACCTGAAGTCCTGCAGAGACCACTAGGAACTTTAATGCACCACACTGCATGGGGGCATCTCCTGGGATCCGCTGCCATACAGTTTCTCTGGCTCCATTTGTTAGGCTCGTGCACTATTTGGAATCTTGAAGTTCCTTTGCCTTCTTCAAAATCAGATGAACATCAGAGATAGGATAATCCTGTGTCAATGAAACAAAGTGATATAAGTGACTGCCTAGCGTTTCTTGTACACACTGTTTCACTTAAGCAAGGCAAACCTTGACAGCAGCATTCCTTGCCTATTATCACATACTGCTGTGTTCAGTTACTCCCTCAACAGTTTCCTGTTTTGTAACTGATCAAGCCTCAATACCCTTCAAGAAGGTTTTTGTTGTTTGGTTGTTGTTTTTTTTTAATTTGTCCTCTAAGGATACAGTAAGCTGGCCTGCTATAAGGGCTGTCTTCGTGCCAGAAAGCCTTATCAAAGCCAGTATCTTGCACAGCCCAAAGCAGGAACTGGCAGAATCAGAGACATCCTACTGTGCAGCGCAGGTGTTTCCAACCTTGGTCTCTCACAGATCTCAGAACTAAACAAAAGCCTCTGGCCAACAAATTTAACATTGTTACATAGGGTTTCACATCTTTGCTCAAAATTATTCTAATTTTTTGCAAACCAAATGAACATTAGAAGCTTCTAGTCTATGACAATTTCTCTGTAGGCTAGAATGGGTGCACAAGCAGAAGATGCACACTTCCAGTAATGAGCATACTGTAATATCCCTTAAGACTTTTCTGCACGCAAACATCAGATATCTGGTACTTCTTTTCAGCCGGGCATAACCTCTCTCATTTGCTCTCACAGTACTATTTTAAGACTCTCCAAATTGCTCCCTATGCCGACCAAATTTAATCCTTACCTGTAGCAGCCTCATGTTCAGAGTGAAGTCTCCTTCCAGCAACTGATCCCGGATTAGTCTGAAAGATAGAAGTGATTCCAGCTACTTTTTACTCTTTAAAGAAGAACTTTAAAAGCAGGCTACACTGTGGCCTTGTAGAGACTTCTGTGAACAGTGACTATAACCTATTCACCAGATGCCTTAACACATGCCTACAGAAGACTCCTGGATCCACGTATTTAGGTAAAGGATGGAAAGAGAAGAGCAAGAAGGCTACCTATGTACTTACGTCAACATGGCACAACAGACGAGCAGAAGAAAATCAAAGCGCTTATCATCAGCAAAGAGGGAGTCCCAGATGCGGATGACGTCTGGCAGCAGAAACTCTTGGGACAAGAGCAGCGTCAGCCAGCGGAAGGCAAAGAACTGGGGTTTGATGTTCTGTTCTTGCTGTCAGACATGCACCAGGCAAAGAATGAATACATGCTCTCAGCCAGTTCCCTACAAGTAAGAGATGCACCCCATGTTTCCATCCCCATCTCCACCCCGACATTGCTCTAAGCTGCCAACTCATGCTGGAACATCAGCAAACCCATCGCCTCCTTTGAAGACTCTCACATTCAAGCTAGACAGAGGTTTCCAGTGCAGCCATGCACCACATCTACAGACAAGCCAGAAAATACTCCTCTGTCCACAACATGGACCAAAGGAAGCTTTTCTTCCTAAAGGCACTATTTGTGTTAGTTCCGTTAAACTTGCCAAGTAATTTTAATGTTCCCATTTGAACAACATTTTATCTCCAAAGCCGCAGCCCTCCCCCTCTAGCAGAGGCACTGTTTTGTCAGGATTTCCTCTCCTTTCCAGAAGCCCTGTATTTATCAAAAAGTTTACTGTTCACAAAAAGAAACAAAGATGGAACAGAGTTCACACTGATGGTCAGTAAAACACACCAAAAAAGCACTTCTAGCCTGAAGCTTTCTTGTTTTCTGCTGTTAAATCCAAGGGACCATAAGTTTAATCAAGGTCAAACGAGTTCAGGATCCTGCTGATATTCTTAAGGACCAGCTGCTGCATGGCCATGACCATTTCCTGCCAGCCAAACAGTAAGCAGTTTTATTTTCTCCCTACTGAATCAGCCACCAGCCAATACTGTGGGTCATGTCACTGTGCAGACAAACCATCTTTTGGATCATAAAAGAAATATATCCTCATTTTTCTAAACACAAAAAAAAAAAAAATCTCAGTGTGATTTGATGAATGTTGGAGTAACAAGAACAGCTTTCCCTTCCAAATTCTCCTTGGACTTTCACACCAAATAGACTATAAGACCTGAAGATGTTTTCAACAAAAGCTGCCTTCTATGTGTTCTACAAAACCCACACTGACCCAAGGCACTCAGAGACCCTTGGATGAAGGAGAATGGTAGAATTAGGTGGGTGGGATGGTCCAGCCTGCTGGATTTCACTTTACTTGTGGAGTGATCTCCATGCAGTTTAAGTTCCTGTTGTCAGGGCAGCCAGTGGCAACTGAAGCGTGTGTGCGTGGAGGGGGGGGCTGTTTTTTGTTTTGTTCTTAAAGACAGAGACAAAATTCCTGTAATCTCAAATTCAAAGGAACTCTATACCAAAACTCATGTTTTGCCTGATGACTAAAAGAGAGTGAAGACTTCAGCTCCAACTAAGCCTCAGCCCAGCTGACATGGGATCGTGGCCAAGTCACTTCGGACTCACAGCTGGCAGCTTTGCAACAAATATTGTTTACTTTCACGGTCAGGCAGGGGAGGAAAGCCTTGCTGTGTCAGCTTGCTCTAGGTTTACGCCAAGGAGCAGTTGTTTCAGTTCACAGATAAGAAAGCCTCTATGCCGTACAGGCAAAGCCCTTTATTCGCTCTCTCAACCTTTCTATTCAAGCATAGTAACAATTTAACAAAATTGGCTGACGTTTAAATAAACTATTAAGCTCCACTCCTCGCATTCCAACTGAGACTCAAAGAAACACATAGCTCCTCACCAGTTTCAAATACAGCTCCACATCTTTTTCCTTCAGGGTAGAGTAGACCTTCTCCATTTTGTAGGTAATGCCACACTGAGAATCATCCAGGCTCTTAATGAAGTTGTCCCGAATTTCAGCCATTAGATTGGTAAAGCAGAAAAACGTGTCTGCTTCAGCGTGTTCTGGGGGGGGGGAGGGGGGAAATAAATGGTATGGGAATAGAGGAAGCATCACTGACAGAAGCACAGAGACTTAGAACTGTTCTTGCTCCATAATCTGGTTGCTGTACTAGATGCAAGTAGTGGATCACACAAGATCTTGGCTTGCTTGTTGTGGGACAAGACTAGCCTCTTTTTTTAAAGCTAAAAATGTCTACTGAGTCACTGCAAATACAGACCCTGTGTGCAACACAAGGTCTTCGTGACACTGGGTCACACACCAGTTATCGATGCCCAAGAACACCATCTGCTCTTCCCGCCATCAGCACGCGCCCTCAGAGCTCCCATGAAGTAGAAGCAACAGGCAAAGTACTCCCATTCCATTGTTTTCTTACCAGGTATATATAGTACAAGTAAAAAGAGCTTCTAAACAGATTTTAAGTTTCATAAAGTGCAGCTTAGATCCATGCAAAGCAAACAGGAAACCCCTTGAAAACCCTCACTTCCCATATGTTCTCACCACTCACAGCCCATTCAGTTTCTATCAATCTGCTGCGGTCCCCAAAACTCCTCATCTCTTGCTGTATTTGCTTTTTGGCCCCGATCAGTCAGAACAGAGTTATTTAAAGAGAATCTCACTCCTTAAACAGCTTTACGCAGAGAACATGCAGTACGACGGCCATTACTGAGCGGCCAAAAGAGTCTCTCACCTTTCCATTCGCTGTTAGGATCTGTAGCAAAGGTGTAATAAAGCGGCCCTACGATTTCGTTCATCCCCTGAACATACGCTATCCCAGGGTTCAGCTTGGCGTAGATGAACAAGATTCGCTCCACCACTTCCCAGTGAGCTTCGCAGCCATTGGGCAGAACTTCGTACTCGTTTAGAGCATTCGGTGTCGTTTTAAGAGGGGAGCTCACCTGAAACGCAAGGAAAGATTAGGGCTGATTCAGGATAACCAACTGGCACAGATTATTTTGTACGTGTGACAAGCTTGGCTTTTAATACACATAGACTTCCAAAAGATTTGGGCAGCTTATACCAAGCAGGTAGGTTTTCACATAAAAAAGTAACTCGGGAGGCCCAAAGGCAGTGAAGTCCTAGTGCTGGCTATCCCTGAAGAACAAAGCAGTCTGTGCAGCAACAGAGAGATCCCCTGAATCATTACATGACCTGATCCCATGCAGTAAGAAACCACAGCAGTTCCACTTCTTTATTAGTAGTATGAGGAAAAGTATAGATCTGTTGTGGTAGCAAGCCACCTTCCCCAACAGCACATGGCACTTGTACTGTAACACTCGTGAAAGAGGAAAGAGACAACACACATTTCAGCAGATGCTCAGCTCCTTTCCTAATTGCAGGTTTATGAGATCCCAGTTCTGGAAGATTATGTAAATTCAACTTGAATAAATTAACCCTTCAGTGTTTTGTTCCCATACAGAAAGGCACATGTCAAGCACAAAATAACTGAATCTTCCTCCAACTTCTGCCAAAAGTCAGTAAAAAATAACCCTTAGAATTAAATACACCTATAATTCCCTACCAACCATCAGGCACATCAACTAGTTCTACAAAGCTGTCCAGCCACCAGAATGCACAGTACCTGCTGGAGTATGTGTCCAATTTCACCATACAAGCAGAGAGAAATAGCAAAAAGCCCGAGAAATACCCTTCCCTTTATCAGCTAAGATGCCTTGCCCCATGGGCAGCCCCCATCTAGGTCTCACATTTGTAACCCCACTGCGGTTTCGTGCCACCGTCTGTGACTTGAGTGTGGTCTGCTCCACCCGCTTGCGCAGCGTCTCAAACTCATTTTGGGGGTCCAGGATTAAAAGGCAGGGGTAGTCTGTTGGGCGCTGGAAGAATGCCATGTCAGGGTACAGCCTCCTAGAATGGATACAGAAGGAAATCAAGCATAAGAAGAAGGAAGTACATGGCCCATGTTGAATGGGAGATTCAGTTTAATATTAAACTTAGTTTCCAAAGTACAAAGTGTTAACCAAACCACTTGGGTTCAGAAACCCGAGTCATTACGCCTCACACACCTGACATCTTTGTCTATCTGGAGAAGCACTTCGTTATCCTTGAAGTAAGTATTCCATCGACTGTCTGGATTTGGATTGAGGGGCTAAAGAAATAAACAACAGAAATAGAACAAGCGTGTTTCACATGTATCAAAATTCTCAGTAAATAAAGACTGATTTAACACGTTTAGTGCTGCTCCTTCACAGTGTGCAGGAAGTGTATCAGAGCTCATGAAAACAAGCGAGCATGCAGGTTCACTTAGAGAGGCAGAAGGCAACATTTCCAATCTCTTTTCACCTGCCTCTTAATGACTTTGTTCCCAGATCAGGTATCCTGTCCCGTGTCAACAAGATTCCTGATTGCAGCTCCAACCTGTACAACAGAGACGGTCTTTGCACTTAGGGTAAGAGTTACCCACCCACACAGTACTTAGGCGCTGTGGTTATTAGTTACAAGTATCCCCCTCTATCTCAGCTCCAAGAAGGCTGATTAAGCACCACCATTGTGCCCAGGAAAAAGGAAATACGTATTACTATGAACAACCTATCCTGTATCTGACCAGTTTTCCAATATGATAAACTTAACACCCCCTCCACACACACGCTTTCCTCTCTCCACATCAAGATCCATGCAAAGTTAACAACTAACCAAGGAAAAAAAAAGGGGGGGGAACCCACAATGTTCCAAGAGATTCAAAGATCACTGTAACCTGACAACTTGTGGAGTTTTACAAGCACGCAAGTTTTACAGCACCAAAGCCTCCAGAGATCACGGCGGCACAGGTGACTGCACACTAGTAGAGAAGTTAACGTTCGGGACCAGTCATGGACGCAGTTGTATCATTTTACAGTCTCTTCTGATCAGTTACTTCACTCCCTCCCCTAACACATATACTCTTAACAGTGCTTTCAGAGAAGGAAAAAGCCAAGGGATGCAGGAAATAGTCAACTAAACAAAAAAAAAAGCCAGCATCAGAACTAGAAATGAGCAAATTTTCTGCCTTCCATGCCATAGTCTAACTTGACTCTCCTGCCTTTTTTATATCCTCTGCTCATATTAGCCAGCTCTGAGTCCACCACAGACCTCACGTCTCAGGAGAGCATCTCTTTGCTAGAGGTACCTCTCGTGAGCCTCTCCCTTTCCCTAGGCGACCCATAGCCTGGGCAGCTGGCCCCAAAGGAGGGGAAAAGGGATATGCATAGCTGAAAATAAGCTCTCTTCAGAACCATTGGTGCTTTGCCAATAATTCACACTGAAAGCTATTAAGACCCAAGTGCCAGGCTGGTACCTAGGAACCGTCCCTCCTGCTAGCAGGGAAAAAGAGTTGAGAACAGAGCCAAGAGCAGGCCAGGGGTCCAGACTCCAGAACAACGGTTTATAGCTCTGGGGAATTTTCTGGAGCCCGAAGGTTTAACAACACTTACATGATCTTCTAAGGTCACATCTTCCCTTGAAACACCCAGGTTGGCTTTGGCGATCCCAGGCTGGATAATCATTTCCTTTAGGAACTGGGAATACAGATCCCTTAAGGAAGAAAAGAGGAATTAACATTGAAGCAGAAGATTAAGTCAACACAAGCACCCAGACTGAGTTCAAATAGATCTCTCTGTACCACCCTGCTCAGCCAGAAAGCATTTGATTTCCTCTTGAGTTCAGCTGAAAAGGTCAATTCACCAGACCCAGGAGACAGCCTACAGAACACTGCATTCCACACAAGAGCAATTCATTTTATGAAGGTACTTAATTATTTAAGGAACTATTCTCCTTCTCTGCAGATATCATTAGAAATAAAGGAGAAAGCACCCGTGTCCTCACCTCTGTTTCTTCAGCAAAGGGCTCCATAAGGCTTTCTCTAAAGGGAGGTAGTTCAGGAGTATCTGTACAGAAGACAGATGTGCATAAATTAGGATTGGGAGAACGATCTGTTATACCTGTAAGAGGAGCAAACCAAACACAGTGGCTCTCTGAAAATACTGGGACCTTTCTCCAGAAAGCCTACTACTTTGCCAAGTGACAGTCAGGAATATTTCGGGGACTGGTTTTTAACACAGACCTATTTGTAGGATTGCTCAATAGCACACCTGACTGAAACGCACTGGTAGCTTAATACTGAGGGCTGTTCTCATGCAAAGAGCAAACAGCCACTTTCTATCATCCAAAATGATGGCCATCCTGTGCCGGTAAATGCTATTGCATCTATGCCAGAGCTGACCTCCACAAATTACTGTCAAGTTTGAGCAGCTTTTAAGCTCTAGATATTTTGTTTGTTTGTTTACAGTTTTAAGTGCCCCAAAATAGCATGCACTTTAGCAAAGCATCAACACAAGAAACAAAAGCGCCCCAAGCAAAACCCACCTTCCAGCACAGGCAGCGCAGCCCACCATCAAAGGGAATTCCTGTGGAACATCAGGCAGAGAGATAACTCCGTTAGCCCCAGCCTCCGCACCGCGCTTTGCTCACCACACCGACAGGCAGCGCTTTTCCTCCCCCGGGGGCAGGGAGTGTTCACAGGGACGCTCCGGGGGTTACAGACGGTGCCTCCCACGGGGATGGTGCCTGCGGCCGGGCCTGGGCAGCGGAGAGCTGGGGACGGCGCAGGTGAGGGACAGGACACGGCAGAAGCAATGGGACCCGCAAGGCTCTCGGGGAAGGGGAGGGAAGGCTTTGTGGCTGTGCTCAAAGGCCGGGTGGGGACCGCTGCGGCCTGGCAGAGCCTGGGCTTCCAAACACCCCCGCCCGCCTCGGCTTCCCCGCCGCCTCACAGCGGCTCCGGCAGGGGATCGCTTCACAGCGGCCGAGGTGGCCTTCAGCCGCCGGACAGCCTGCGGCCTGGAACCCCGGGCCACCGCCGGGGCCGTGCCCAGCGCCCTCCTCCGCCCCCCACGCCTCCCCGGGCCGCTCACCGCTGAAGCAGAGGTCGCGGAGCTTGGCCAGAGCCACCGTGGGTTCGCCGAGCACCTCCTGGAAGTCCGCGATCCTGAGGGGGAGCGGAGCCGCGGCCGTTATAACGTTTGTTACCGGCAATTCCCCGCACGCACGCACGCACAAACCCCGCCGAGCGGAGCCCGCCGCGGCGGGGGACGGGCCCCGACACCCACCTGCTCTGGTGCAGCCGCGACATGGCGGCCCCCGCGCGCCCCTACCCCGCGCGCCGCCGAACCGCTCCGGCTGGAAACCCTGCCCGCGGGGGTGGGCGGGGCTGGAGGCCACGCCCCTCACGAGGCCTTGCCCACTCGTCGGGCATTGCCCCGCCCCTCCGGCCGCCTTCATGGAGCCATAGAGTGGTCTGGGTTGGAAGGGACCTTAAAGCCCATCCAGTCCCACCCCTGCCCTGGGCAGGGACACCCCCCACCAGCCCAGGTTGCTCCAAGCCCCATCCAGCCTGGCCTTGAACCCCTCCAGGGATGGGGCAGCCACAGCTGCTCTGGGCAACCTGGGCCAGGGGCTCACCGCCCTCACAGGCAAGGACTTCTTCCCAATATCCAATCTACATCTTCCCTCTTCCAGTTTTAAGGCATCACCCCTCGTCCTATCGCTGCATGCCCTTGTAAATAGTCCCTCCCCAGTTTTCCTGGAACCCCTTTAGGGACTGGAAGAGGCTCTAAGGTC
Source organism: Chroicocephalus ridibundus (assembly GCF_963924245.1). NCBI lineage: Eukaryota > Metazoa > Chordata > Aves > Charadriiformes > Laridae > Chroicocephalus > Chroicocephalus ridibundus. The sequence goes on along the minus strand of NC_086298.1, from coordinate 6,564,737 downwards.
TCCCCGGAGCCTTCTCTTCTCCAGGCTGAACCCCCCCAGCCTGTCCTTATAGCAGAGGGGCTCCAGCCCTCCCAGCATCTCCGGGGCCTCCTCTGGACCGGCCTCGGAGCGCCCTCCCGGTGCGCTGAGCTGCCCGGGGGTTCTGCTGCACACCACGGCGTGCCCTGTCACGGCACCGCCATCCCGGCCGGGGCTGGGACACTCCTCTCTCCGGGCACCCAGCGCCAGCTGTGTCGTCCCACCTCAGAAGAGACTCCACAGCCGCCCCCGCCGGGGCTCCCCTGCCCGCTCGGCACCAGCCCTCACAGCACGGAGGGAAGCCCAGATGTGGTCACACTCGCCCGGGCGAGCTCTGGTGCCCGCAGAGATGGCAGCAGCCATGGCCGTGTGGAGACGCGGGGACCGGGCGAGGCGAGGGGCCGCAGGGAGGCCGCTGCCGCCCTCGCGCGCTGCGTGCCTCGCGCCGTGACATCACGCAGCAGCACAACGACGTCACGGCCGCGAGCCCCAGCGTTCCGGACCGGCCGGTGTTTCCGGGAGGGAAGCGGCGGCGCTTCCGGTGCGGGCGGCCCGGCTGGCGGAAGTGACGGCGGGGTTTGTTGACAGCGGAGGCCGCGGCGGGGGGAGCGGGCCCGAGGAGGACGCCGAGCCCCTGCCCGCCCCGGGGAGCGGCGCCGGGACCAGCCGGGACTCCCGCCGCCCCCCATCCGCCTCGCCGGGCGGGGGCCTGGCGCCAGGTGAGTGCCGGCGTCCCCCTCCCCAGTCCCACCCGCGGGGATCGCCCTCCTCGGGGGCACCGGGCCTGGACGCCGAGGCCGGGGGAGGAACCGGTGCCCCCCGGCGGAGCCCCCATCCCCTCCTCGGGACTACCGGGAGCAGCCGGGCCGCAGCAGCCGGGCCGGGAGGAGACCCAGCGTTGCCGGGCGAGGTGACCTCCGGGACCGGGAAGGGAAAGTCGCCCCGTGTCGGGGGAGCGATGGCGGGTTGGGGTTTGTGGCAGACTTGCCCGCAGGGCGGTGGAGCGGCTAACGGGGCTGTCAGAGACTGGGAGACCATCGCGGTCTGGTGGTGGCGGATCCCCAGTGCCTGGGGAATAGGAACCCTGGGGCTGCTGAGGGTGTCCTCTTGGGCAGGTGACCTTTTGGAAAGAAAATCTGTGATATAATTCAGTCATCCAAAGGAGCATCTTTACTGCGGGCAGGTACAAAGATCAATGTGTTCCCCAGCGAGCACAAGTCGTCTCATTTACGATGTCGGTCTCGGCAGGCTGACAAGTTTGGCAATTGCAAGCTTTGCCAGGCCACAATCTCGCACTACTTCAGTTTCCCTGTTGTAAGGCAGGGATGGTGTTTCCCTGCACAAGCAGCGATGACCCATCAATTAATAAAAACAGTGTTGTGCAGCTGCAAGATGCCAGCTAAAATGACAGTGCAGTTTTTCTTCAGAATGTAACCTGTGCCAAACTGTGCATTTACATTACATTTGTTATTCTGAAGTTGTTGTAATCAGGTCATGCCAGCGTATATTGTTTGCCCTCTCCTTGGACAAGCCCCTGATGCTGGAAAAGTCAGCTTTGCCAATCATTTTTGTAGCAACAGCATCAACGTTATGTCGTTGGCGTGGAGCCACGGTGAGTCAGGCTTGGCTTGGGGCAGCTGCCTGGAGAGACTGGGAGAGAAGATCGATCTGAAGTCCAAGGTAGAGCGTATTGGCACAGGCAGCCCCAGGAGTGCCAAGAGCGGTCCCAGGCTTTGCATGCCAATGCAGCATGAAATGCCGTAACAATACGCACGTAGCCTACACACGAGCAGTATTTGCCAAAGAGGCCGGACCTGGAAGGCTGGTGATGGGAGAGAGCGAAGCTGCATACTGGGGCTTCCCTCGGGTCCATGGATGGTGGGAGGGTGCTGTTAGTTCACGGTGAGGGCTACTTCTAGGGGTAGTTGGGTATACAGGCTTTTATATGCCTGCTCCTGTCTCTCCAAGGGACTCGATTCCTTCGTGCATTAAGATGGAAGCAAATCTATTAGAGGGAATAAACTGGAAAAAATATTGGGAGCTGTAATTCTAGTCACTTCTCAATTCCTGCACTTGAATTTTCGGCATGTTTCACATATCTGTCTTCGACCTTTCAAAAAGCACACATGCACTAGACAGCTCATTGCCCATCGTTGGGAAGCGCTGGTGACAGTCTGCCAGGCAGGCAACTTGCTGATCTATTGCCTGTGGAAAGCTGCCTGAGGATAATGATTAGGCATATGTTAATGATTTGTCAGCATCTCTCCTTCATTTACTTTTATCAACACACTGAGCTTATAACTGGAGACAATATTGATCGATGCAGCTATTGACACTCCTGCTTCCAGCCCCCTCTGCCCACACGTCATGTCTTGAGTCTGACGGAGGAGGGAGAGGCTGGCCTGGATCGTATCCTGTACAAAAGGTCACACCAGCAGCTCTGGGTGCCACTCAGATATCCCTAATAAATCAGGAGGTTGAATGCTTTGCTTTGGTGCTGTTTTACTGTGACGGTTTAACCACTTTCCTCTGTAATAGCCTTCTGCATGGGATTTTGTTGGTGGATCACGGGGAGCTCAGAAGTTAGAGGGCAGCTGATTTCTCCAGGGCTGGCATCAACTAGCTACATTGTGCTGGTCTCAGCAGAGGGGGAACAGAGGATTGTCAGAGCCACAGGAAGGCAGTCCTTGCCCTTTAGTGCTCTAAGCTGCTTGGACAAGTCCCAAGCACTGGCCGTTTCCAGCTGCACGTGATAATAGATTGTCAATGGGAATTTGTTTTCGAGTTCTCTTGCCATCAGTAGTAAACAGTGGAAGAACACTGGCTGCGGGGACCTCCTGTCTGATGGCACAGGGGAACTGGTAGGGATAGCAGAACATGTTTCCCAACTGCTTCAGATCTTCCTGTTGATCTTGCCTTTCTGGAAAGATTTTCTCAAGCAAGCTTCAGGCAAAATCTGCGAGAGGGACTCGTTCTGGAGGTGAAGCAGATTGGTCTCCAAAGCAGACACAGTGCAGAGCGCAGGACAGCTTCCTCCCACCTGCATTCCCTTAGCTGGGACCTCACAGCCAGTGAGACGATACTCTGCTCAGTGGCTCATTTCATCCTTGACTTCGCTCCTGATTTAACTGCAAAGGAGAGGGCTGGGGACTATGGATTTCCTTCTTTTTCAAAATTGAATACCTGCCATCTTACTCATTTTCGTTGTTTGTAGCACGTGCATCTCAAAGGTCTCTGAGATATCGTGGCACCCTTGAGGAGTTGTAGTTTCGTGTTATTATGACCCCAGCTCAGGACTCAGTGACCCAGAAGAGCAAGTTACACCCTTTGAACTGTTTCTGATCAGGATGTTAAGTACAATTTTTGTGATTGCTGAGTTGTTGGGTTTGTTTTTTACCTCAGCATCTGCTTTTGCTTGAAGACTTTTTGCCTCTTGAGCCAAAACCAGCAGAGAACCTGTCTGAGATCCCCACTAGAAAGGCTGTTGAAAGCTGTAGATCAGAACACAGTGGGTCAGAAGGAGTTTGGGGTTGGGGCATGATCCTGCAGGTATAGTTTCCAAAGATGCTTATAGGAAGGAGAAACTATTGACCAAATTCAACTAAAGCCAAGAGACAAATCAAGTTTGTTATCTGTGCCTGCCTCTGCCAGTAAGGTTTTGTCCACTGACACTAGAATGAGATTTGGGCCAGGGAGATGAGACCTGGGGTGGGTGTACTGCAGGAGCGATCCAACACGGCCGTTCCTCCATTGCTGAGCAAGAGCAGTTCTGCTTATCCGAGGTTTTTGAGAGGCTTCTTTCCGCCTTGGGTTGATTCCTTGGCCAACTCTTTGTCCCTGGCACTGAAGCACACCCTCAGAAGAAGAATTAACAAAACACACAAGGAAGGAAGGAAGAAAAGAGTTTTGATTTCCAACTTGTGCTGCCTTTGTGTTTGCACTGAAATCCATTCTGCAGCATAGGCATCTGGCATCAGAAGGCCAGGAGCCCAGGCTGCCGGGCAGGCTCAGTCACAGCTGTGCTTCTGTCTCCCACACAGACCATTTGGTGCCTGAATTTGAAAGGTTACCTCGTCCACAGCCTTAACTGATCCTTCATAGGGGTGTCATCACCCAGGCAGTGGCTGAACAGAACACGTGAAAGGTGCCTGATCCACCCTGGTGCCGTTGTGGACAGTGATTAAGATGTGGAAATGGAGGTAAAACTCTTCCATCTTGTACTGATGCTGCAGCAAGGAAGGAGAGAGAGATCACTGGAGACACAGACAAGTGTCCTGATCTTCACAGCTGCAGGATAAAGATCAGAAACGGAATATAGTTTAGGACATTTTGCAACAACTTCCCCAGCAATGGCTGCTCAGCTGTGTTGCAGGGGAGAATAACTGACTCCACAGCACCAGTGTTCTCACTCCAGCAGAGACATACTTATTGATAAGACACAGGTTTTACGTTAAAAAAAAAAACCACGTTTCCACGCAATTTTTTTGTGCCCATGGAAATATATAGAAGGGTTCACATTAGGGTTGCTTCTAATGTGATATCATCTTTTGAAAGTGAAATGGCACTGTTGGTCTTCAGACATTTCTGCTAAATGCTTCTGAGACTCCAGCGAGTCTCAATGCTAGAGCCATGAGATTTTTCAAATAAGAAAATAGACAGGAATAGCATCCCCTAATTATCTGCCTGGCCCATCCTTCTTTACCCTGTACTAAAAATTAAGAAGGACAAAGCATCTTGCCTTTTTCCAGGTCAGTCACTCATACTTTTTTGTGATAGATTTGAAATGGTTTGGGTGAGCGTGTCCCAGGGAGCTGCAGGTACAGATGTCCAGCATGTGCTTTACACTGCGCTCAAAGGGAAGCCAAACCAGTCTGTGTGTTTCCCTCTGGCTTCTGATCCACTTCACGGTCTAGTTCAAGGACTTGTGTGAAGCTTCTGCGTTGGCGCTACAGAAAAACATTTAGCTTGAAGATGAAATTTCACTTGGAACGATGGCAAGCAGAATTACAGGCACGAGATACGGGGCCACCAGATCGCACTGGGGCTATCCAAAGGATCATCCCAACAGTAAATTTTCTGGTGGCTTATCCAACCCGCCCTGAAGGAAACCAAGCAGTGTGGTTTCTGCCACTTCCCTTTCCAAGGGCCTTTGTCAGCCAGATAAGTCCTGAATGAGGAAGCATTTTCTTGCTGTGTAGCCTCACTTCCAAACACATTTCGTGTTAACTCATTCCCACAGTGTCCCCTGGGGGTGGGGATACCGGGGAATTAAGGGCATACTGCCAGAGAGGCCAAAATGCTGCAGGGTCTTTTGAGGTCAACAAGTGATGGGCTGTAAATACAACTATCGGCATCCTGCTGGTGCAGCAGCTTTGCAGGACACTTGCCAACGGACCTTTCTCAATGCATCTTTTTTCCCCCCACTGCTTATAGGTGTCCTGATGTCACTGTAAATTCATCCTGGAACTCCATTTGAGGAAAGAATCTACTGAACCAAAAGCTTCCTTCTGCTCTTCCCCTTCCCATAACTTCCCTCAAGATGGCATCTGACAGCCCCGAGTCGCTAATGACCTTGTGCACAGATTATTGTCTTCGCAATTTGGAGGGGACTCTCTGCTACCTACTGGACAATGAAACACTCCGGCTCCATCCCGACATCTTCTTGCCAAGCGAGATTTGTGACAAACTTGTCAATGAGTACGTTTCAGGCCTGTGAAGAAGCTGTTGTGTGGTTTGGGAAGGAGCTGGGAGCTCAGGGAAGGGAGAGTGTAGTTCTCTAAAACAGAGTGATGGGAAAGGGGGGAAAAATGGGGAAGAATTCGTAGGGCTGTGTTGTTGGTTTTTTCCAATTGATCTTCGTATTTGAAATAAGGATTTGCATTGCCTTCAGAAGGAAGTGTCCCCAGGAGGTATTGTACTGCTATGAATCATTCTAGTTTCTGCGGAAATCACCATTTCCACATAGGTAAACCCGAACTGAAACAGTCAGTCACTGCATCTTCCAAGAACATCAATAAGCAACAAAGGAACCTTCCCATTTCCCGCCATTGAAGCATTACAACTCTCAAACCGTAGAACTAAGAGCGCAAAGTGCTAACAAATGTTAAATTTTAAGACTGCTGCTCCCATAGCTTTACAAAGCAACCTGTTTCCAGGGATTTGTAATTCGGCTATCACAGTCTCTCTTGGCTGAACTCCTGCCCGCAAAGTCTGGTGGAGAACCTTGGCCAGCTAATTTTCTGAAAATGAAAAATCAAATTACTAGCTTTAAACAGCTAGGGGGGGAAAAATCCCGGAGTCTGTGCTTGCCAGAATCCAGTTTGCTTACACACACACAACCTTGCACAAATCTTTGCCTGAGATTTTCCTGAGGATTGTTAGTTCTGCACAATAAGAGATAATAGGGCAGTTCCTATTACCCCAAAGGCTATTCTGGATGATCCGGAGGGAGTCTGCATGCGCTTACGCGCTTGGTCATGTTTTCTCATAACCAGTGAGGGCGCTAGAGCTGTAGTTGAGCCTTTGTACCATGCTGTGCTAATGCCATTGCTCCAATACAGGTACGTGGAATTGGTGAAGACGGACAGTGTCTTTGAACCCCATGAAAGCTTCTTCACCCTGTTCTCAGACCCCCGGAGCACCAGGCTGGCTCGGATCCACTTGCGGGAACAGATTGTGCAGGACCAGGACCTGGAAGCCATCAGGAAGCAGGTGGTATTGCACTGACTGCCACTTCACATAGCAGCACTGCTGCATGGGCACCAGGTAGAATCCCAGGCACCCAGATATTCCCAAGACTCCATCCTTCACCAGCCAAATTTTCTTTGGGAGAACCTCAGCTTCTCCCTTCTCAGCTCATAAAGCCACAGTAGAGAACATAATGGGGACATTGGTCAAGTTGGGTGATATGTGGTCTCAAGCTGTCCCAGTGGGAGGTGGTGAAGCAAACAGGGTGGGAACTACCTGTGAAATATTTCTAACTTTGATTTCCCATCTTCCAGGATCTTGTTGAGCTCTACTTGACTAACTGTGAGAAGCTGACAGCCAAGAGTCTGCAAACGTTGGTGAGCTTCAGTCACACACTTATCTCCCTTAGCCTCTTTGGCTGTTGTAATATCTTCTATGAGGAGGAGAACCCTGGAGGCTGTGAAGATGACTGTTTGGTGAACCCCACTCGCCAGGTCTTGGTCAAGGACTTTACTTTTGAAGGCTTTAGCCGCTTGCGCTTCCTGAACCTGGGCCGCTTGATCGAAGGGGTAAATGTGGAGACGTTGCTTCGGCCTTTGGCCTCCCTTGCAGCTCTAGATCTCTCTGGGATCCAGCTGAACGATGTGGGATTTCTGACCCAGTGGAAGGACAGTCTGGTTTCCTTAGTGCTTTACAACATGGACCTTTCAGAGGAGCATATCCAAGTGATCGCACAGCTTCGCAAGCTCAGGTCAGCAGATCTGTTCTTCCTCGTTTATCCTTTTCCCACTGATAGGGAAAAATCTTTTAAGAGTGCTCTACTTGCCTGCTAATAGAGAGCCACCCACTGTTAGTTTCAAGTTACAAACCTTCTCATGAACAGGCTCACTCATTGACTGATGATATATATCTGACATGCCTAAAGCCAGCCTGCATTTTGCTTGCAAAAGGACACTGCTTAGCAGAAACTCCTTCTTGAAAAAACAAAAACCAAAACCCACGCACCACAACTGCACACAGCAAAGAAAGAAAAAAAAAAAAAACCAACAAACCAACCACCCCTCTGCAGCCAAACAAAAAAGAATAGCTGAATACCCGGGAGATGGCAAAAAAAAAATACTACAGATGTGTACATATACTAATGTAGCAATAATCACACTGTGAAACTCAGTCCTCCAAACCACTTATCGAACAGGAATGTCCAAAGTTTAAGCCTGGCTCTGAGATAAAACTAGGAAAAACTCTGAGCTGAGACCATCTGCTTGCTGTGCTCTGTGGCAGCACACTGTGCATGGATGGTGCAACCAAGGGAACGAGCAGCGTAAATAAATAGGCACTCCTGACCTAACAGTGTTGACAGTGAAATGACTTCCTGAAACAGAGTTGAGACAATTGCTATTCAAACTGCACAGTGGTATCAGGAAAGGGATCCAGGACTTTCCAAACCAAAGAGCCTTACCATTCACACGAAGGCTGCTTTGCAATGGCTTTAGTATAATCTCTGCTGGCTGCGGACACTAGGGGGTACCATGTTAACATATGAGCTGGGAGTCTCAGGGAATGTCCTGGATAACGTTTTCTAAACCCAAGTACTTTAACTCCCAGGGACTTGCAGTGAAACTTGGTCTACAACAGGTGGAAGACACTTTTGTGAGCGGGATGCTGGCTCCTGTCTTAGGCAGTTTAGAAAAGTCTCTCTCAAGGGTCTTAGCTGCTGCTCAGCAGGCAAGAGCAGCCCCTGTCCTGTAAGGGACCCCACCTGCACACGATGGCTGGTCAGCATGTCCCACCACTCCTGTAGTATCAGGGTTTCCCCAAAGCTTAAGCATTTAAATACCTGAATGAAATCAGGGCAGCATGATAGCCTGGGGTGGAAAAAAAAAAAAGGTAAGATGTAAGCAGACAAAAACTTGTGTGAGTTAATTTGTGGGATGAGGTAACATTTGTTTCTGGAGATGCAAAGATCCTCTGGTGCATCTTAATCACCAGGCAGAAATGCCCAGGTGGCTGCTGTGATGGAGCTTGGGAAAGGCAGTTCCTGAGCCTGGAGCAATTTCCTTTGTGATGTGTGGCCAAATGAGTCATTGTGCTCCATTCTAAATAGACCTCTACCAGATACCTGTGCTTCGGTTAGACACAGGGCCAGATTCTGCTGCCAGATCCTACAGAACCACATTCCTGTATCTTGTGAAGGAAATAATAACAATAATAAAAATAAAAAAATAATCACACTTAGCTCATCATCTTTCTCTGGTAGGAAGGCAGAAGCCCCAGCTAATGTTTTCCAGGCTCTGAGCTGCCCTCTGTCATTTGCAGGCACTTGGATATCTCCCGAGACCATCTGTCCAGTTATTACAAATTCAAGCTGACCCGGCGGGTTCTAAACCTGTTTGTGGAAAACTTGGTAAACCTCACTTCGCTCGATATCTCAGGGCACACCATGCTGGAGAACTGCACTATCCCAAGCATGGAGGAGAAGATGGGCCAGACAAGGTAAGGAAACAGCAATTACTGAGGTTTTGGCAATAAACCTAGTGTTCTTGCATGATCACAGAAGTGGACTGGCACATCCATCAGATGACATACAGTCAAGTTTGCAAATACTTTGGATCAGTGAAATCCACAGCCCTTTTCTAAAAGGAAATGTTCACTCCAGCTAGCGAATTTCCAGGGCAAATGCTACCAGGGAAAGCTGCGCTCTGCCTGTGTGAGTTCTTCCTGCTGTTTCAGTTGAACGCATTTAGTCCTTCACTCCAGATCGCCTGGGATGAACATCTAGTGTTACGTTTAGAAGCTAACTGGTGTAGGACTGAAGTGTAGCTGTTACTCTGGTTATGGAGCGGTACAGTCATAGTGAACAGAGAGCTGTTAGATGTCTCTGTAGCAGAAGACACCCGAAGAAACACGGTACCAACATGAGTGATCTCTTTCTTTTTTTTCCCCACTCAGTATTGAGCCAGCAAAGAGCAGTATTGCTCCCTTCCGGGGTCTGAAACGACCACTCCAGTTCTTGGGCCTTTTTGAAACATCTCTCTGCCGCCTGATGCATATTCCAGCCTACAAGGTAATGAAGCCGAAGAACATTGGCAGTAGGCACTTGGTAGAAGTTAAAAGACCATGAAAATTACTGTCTGCCAGTAGAGTAGGTTCTTAGGGTCTTGGGTGTGACAACTGAGCTCTGAACTTTCAATAGCTGTTTGATAATGCAGGAAAACTACCAGAAGGCAAGACCTGTGCCTCACATAGTTTTTACAAGCGTTAAAAAACATGCCTCTTAGAGAAGGATCCAGAAAAAACATCCTGGCTGAAGGATCAGGATGTAAAGGATTTAAGGAGAGAAAAGGAGTCTTACTTGTTAATAACATCCTCCTGCCTCAAAGATGCCATTTCTTGTCCCTGTGGGCTGAGAAATGACTCTTTGCCCTGCTAGTAGGATTAGGCCCAGGATGAGAGCAGAGGGAAGTTGTACCCTTCTGAGTTCCCTTCTCATGTTGTTTTTTCTCCTTCGTAACTTATTCCCTGACTCTTTTTGTTCCCCCATGCCAGGTGAGTGGAGACAAGAATGAAGAGCAAGTCCTGAACGCTATTGAGGCTTACACTGAACACCGGCCAGAAATCACTTCCCGGGCCATCAACCTCCTTTTTGACATTGCCCGTATCGAACGTTGCAGCCAGCTGCTGCGAGCCCTTCAGGTAATCCCCATGTTAGCATTTACCTCACCCTTACCAGGGAAATTTTGCAGTCCCAGTCTTTTCTTCACCCTGGGACACCATATCGGGCGATTCTGGAGAAAGTTCCAGTAGTGGGTACCTTCATTCCACAAGCACGTTCCTGCAACGCCAGGGCCACGCGTTCCTTGCAGGCCTGTAACAGTCTTTGCCCCACACAGCCATAACAGTCACTCCAAGACTCAACAGCAAGTCAGTGGCACTGAAGCTTCATGTTGCTTCTCTGCAGCTGGTGATCACAGCCCTCAAGTGCCACAAGGATGACAAAAACATCCAGGTGACAGGCAGCGCCGCGCTGTTCTACTTGACCAACTCCGAGTACCGCATGGAGCAGAGTGTAAAGCTGCGGCGCCAGGTCATCCAGGTGGTGCTGAATGGCATGGAGTCCTACCAGGAAGTCACAGTAAGAGCAGCCCAGTTTCCTTCGGTTCCCATAGTCCTCCTTCCCCATATTAAGTTTTTAGCCTGGTGGTAGCATCTGGGCCTTCTAAGCCTCCAGCATGTGTGCCAAGGGAGACACCAGAGGAGCTATTGACCAGATTTGCTCCTTGTCTTCACTCAGTGATGGGGATTACATGTTCTCCAGACGTTCTCCAGAACAAGGGGAAGAAAGTGATGTAGTAAGGCTCCTTTTTATCTGATGCTAGTGGTCAAAGGGTGTATATGACACACAACATGGATGTCCAGCACCAACTGTGGTGTGAAAAGGGTGCGGGCGTTGAGGGTGTTGAGTCAACAGAAAGAAACATTATCCCAATGCACTGCACTGGAAGCTAGCTGACACTGTGATGCCTCTGGGCTGCAGAACAGCAACTGCTGCATAGAGAACTTAGCTTTCCCACTGGCTTGGAAAGCGATGGGCACTGGGTAATTGCGTAGCCCTGTGAGACTAGAGTGACAGGGAGAGAGAAGAGGGTACTGATAGAGCATGGCTAATGTGCAGTGCTAGATAGGAGGAGGGTAACAGGAATTTTAGTGGTTGTAGTCAAGCAAGAAGATGGTTTCAGTACAGAGCAGCAAGGGAACACGAGGTGATGGGCGTCCATGATTTTTGTAGCCACGTGATCCAGCGTTTACTTCCTTTTGACCCAGGTACAGCGAAACTGCTGCCTGACACTGTGTAACTTCAGCATTCCTGAGGAGCTGGAGTTCCAGTACCGCCGAGTCAACGAGCTGCTGCTGAACATCCTCAACCAGAGCCGGCAGGATGAGTCTATCCAGCGCATTGCTGTGCACCTCTGTAATGCTCTGGTCTGCCAGGTGGACAACGATCATAAAGAAGCTGTGGGCAAGATGGGGTTTGTCATGGTTGGTATGGTCCCAGGGTGTCTACTTATCCTTAACCCAGGCTAGCACAATTCCGTTGCAGCAGTGCACCAAATGCATCCAGCCAGTGATCCAACCTTGCAGTATCACAGGAAGGAACTAGTGTCCTAGCAATGTCAGCCTTTCCTGGAACCTGCCCCTCCATGTGACATCTTTTACTGGCTTGCCAGCACTGGAAGTCATGATCTCAGAGAGACAGGCTGTCTGCGAGAGCAGGGAAGCAGCGTAACCTTATACCTTACCCCTTCACCACACTATATCATTTCCAGAACTGGTACCACCTTGTGACTAGCTCCTTCTGATCTCCCCGAGTTTGCATCAGCTTCCCAACTCACGTCAACCCATACCCCTCACCTTTTTAAAGAGCTACAGAGGGCACCACTTTGGTGTAGTTGTACCACATTCCAGACTTTGTCATACAGATAAGAACTGACTTGACTGCAAAATCACCAGCTTGGGGACTGTGACATAGTTCAGCTCTGTGAATACAGCATTAAGCATAACCCAGTCCCACTGGTTTAGAGAAAGAGATACCAAATAGGTTCTTTACAAAGGCTCAAAACTGCATATGCCTGCAAATTGGCTGTAGCAGCCCTGCAGTACTACAGCAGTTAGTTTTAGCTCTGTGGTTCTTGAACTGTTTCTCACTCTTCCCCTTCCTCTGCCCACAGACAATGCTAAAGTTGATTCAGAAGAAGTTGGCTGATAAAACGGTGAGTGTTTCCCCCAAAAACATATGCATAGAGCATTTTCTCTTCAGTCTGTCTTAGGCATGGACATCAGTACAGAGTGCCAGTTCAGCTTCTCTAACAAACACAAGACATCTCAGCAGATGCTGCAGAATTTCCCACCCCAGAGTGAGGGCAGGGGAACGTGACAGGGAGGCAAAAATATTAAACAAAAAAAACCACTTGCTGACAAGTTGAAAGCGAGTAACAAGTTTTTCTTACCTCTGGGGCCATTTAGGGTGATATCAGAGAGGAAACACAAGGCAGTTGGTTTGCACTGGGCTCCCACATTAGCAAAGCTCTGTTTGTCTCTTTGGCTCTGTAGTGTGATCAGGTGATGGAGTTCTCCTGGAGTGCCCTCTGGAACATCACTGATGAGACCCCCGATAACTGCGAGATGTTCCTTAACTACAGTGGCATGAAATTGTTCTTGGAGTGCTTGAAAGTGAGTACGCCTGGTTTCCACTAGAGAAGTGCTGATATTAGCAATGGAGGTGCAGGATCCCTGGCTATGCTAATCCATAAGCAGTACTTCCTGTGTTGCACAAACAGAAACAAAAAAAGCTTGCACTTTTTCTCCTTTTTATCATCCACCCACCCAACCAGTAGAAGAACAGAGAAACTTACACTCAACTCCTCTTTCCACGTTTTGCATGCAGTCCCCCTTAAGTAAAGCAGCACTGAACAGTGCACCCTGGCCCCGAGTCTCTCATTTCACGCGCATCTTGAGCACTAGAGATCCCATTTGGTATCTGCTCAAGAACCATTAATGACTACTCAAAAATACCCAGCCTTTCTAGATGCGCGGTATGATCTTCGTCCAGGGTTGCTTGTTCTCAGCATCACCACAGCCCTGCTCTTCTATAATCCTGTTCTTTGCTTGCTTAGGAGTTCCCCGAGAAACAGGAGCTGCATCGCAATATGCTGGGCCTCTTGGGCAATGTAGCAGAGGTGAAGGAGCTCCGCCCACAGCTCATGACCTCCCAGTTCATCAGTGTGTTCAGGTGAGCACCTGGCTAACGAACAGCTGGGCTGGAGCAGGGTGAGTGCTCTGGAGCTCTGCTCCTGAGTCACCTGGAGACTTTCAAACCTTTAGTGCATCAGCATCTCTAAATGACCTCTTCTTTCTCGGCAGCAACCTGCTGGAGAGCAAAGCAGATGGGATTGAGGTATCCTATAATGCCTGTGGTGTGCTCTCCCATATCATGTTCGATGGTCCAGAGGCTTGGGGTATATGTGAGCCCCACCGAGAGGAAGTTGTAAAGAGGATGTGGGCGGCCATCCAGAGCTGGGATATCAACTCCAGGAGAAATATCAATTACAGGTGAGGAATAGAAGAGTTTGGTCTGCCCACCTAGGATCCAGGATTGTCACAGGAAGAAAGCACCAAGAGAGAGAACGGAAGAGGTATAGCTGAGCGCGGAGGCTCTGTTCAGAGTGAAGGAGAAGCACCCTCAGGGACGTACCCTTTAGTGAGGGTTTTACATCTTCCTTTGAAACATGTTATGTAGGCTGCTGAAGTTGCCTGGCAATTCCTATGGGAGAGGTGTGGGAGCCCAACAGAATTTCTCCTACGTGTTTCTGGTGAAATTGCATAGTTCAGGAAACCCACAATCTGACTATGTAGGACATGCCTAAGCATTTTCCTCTGAGGCTGCTGTCCTTTGCATCTCCTTAAGACTGTTTGCTTCTGAAAGTCACATGGATTGCTGTAGCTTTCACTCTCCTCTGGGGGATATTTACACACAGTTCCCAGAAATCCCTTCAAGGGTTAATGTAACTGGTGGAATCCTCCAAAGCCCTTCCTGTAAGAGGGTATCTGGTACTCTGTATTCCCATAGTGCCTGGCAGGGATCCAGAAAGAATGGCATTCCAATGCCTGACACATTATTGTTGTCAGAGGAAACACCGCGATCGTTGCACATGAGCAGCCAACTTTGGCTGAGTATAATTTTGCTTTGGCCCCTCTACAGAAAGATTGGTGCTGCCGGGTTTCAGCTGTTGTGAGGAAGTGACTGGCAGAGGATGGAAGTTGATTCCTGGACTCGGTTGCATTCGTTGCAGCTATTCATCTGGGCAGCATGTTTATGCTAAAGTGGCAGGGCCGGTAAGCCTGCCAGTACTGCCATGTGACACAGACGTAGTCTTTGATGTGCCGATCTTTGACATGCCAATGGATTTACTGCTACGGTATCTGTGAGCACAGAGTTTGTATTGCTTTGAGTGGCAAATGTGCTGAAAGAAGCAGCTCTTGGACTTTTAACAGCTTCTGCAATATTTCTTTGCAGGTCATTTGAACCAATCCTTCGACTTCTTCCACAAGGGATCTCCCCAGTCAGCCAGCACTGGGCTACCTGGGCACTGTATAACCTGGTCTCTGTCTACCGTAAGTTTCCTTTTTGAAATCACACCCGTGAAAACTGTAAAAGCTGAGGGCATGGATCTGAGCATGTTAGCAGAAAAAAAGTCTTCTCAGCTTAGCTGTGTAGGTAGAGAGAACCTTCTTTGACTGATGCAGGAAACGTCCAGGCAGCACAGCCAAACAAAAACCAATGAGGCTTAGCATGTAGGAAATCCCTTCGATGTTTTGATCCCTCTGGCCTTGTTCTTATGTTCTCAGCCATTTCGTGTCTGTTGTTTTCACAGCCAGGGCACCCCTAGCATGCTGGCTCCATAAAAAAGGAAAGTTTTGTGGCTTCTCGAGCCACATGCTTCTCCTTCCCCTCCTGCCCCCACCTTTATACCATTCCTGTGAAGGTTCACAAGGACCTGCTTTTTTCTTTTCTCTGCAGCTGACAAATACTGCCCACTGCTGATCAAAGAAGGTGGGATTCCCCTTCTGAAGGACATGATTAAAATGGCCTCAGCACGGCAAGAGACCAAGGAAATGGCCCGGTAGGAAACCAATGCACTATCATCAAACATTCTATTTAGCTTCAGTTTAGTTTTTATTCTACTACATCAAGTAAGGCTACCAAAGAAAGGCCTGTACTGATGTGTATGATGGGTGAGAAGCAAACACCAGAGAAGAGCAGGAAAAAGAGGATGAAAACAGAAGACGAGAGAGGTGTTTACAGCTGGGCAATACACACAGATCATTCAGGGATGATGGATGCTGGGCACAAGTTGATTATAGAAGTGGGTGGTTGGACAGGGGAGCCATGTTGCTCATTGCATCTCATGCCGACAGTTGCCCGTCATCACTATTCTCCATACTTGTGTGGGCTCCCTGTCCAGAATCATACTGGCCTGTCCCTAAAATTCCGGACCGCACAGTTACAATGAGAGGATTTTTCAAAAGGTGGAGAGACTCCATCGCCTTTGTGAGCTTCCCCAACTTACTCTGTGGCCTTTCTTTGGAGTCATTCTTTCAGAGTTCTAAAAGCCAGTTGCAGTTTCTAATCATTGGCAAGCTGAGGGCTGTGATTTCATACCTGCAGGATGAATATAAAAGAGAGGTAGAGACTGGCTGGGAATAGGTCCCTTGTGGGTGGGCAGCAGGCATTCCCCACAGCTGAAGGTGGCTAAATGCTGGAGGTGACAAGCCTGCGGAAGACTCTCACAGTTAGACAGGTTGCGTATGATAATGGGACGGCACAAGAATGGTAAACGGAGAGAATAGGAAAAGCAGGGAGAGATGACAGCAGAGCGAAGGACAAACATCTGTATGCAGGTGTTTGCTGATGTGATCCAAAGTTACGGGATGATTTGGATATGGTGGTGACGAATGAACAGTCACATATGGATCTGGTTGTATACTAACATGAAATTGCGAGGGGATGAACTGTGAGCTCTAAGCTGCTTTTGGGGAGAATACTGGTTTTGACACAAATATCGGTTGATGCGTATCTCAGAAGAGACTGCCTGCTGCAAATAGTGTACGTTTACATAGAGCTCAAGCTGTTGGACAGTTCTTACGCTACTGTCCCACAACTGTCATGCAAAAAGCTTTAAACTAAACCCTCTCTCCTTGTCCTTGTTTTATCCATAGGAAAGTTATAGAGCACTGCAGTAACTTTAAGGAGGAGAACATGGACACTTCCAGATAGAGGCAATCATCTAATGCCTCTTGCCAGCACTGTATCCAGCTTCTCTCTAATTCACTGTATATAGGGAGGACTCTTTCTTACCAACTCGCCTGTTGGAAGGAAACTTTATGTGTGTGTGTGAGACCCTCAGTAGATGAAGGTGAACAGGGGAGGGGGGAGGGACTTTTTGCACAACAAAATGCTTTCCTTAAATTAGTGGACTTTTTTGTTATGAAGTTTCAGGTTGAAGTTCTGTGTGTATGATTTCTGTATAAAAAGAAAACAAAAAACAAAGACAACTACATTATGTATCTTTTAACCTTTTTATTTTAGACCACACAGAGAGCCTCAAATGATCATGAGCTTGAAGACCTAGTTGTGTGATCGCTAGTGTGACATTTTTATTTCCCACTTTTTAGAAAATTCCCTTTTGCTGTATTGCATGAGGTCCTGTAATGTCTGCAAGAACACCAGTCCTGAATTGGTATTGGCTGCTCAATGGGGTTACAGGCAGCAACAAGTTATTTATTTGGTTAGAGAGGCTGCGGGACACGATACCAGAAAGTTAGACTGACCTTTTTAGTGATATTTTTAAATGGAGGAAACGGGAAAGAAAGATCCTTCAAGTCAATTCACTCCCGTAAGGTTTTTTTATGGAAGACTCACATTAATGGAAGCATTGCTAACTGTATGTGGGTCATTTGGAAGTAAGACGTTCCCAATAAGGTCAAGAGGTCTGTTTTGTCCCCTTTGGCGGTAAGGTAGGATCTGCCGTCCCACCCAGCCTCGTAAGGTCAGGGATGACCAGTAAAACCAGTTACACATACTTGCTAACACAGAGCTTGTCTCTCTAAGGGAGTCTGTGCAAAAAGGAACAAGGTTTGTTTACAAAGGGCTACCCATCTTCATTCCAGTCCTTCACCACCTTTTTAGTTGTGTTCTATTTATGCGGAAGGACTACAAATGCCAGAGCGCATATTTCCCCTCTGCGTAATAAGCTCTACCAGGCCCCAGTCCAGAGCAGCTTCTACCCCTTGTGCAAGTCCCAGTAATGGACTGGAGCTGTTCTGCTCTTTTTTATTCTGTATCAGTGCAAACCACGCTTGGTGGCAAAGTAATCTCCCTTTATAGGAAGCTCACTGCAGCACAAATGCTGTAATTGGAAGTGCTAAAGTCCTCTTCTGAGACTGGGGAGTCTCCAGGAACCGTTTGGAGGGCGATCACATAAAATAGCACCTCTTATTCCACCGCAACATCTTCCCCCTCTTCTGGGAAGCAAAAGACCCTGGTTTTATCTGACTCCCACTGGCACTTACAGTGCAGTCCTGCTCACATCAGCAGCATTGCTCCACTTTGCATGATGGAGTGAGAGTCCCACTGAGGTGGTCTTCCCCTATAAGACTCCAAACCTCTAAAGGCTCAAGAAGCCAAAGGCCAAGGTTTGCCTCACAGCCAGGCACTCAACAATATGGCGCGCGGTCCATCCTGAGCCCTCTGCTTGCCACGGTTCTTTCACAATTCACAAATCTTCCCTTAGAAGGGATTTAGAAAAGATTTTATGTCTGGTAGCAGTAAGAGGAGACCATGGCTGTGTGAGCTGCGACAATTCAGGCCTCTGAGCACAGTAACTCTCGCTGCTCTCCCCTTGTATACATTGCTCTCAGATTTGACTCGCTGCTATGAGGTTCTTCTAATGCTCAGAGCTAATGTTGTCATTGCTGAGCACATTATAGACAGATCCTAGATACACAAACTGACACTTTAAATGACAGAACACAGCTGCCCTAGAGAGGTTTACTTTTTCTGCCAATATGGTGTTACTCAATGTCTTTTTTTTTTTCTTTTTAACCATACGTCATCTGTTTTGATATTGTGAGATCTGTACTTTTTTCTTTAAGTATTTTTCAAACTTATATATATTTTTGTGTCACTTTTGAATTGTTTTCATACAGTTTGCAAAACTTGACGAATTATACTTTTTTCCAGTTGTTTGATTGAAATGTATTTTTCTCTCCCTTACTCCTGTTCCCCAAGAATTTGCGTCCCTATGAGCTTTGAGATGGGGAAGCTTATTTCAAGATCTGTTTTCTGTATAACATTTGCTACTCTTCCTTCTAGATGCAAAACTAAGAGAGGCTGCAAATACTGCCAACCAGCCTCGGAGCATTAGGGGAGTCAGGCTTTGCTTGTTTAGTTCTCCATTTAGTGCTGCTATCCCTTTGAGGTTGTTTCACGCGACAGTGCCACACACTAGGCTTTCTTCCTTTCTACTGCCCGTATAGTGAAAGCTCCTACCGCTAAAATCTTGAATCACATGACAAAGGCCACTCAAGATTCTGATTATGGTGGCAAGGTGGGGGTGAAGCAGAAGGGGACACATCACAGATGTGAGAGGTATCAGAAATCCGTGTTGGGGAGACAGCTGGAGCTCAGGATCTCCCGTCTCAGCTACAGCAGACCTCAGGCTTGCACTGTAATCAGAGCCAAACAATCAGGCTTTATGCTGAGATTTTGGCACAACTACATCAAAGTTAACGGACAACTGATGGCTTGGTTCCATCTGCCTCAAGACACCAAAGGTTTGGGTTTTTCAAACCCTGTAAGTTCAGCTGTTACTGAGGTCTCACCCGCTGCAAGCTGGACCATGGTATCCCAAACAAACAAGATCCAAGCTGCATCAAACCTTTGTTTCACACTGTAAAGATAAGCCCTGTCCTCATTGCTCACATACCCTCATCAAGCTGTACCTGAGCCTGAACCAGAATAAAAAGATTTCAAATTCCCAGCAACATGTAGATTACTGGAGACAGGCCAGCCGGCCACAAAAGCTTAACTTTCTGAAATCTGTGACTGATCCCAGGGGGAGGGGGAGCTATAACTGCCCTGTTACAGCTAGCTACACAGAAGATTTTGAGTCAGGCCACCAGAAAGGTAAATTCCTGAGACAGCATTTTAAAAGAAATAGCATCCCTGCTAGAGTAACATGAGCTTTGGCTACAAGCTTCAATGTCTTCAAGCCAGCAAACTTTGTGAGCTGAAAAATAGCATTTCCCTTTCAGTAAGGGGCAAAAAAAGAGAAAGTTACCCTCTGAGCACCTGAGTGTAATCCAGGAATTCCTGTAATCGAGAGTTTGAAACTAGTTTGTACCTCGGTTTCCCTAACTGAAACAACAGGCATTGTTGCACCCTACGCAAAACGCATGTACCATGACCTGAAAGCACCTTCTGGAGGCAAAGGGGAGTTAATGAATTGCTGCTGTAGATCCAATGCTCAGGACAGAACAGGATAGCTGACTGCAGCCATCATACCAATATTCTGCAAAGGAGGGGAGAGGGAAGTAGCTGATTTTCTATGAAGGTCTAATGTAAAATGGGAAGTTGGATATCCTGAAATGCTTGACTCTTACAGAGAAGCTTCTCAGGCCTTCCAGCTTTGCTGGAGCAAAGGAATGAACTGGGAGACCTCAACTCAGAACCGTAGAGCTAACGACCAATTCTGCCCAGAAAACTAGAACAGGGTTCTATCTGCCAAATGAAAACCCACATGGGGAGAAGTTCATAGTATGTAAAGATATGACAGAGGGGCTTCTTGTGCTCCCTAGCTGTTGCCCCATTCAGATTCTTATTTGTGTTTTCACTACTACATTTCCTTTAACATACACAAGCTCGGCAAGCAGAGCACGAGCACAAGTCAGTAGTTCTCTGCAGAGACTGGGACACCAAAGGAACCCTCTACCTTGATTGTATGTAGTTTCCTTCCTGGCTGGAGGATGTGTCCTGGTTCGGTGGCCCGTCAATGATACAGCAGTCCTCAGCATGCAGGCTGTCAGGTGTCTGCCGTTTTCTCTGGAATAGATAAGAGAGCAAATTGGTGGGCAACTTTCCACAAGTGCTTCCATTTGACAAGATCTGTGGGAGGAATTGCTTATAATAATTGGCATCTACTTGTGTGATGTTTAACACCCAGCAGCACCAGACTTTCTCATCTAGACCAAGCCAAGAAAGTTTAGCGCTGATATCTGTGTCAATTAGTAACACTGCAGATAATTCGTCTGCCCCATCTGCATGATGGCTGCTATTATCCTGCACCTACGTACTGGCTGAAATGATATCTGTTCAGTGCTGAATCCTACCCAGCTTGTCAGCTTGGTTGGGCTTCTGCTGCAGTCACTCTGGTCTCTGCAAAAGATGAGTGGGAAGAAAAGTCTTGGAGCTGTGAGCCTATTTCCCTCTCATCACTTGAAAATGGCAATTAATTACCAGTAGGACAAGAGCTATAGGGGCACTGCATTCAGGCACTACTCCACAGAAAATACATTTTCTTGAGACTGTTTAGGGAGGAGCCTGCCACAGCTCAGGTGTTGGAGGGTAGCTTGTGCTGGGAAAAAAGAGAATTAAAAGTAGGGAAACAGCTGGTCTCCATGACAACCATGTGTATGAAGCACAGAGGGTAATGGTCATCAGGAATGGATGAAAAGCAACATGGGGGCTGGATGAGAAGACAGCACTTAAAAAAAAAAAAAAAAGGAATGAGGGAGACTTCCTGCTGAACTGAAGCACTTCTGCTTTAGCAGACTATATTTTGATTTCATATAATTGTCACTGATTCTCTCTGTAATTCTTTTCTTGTTTAAAAAAAGTTTTTAAGCTAACTAAATATGTATTTCCTTGTTTTGCTTAAAGAAAATAACCTCAGTTATAATGAGCAAGCGTCTGCTTTTACTCTGTTCATTGACCTGCCTAATGTTGAGAGGCCTGGTTCAAATGTTAGTACATGGTGAAACCAAGCAAAAAAATAATAATGCACAACTGTTGCTTCCTTACAATTCTGAATGAATTAACTTTTCTGTTGTATCCATTGGATACCCGCTGTGTATTAAACCTAGTGCTTAACAATGTCTTCTTCCTTTGGTCTATGAATGTGGTTTATTTAGATACATTACTGGTCCATTTGCTGTCATATATTTCATTAAAAATGAAAGGAACTGCCATGTGTTGACGATGCAGTTCAGTGGCTTTTCCTTTCATCACTCCAAGGGATACAATACCGTTTGTCAATAGAAAAGAGGCGTGGAGGAAGAGAGTATTGTTATGAAATTATGTGAGAGGAGAAAAAAAATCCCAGAACAATATTTGACTGTACAGCTTGTCTCTGAACTCTGTAACGGATCTGCGGCTTGCATTCCACAGCCTAAGCTTTGTAAGTGGTCAGAAGCTGAGTACTCAAGAAAAGACTCTAGCTTAAAACAGTCAATCTGCTTTAAGGCCAGCGTGACTTTCTTCTTAAGACCCTGCTCCTGCGAGGGTTCAACTGCCAGTTAATTCAGTGGTCATTGTAAATTCTCTAAAGGATCAGACTCTAGGTGGCTGATGTAGGAGGAGGAATCGTGAAACTGAACTGCCTCTAGGGAGCTGAAGATGTACCACATTGTAAGAGTACAGAGGGATACCTCAGGCTTCCAGCAGCATGAAATTCCTAGCTGGAATGCCATAAGAATCTAGATTCTCCGCTCAGAAACTTGCTAGTAGAGACTTTCTGGAACTAATCCTAATTTCAACCAGTCATTTAGGTTGAAACCCTTGAGACAAAGATGAACTCTGATCTCTGTAAAACAAGTTTCAAAGCTGTAAGAAAAGATAAAAACCGTAACATGCACCAAATTATTCTAATCACAGAGAGAGTGAGAATACATTCCTTAGGACAGATTATTCTAGAATACCAAAATGTTTCTACTTTGAAGTGGGTAATATTGTTACTACTCAAATTGCCTTAATTAAGCATTAAAATCTACACCCAGAATGGAAAGACACTACCCACCTTTTTTTTTTTTTTCTGTTTGTAGACAGAGCCTGATGTTACTGTTCTGAGGTTCCTACTGTTATGAAAGGCTTCCTTTATAAGTCAAGGAACAGAACAATTTTCAGGATATTTAAAGCAGGCAGAGAGTAGCTGGCCCATCTTGCATATGTGAGCTTTGACAAGCACTGACGCAGTCTATGAGGTATCTGAGGGAGGATTTCTGTAGGTTTTGCATTTACCTGTAACAAAAAAAAAAAAGAAAACAAAAGGATTTGAACGACTGTTGGAAATTTAGACTACAATTTTTATTAACATTTCAACACAGCTGTCTCAGGTAAACAATTTCAGTGACATGTGCAGCCAGGTGCTTTCCTGGAATCAGCAGGTGGCCACTAACACTTAACAGAGACTAAAATAAACAAGAACACCCCATTTGTGGTCAAACAATACCAAGGAATCTGCTACTTTTCAGGTGCTGGAGGATAAATTTGCAAAGAATGTGTTTTTTCTTTCAAGTTTTTACTGGGAAGGAAGGTAACAAAAGCAGCAAGATATATCTATGTTAAAACTGAAAAGGGATTAAAGAGAAAACACTGATTTAATAACTTTTACAGGCCTACAGTGAGATTCATCTCCCCTAAATAGACAGACACTCAAAGCGTAAACGCGTACATCTAAGCTAGACTTCTTGGCTTTTTTTATTGTTAGCAAGAGACAAAAACACATCTAGGGTGCAATTCAACTCCTTTTAGATGTCTGCTTTCAGATGGGCAGGCCCATTCTCCAGACATGCCGGTTTCCCCTCTGCTGCTGCTGGGGAGTCTAATGGCCTGGCTCCGACACCAATGCCTTCGCTGCCACATCCCAAGTTCGATCAAATCCCACACCGGCGGCGGCTCCTACTGAAGTTATGTCAGACGTTTTACAAGCTCCATTTGCACTAATAAGGCTGTCTGCATGCACTCAGCCAGGCACAACCTCTGCGTTTCTCCCTGGGTGGGGGGTGTAAATCAACAGGTGAAACAACCAAATTGGCGAGATCAGCATTAACGCACGGCGGCCTCGCCCAGCCACCACCATGAGCCCTCGCTTTCCAACGGCGAGACCCCTTCCGTTCCTCACACGGACACTTAGTGCCATTTGCCTCGGCTGTAGAGGAGTTTTACCTCAGCCCTGCGCTCCTCACAATACCCACCGAAATGAGAAATGGCTGACGGCCCGGGGGACTCAGGGTGAGGGGACAAGCCGTGATGGGAGGCTGCAGGAAAGGCCTCTCTCCTGGGGAAGGCCAGCGTGCAGGGCAAAACACGGCTGGCGGCATGAGGGAAGGGAGGGGCCCGCGGGCCGCAGCCAGGCAGGGAGGGAAGAAAACCCGGTTCCCACTCGGGGAAGCCGACTCTGAGGGGTCAGCACCCGCCCCGGCCCCCCTGGGCGGGCCGGGCCACCCGGGGCCGCGCTGAGGAGTGCAACGGGCCCTGTCGCCCCGCCGAGCCGCCACCCGCCGCGCCCGGCCCCGCCTCCGGGCGCCGCCCGCCCTTCCGGGCGCCATGGGGGCCGGCGGGCTGTGGGTGCGGACGGCGCACACCGCCCTCAGCGGGGCCCTGGCGCTGGGACTCTTCCTGCACCGCACAGGTGAGCCCCCGCCGGGAGAGGCGGCAACGACCCAGGCTCGGGCTGTGCCGGCCGCCTGTGCCCGGGCAGCAGGGGGGAAACGCGGGTGGTCTCCCTGCCCCGGCGGTGGGGCGCTCGGGAGCCCCTTCCATGGCCTGCGTCTCCCCTTCTCACCCCACTCCCTCTCGCCGCCCGGTTTCTCCCCATTTTCTCCCCTTCCCCTTAACCCCTTGGTTAAGGCCAGAGAGAAAAATCCCAAAGGCTTCACCGGGAACTGCTGCGCTCTTTTTTTGGGGTACCTTTCAGATCTGCAAAAGCAAGAGGAGCGTGGAGAGCTGTTGCAGCCGCTGATCTTCGTCTTACTGGTGCTGTGCTCTGTCCTGCTGTACTTTAAGGTGTCTCTCATGGATCCGGGTTTTGTTAAGTCTGAAGAGGAAGTGGAGGTATTTCACTTCATGAATGGGAGAAAGTGGTGAGGCTGTAAAATCTATAGGCTTTTTTTCTTTTTCCCTACTCTGCTAGATAAACAAACAATCTGAAACAGTTTTTGTTGCACTTGGCATAAAGGAAGCGCACACAGACCCTTGGGGGTTAGGCCAGACAGTCTCTGATTCATATTCTGTAACTGCAGTAGGGTTCATATTCTGTAACTGCAGAGGCTGCAGTACCCTATGGAACGTGTACATGACCTATTTTATGCTAACCACCACTAAGTGCAAAAAACCTGAATTGAATGGCAAGCTTGGAAGAAAGTGCTCTCTGCAACTCTATTTATCGGACTGTTTATAGATTTAGTTGCCCTCTCAGAGGACAGATACGCAAACAACAGAGCGAGGTAAATGGAGATGGGGAGTTGCAGTAACCGAGAGGTAAGCTACTTCAGGCCTTACAGATTGCATAGGACAAAAGAAACAGCACATTATCAATGTTAATCATCCACCATTAATGTAAATGTTGGCTGTGTTCTGAATAAGTAGCACTGCTTATACTGAAAAGACATTGTTGTGTTTGGAAGTGAAGTCTAACCTTGTTTATTTTTGTCCTAAAGCATAGCACTGGGATCAGTGTGGTATCTTGTCCACACTTATTTCTGCCCCTGTGTAAACGTTCTTTCAATGGTTACAGTAGCCTGTTCTCTCTCACTGTACCTTAACTGTCTGCAGTGGCATTTCATGCCACAGTATTTATATAGCAGGTTCTGTAGGAATTCTAAGGAATTATTTTAACTTTCCTAATGATAGAAATAGACAGCACTGTGTAACTGTAAAAGGATCCAGACAGTGCAGCCATGCCAAGTGGGCTAAAAGCTACCGTACTTCAGATGGCAGGACACAAAACCTTCTTAGTCACTTCCTTTCTCTATTTTACAGGCAGGCAATAGTGAAGAACAAAGCATGGTGATACCCCAAGTTCCAAGTAATATTAAGATGCGTCGTTGTGGTTACTGCATGGTGAAGGTGGGCATTCATAACACACTAGAAGGGAATGGGATGTGCGATTTGCAAGCTTACGTTTTTTGGCAACATCTTTCTTTGTTCAGCTGCTGTTGGCTTTGTTTTTCTGCTCTGTCACTGCTGCTCACTGCTCAGTGGTTCGGAGGCATGGCAAATCTGATTAATTCTGTCAAAGGGTCACCCTCCCGCTGAAAAACTCACAGAAAAAGTAAACACAACTAGCAAATTGAATTCAGATACAGTCCTGAATTGAAAGGTGATCCAAACGAATTGTGTAGCTAGAGATGTAGTAGTGATGGACATTGGCATGTACCTTAGTTTTCCAAGGTTGAAACAAGTCCTTGCTGATTCACAGAAAAAGTAATCATCTTTGCCATGGGAAAATGGTATTCTACATTCTTACTGCCATGTCAGTCAGACCTTACAGTATTGTCAAAAAGCTTATTTTGAAGATATCTTGATAGAGAGTTAGAAAATCAGTTGAGCATGACAAATAAGAACTGCTGGTAGCTGTGAGCTTGTTCAGAGACCTGAAAACAACAAAACATTAGCCTGAATTGTAAAAGATAGCATGAAAGAAAAATTAAAGCAATTAATTTAGCTCTTGAAACAGTTTGCCTAAAGCCTAGAAGTGCCTGTTTTCAGAGCAATCCTTATCAGTTTAATAAAATCCAGCATTATCCCGGCTTCCATAAATTCCCAAAGAATACCTATGAGGAGAAGTGAGCTTATTGCAAGAGGAAAAGCTGGCAAAACATAGATGCTTCAGGGAACAAATCCTAGGAGGCACACTCATACTACTTTGCTCAGCCAGATCTTTCATCTTCTCTGCTCCTGGTACCTGAGCTGCTTTCCTGTGCAAGTGTCTTGTATTCCCACAGAAGTAGAGACACTTCCCTCCTCCGTGCAGTCCCCTGAAGACATCCCATCCCTGCCCACTTTCTTCGATAGCTGTGGTTCTAGTTTTTCACCTCAGCGCTCCACTCGTGGTTTACTTGCTAGACTGATTGGCTCTATCTCCCTTCTTTGCACACTGGGCTTCTTATAAATAGATAGATAATAAAGAAAGTGTATAGATGGAAGTCGAGTGGGAGACTCATTTAATTTGAAGCTCACTCATTTGGGTCTCTACCAGGGGAATCATGATCCCCTTTTAGTTGTCTTCAGAGTGTTTATGTTGTGCTGTTATCTCAATGTAAGATAGACTAACATAACAATAGAGACTGGGTTGAGCAACCTGGTGTACTGGGAGGTGTCCCTGCCCACGGCAGGGGGGTTGGAACAAGGTGATCTTTAAGGTCCCTTCCAACCCAAACCATTCTATGAATACGGAGTGCTTTTGGGACAGTACTGCTGTGGAGGAAGACAGTATTGCATGGTGCTCTTTTCTACCAAAAAGGGAGTCGAACAGCAGTGCACTTTGCTAGTGTTTGTTTGCTTTTTCTGTTTTGCAGCAACCAATGCGAGCCAGGCACTGCCAGCTGTGCCAACACTGCGTACGGCGTTACGACCATCACTGTCCCTGGATTGAGAACTGTGTAGGAGAGAAGAATCACCCCCTCTTCATTGCCTACTTGAGCGTGCAGCTTGTGGTTCTGCTGTGGGGAGGTCACGCTGCTTGGTAAGGCCTGGAGTCAGCACTTTGACCTCTGAGATTGCTAAAAGTTTGGTGCTCCTAGAGCCCCACTGAAGGGTTTATAGCAGTGAGTGGACTGGCTTTGTATCTTCACCCTCTTTTGCACCCTGGAGATCAGCTCTTCTGAGCACCCTGACCTGCTGAGGGACAACATAGCTGATCAGTAGTTGAGCAGAATCCCATAATTTAGGTTTCATTGTTCATCTTTGTATTAAGCTTAAATTAACAGAATTAGCAATAGTAAAAAAGCTAACTAATTTTGCTTCAGTTAGTGTAATACGATCTTTGTTTACAAATTTAAGTACTGGAAGCTCCCATGGGGTTTCAGCTGTATGCCTGTGCAGGAGAGGAGTTAACTGAAGATGATTGTCTCTCTCAGCTGTCAGGGGAACCAGCATCTTTTAAACTTCTTAGATTTTAAGTCACTACTGGTGCAGTCTTTCAAGAGTTTATAGTATATTAACCCTAGTAAATGACTATCAATCAGAAGATCACTAGCGATGAATCAAACTTAAATATGCCATAAAGTTTGCTTGGCTTACATAACTAGTTCTACATGTTAAACCATGAATTTATTTCTCTTTGAATTGAAAGGTCGGGCCTCTACTTTGAACAGTCCTGGGACTGGCTGCGGCACAACATTTTCCTCCTCATGTCCTTCCTCCTGATAGTCATATTCACCATTGTTGTCCTGCTGCTGCTTATTTCACACCTCTATCTGATCTCATACAACACCACCACCTGGGAATTCATGTCACACCATCGTATCTCCTACCTGCGACACTCTGAGTTGGAGAATCCCTTTGACCAAGGGGTAATCCTCAATCTCTGGAGATTCTTCTGTTCAAGCCACCTCACTGCATGGGAGAACATCTACTTCCAGAGGAACAATGAGCCTGTCTAGTCCCAGTAGTCCCTACCTGGTAGAGTGCCAACAAAGCTGCAGGTTGCTGGGTAAAGCTTTGCTAATGCAACTGCTGCTGTTGCCTTGCACGGAACTTTAGTACCTCACGAACTATGCAACCTGTTCCGCAGTCCTGCAAATTACATATTAAGGACAGTCAGGGTTATTTTTTATATATGAATAACACTATTAAAGGGGAGACACTGGTTCTGGGAAGGCCAGCGGGGCTGGTTTCTGGACTGAGCAAAGGTATCTCTGAATTTACTTCCTTTTGCTAACTGCATTCACATTTCTCCAGAAGAGATGCAAGAGTAGTGTGAACATCCATGTTCACTTCTCTTCCACAAAGTTTCCCCCTCCGTTTGCTGCTAGAGAACAGCAGGTATTACAGACAAAACCAGTCAGAATCAATATAATTCCTGTGGCCTTTCTTCAACATAGTTCTCACTGTGAGAACCGCAGTGCCTTTTGTCAGTAGTGTTGGGCACGTAACAGAAATATTTGAGTAAATATTTGGACAGTCAAAAGCAAATTTCATTTTGACCCCATGCCTCAATGCTTTTCACAAATATTTGAGTGTTAATAGCGTTAACATGCATGAGAAACAGCTCTAAGGCACCAAATTCAGCTTATGAGATAATTAGCCTGTACTTTGTGATGCCCTGACCAGCTTTCTAACAGTTTTTTCTTTAAGTTGACGGTGCTGTGAACAGTTCACAGACTATTTTGAACAAACTCAGCAAAGAATGATACCACCCACTTTTCTTTGGACAGAAAAGTAATACTTGCCTGCCGAATTACTTTTGCAGATAGCTTCACGCTCAGTCCTTTCCGGTAGCTTGTGGTGATAGAACCAGTAGCAGAGGTTGGTCCTTCTGGCCTAGCTCAAGTAACACTGTTGGTCATACTGCTACCTCAACAGACTAGTAAAAGTTTAATAGAAGAATACAAAGTTTCAGTGCAAGAGGAAAGAGTCTAGGTCCTGTTTCATTGTGATCAGGGGGTGCCGATAGCTTTCCAGGATAGCAGCAAGCTTGTTTACCGTTCTAATAAAAGGTCATACTTCCAAGTTTCCATGAGGAACTAAAAGGAAATTTGGGATGACCAATTCTAGCTTTAAAAACAGAAAAGGCTGTGGTGTGAATTTTAGTTCTGACACTTTTAAAAAAAAAAAACAACACATAGATCAGCACCACAACAAAATCTTAGTTAAAATTATTTTGTGCCTTAATTGCCTTGGCTCTGGAATTAACACCAGCTCAAGAGCACATCTGGCTGGTAGGATGCACTCAGGGATTAAAGTTGATGGGCACTTATGAAAGGACAGTGTAGACACTAATACAGCACCATAGTCCAAAAACAGTTTAAAAAACATCAGAAGGATCCCTTTTTTGAACAACGCCAGAGTTTGTAATCTGTGTCCAGTCTGGTTTGTTCAGGGCAGAAACTCCTATCAGAGGGATATAAGAACACTAAGAATGGTTTTCATAAATGTTATACCATCCAGAAAGGATTCTGCAGTTTGTGTCAGCGTGGTGCCTGCTAAAGTATGGCTCATCTGCCACTTAGCAATTTCTGATTCTTCATGTATCAGTCAAATAAAAATTTGTCAGCAGGTACTACAGCTCAAAACACAGTTTTGCTCTGTTTGGTAATTCTTTTTTAGAGGCATGAGGATGGTAATTTACAGTCTTTTTACTTTACTATAAACCTTAAATTAAAAGATTAAACATGCATTTTTAGTTCTTTATGCTTCTCTCTTTGAACCCAAGTTCTAGGTTTCACCTGTGCTAACAATCCACTGTGCTACTTACCACTTTACAGAGGCCTTGACCTTAAGAAAAGTCCCAAAACGCACTAGGGGCCAACAGCGAGCCAACCGTTACTGTTCAAACAAGGGTGAGGAAAATGTGTATCCTGCTTTAAATGGGGCATTACACGGCAAGGCAGAACAGGAGGTTGAAAGGATATTTGTATGTGGAAGTTTTCATAAGCAGTTCTACTTGGCTCTAAAAATAGGAAATCTAGGTTTAGTGTGAATTATTTCTGTTTTGCACGCACACAAAAAAAGTTCTTACCTCTCTGAATTCTGAAGCACTGAGACCAGCCTTGATTTAATAATGATGACTCACTAGCTGCACTCAAACCTTATCTCCTGATACGGCACAACTGTGTTAGTTCAACTTCTGTCTACCTCTGTTAAAGACAAACTGAAAGAGTAATAGCTGTGCGTCCCTATTTGTCATCGGTGTGATGCTTCATTTCTACATACCCTTCCTTTTTTTGCCCAACAAGCTAACATGAATTTAAGAGAAGAAAATGTATCTTATCAAGTATAATTACAAAGTATGTTACCAGGCAAATGAAATCACCTTTAACTTACTGATTTTCCAGTATTAACACTGTCATTATTTAGCTATGCCAAAAGACACAGGATATACATGTTGATAAAGTCTGTGGAGAGGCAACTTGACTGGAATCATTTGTACGTGACAGCTGATGACACCACGCAATATGTACGCAGACAACGTCAATGAGAAGGAATGAAGAAAAAAATATTTCTATTGACATTTACAAAGAAAAAAGAAAATCCTGCCTGTTGAGCAGAACATGGTCATTCCTGATCTAAAACATTCAGCCAACACCAAGGAGATGAAAAGCTGAAATTTAATTATATGAAAAGGTATCTTTATTTTCAAAAACCGAGCATGTGCAAAGCTGTGACTTCTTCATATCATTAAAAACAATAGCTAAGATTTAGCATCCTCGAACAATTAGAAAGAGACTCCTTTTCCTTAAGATATATCACTTGGGTCATTATCAAACCCAGACATCATTATCTTGGTTGTGTTAACATACATTTCTTCTCTGGCATACATAATTATGAGTGGGAATGGGCATAAAATCATTACAAAGTGGGAATGCTGCATATCTTTTCTAGAGACTAGGTGAAAAGCAGCCATTCCCCCTGCTACTATTCAACTTTTAAAAGCTGTGCTACTTACTTAGGCTTTTTGCAGAGTGGCCTGGGTTGCAGAGATCATTTGATTTCATTAAATTAGGTCCAGCTTAAATTCCAAATTTCCATCTGTATTCAATGGCAGCAGAAGATACATCCAGTCAAACATTAATTACTCCATAAAAATAACTGACATCCAGTATCCCTCCAACAAATGAGGCTGAATAAAACCACAGTAGTTTAACTCAGCTTGCAGGGCACTCTCTTCCTGGGGTCATCGGCACTACCAGTGCTATGAATTCTGTTGACTTTTCCATTGCCTGTGCCAAGTCCTCTCTACACTCTCTCAAGGTGGCAACAATCTGTTCATGTTTCTTATAGCACAGGAATCAAACATTTAAAAGGTGTCTGGAGACAAAGTCAAAGTCCTTGAAGACAGTCTGCTCCTTACGGGTTAGGAGAGCAACCTCTTCTGGAGGAGTAAGGATTGGCTTTTGTGATGTAAACTCTTCATCAAAGTTGCTAATGTCGGTGGGATCTCTTAAAGTGGGCACAAAAGGGGGCTTCAGAGTCCTGGCAAACAGGGCACCCCAATCAATTTCCTGTAAGAGAAGGACATGAACAGATTGACATTAAGATTATTTATGAAATGTGAAAGGAAGAGGAAAGATTGCAGCCTCCCTTGCAACATGCCTTATTTCTACTGAGAGAGAATTGAAAAAAGGCCAGCATAGTGGGTACAGGCCAGGTAGTACAGAGATTCCATAGAGCCTAAGGCCAAGAACACCAAGAAACAAAGTTACAGCTCAAACTATATTTAGGAGGGACAAAACTAAAGTGCAGCTGTGGCCAGGTGCTTCTGTGGACTTGCCAGCAATTTCTGCTGACATCCAAGTTCTTTTCTTACTCCAGTGCAAAGGCAGCCAGGGCCTCTAAGGCTAATAACTTCTGTCAGATGGGTAAGGACAAGGAGGAATGGTAACACCTTTGTCTGGAACCTTTGACATGAAGCAACCGTGTCTTTAACCTCAGTTTCTCTTAGGATTCATGTATATCCTGCAAGTGCAGGTGCCATCAAATAGACTGACTGGCAGTCACTGTCACCACTAGACAGCATCTTTCACTGCTGCAGTTTGATTTAAAAGGGATGTCTGTTGATGGCTCAGAAGGTAGGTATATTTGTACATAGAAGCAGCACAATCAGAAATAGCAAACTGGCTTTGGAAGCTTACAGATCCCAGGAAAACACACTTGGGGGATGTCATTTCAAACATGAATTGAAATCCATATTCCTGGATACAGCAATGAGGTGCAACAGAAGCTACCACTAAGATCTCACTGATAACTAGTGGAAATATGCCTCAATACCAACAGAAAGCAAATCACTCTCAGCTCAAGCACAAGAGATGAGGGGGAGGGATAAGGCGAGTTCCTACCTTAAAAAAGGCCTGAATTTTTATCTCTTCTGCATCTTTTTCCCCTGCTCCCAGTCTACGCTCTGGACATTTCCGAAGAAGCTGCAGGAAATATCAGCTCAAAATTAAACAACTGAAACAAGGAAGGACAGAAATAACGTTCCAGAGAGAAAAATAAAAGGAAGGAGATGGACTGACCCCTCAGTATCTTCTCATTCTCACTTTGCAGCAAGGTCGTAATCTGATAGTAACAGCTCAGACCTATAGTTCCTTGTAAAAAACTTGCCAACATCAATACGATACCTGCTATAAACTGCATGAAGCATCTCATCTGAATTGTGCACCTGTGACTACTGGGTCACATTCAAAAACTGGATCAAGCCATCTCTGCTGAATGACTCTGAAATTCTTGCCTTCAAATAAACACTTCTTCATTTCAGAGTTACCAGCAACAAGCCTCAGTAAGAAGCCTGCTTAGTCATCCTTAGACAGAAGAACAGCATTCGTGTAAAGAGAGAGAAAGGAAAAATATGTGTAAATTGTAAATGTTTCCTTAGTCTGTGTAGGCAGCTCCAGATTACACACACAAATGCTATCCTGTCCTAATAGAGTCCCTCTGGATGCACTTACACAGTAAATGCAAATTCCTCAGGCTCCCAGAGACCCATCAAGCCCATTACCTTACGGATTATAGAAAGTGCCTCCGATGAAAGGAATCGTGGATACCGGACTTCATCATTGACAATACTGTCAAAGACTTCTTCCTCATCATCTCCAGGGAATGGTGACTGCAATGATAACATTTTATTATTTAATCCACATAGTGCCCATTCCTCACTATTAAATAGGGATGAGAATAGCAGGGAGTTGTATGGATTAATTAGTGTTTGGCAAGCACTATCAATACAAAAAATGTAATTTAAGTGCTAAAAAACACTTGGCTACATTCAGCAAAATTTTATCTCTGGTGGTCAGGTACTACTCTCCCCAAGACTGCTTAGTCAGATCCTCTGAGAGGAAAGTGGTCTTACCTCACCAACAAGCATCTCGTAAATGAGTACACCCAGTCCCCACCAGTCCACTGCCCGGGTGTACGAGATGTCCGTCAGGACTTCTGGAGCCAGAAATTCAGGAGTGCCACAGAAGGTGTTTGTGCGGTCTCCAAAACCTATTCCTGTAGGAAAAGAACACTTGCAAAATCCAGCACACATTACTAAATGGATCACATGCAATCTCACCTTCTGAAAGCCACAGATTATAATTTGATAGTTAATGTTTTCAACTGGGCAAGGGCCCTCATCAATGCTTGTAAATGCCAACAAGGAAGTGTGAAACCTGAGGCCTCTAAAAACTCCAAATAAGAAATATACAGACAATACTTAAATAACCAGCAAAACCATGGAAACTTCCTGGAGATTCCATTGCTCATTTACTCAAGTATGTGTTTTGCAGTATCCTGTATTCTGGCTTCTTTGAACAAACAAGCATGTTATAAATGCTTTTGTAAATTTCCTGAAGATTAAAGGACAAAGTACTCTTTCCAAGTTCACCGTGGCCAGACAGGTGAGGTTTCTTTGTTGTTTTGTTTGTCGGGGGGGGGGGGTGGTGTTTTGTTTTATTTTTAAGATGGGGACAAATACAAGTTACACACTGTCAACTCAGTAACGGTATTTGTGAATACATTACTAAAGCCCAGATCCTAAACCAGTTCTGATGGTTCAATTTTGGCTTCAACAAAGTCACTCACCTTCCTTACACAACCCAAAATCTGCAATCTTCACAAATCCTTCAGCATCTAAAAGTAGATTATCCAATTTCAAGTCTCTGCAGGCAAAGGAGAGTGAAGAAAATGGTGGATGAAGCCTGAGGACTGCCATCCAACATCTTTTTTTGCAAGAGGCAGAAACGGAATGTTCATAAAGATAACAAAATCTAAATTGAGTAAAGTTTACACTTGGTTTAAATAATGTATTATTTGGAAGATTCCCCTTAATTTATTGATATTTTTCTCTTAATGTAAGGCTCACAAAGCAGCTTTGAGCTGGGTGGAGCTTATTCCTCTGGAAAAGAGCATCCCACAACAGCATGGCTAATTACTTGACTATCACTGTAAAAAAAATAATAAATAGAACAGTGACTTACAGGTGTCCCCCCCCGAATGTATTGACATGTCACAGAGGATTAATCACCTGCAACATGTCAGAAGAATGGCTTCTAGATGACTTTCTTTACTATAAGCATGATGAACATGATGATAGCAACAGGCGATGAGGAAAACAGACAGAAAGATTAGAAACCCCAACAAGATAGTGAGCTACAGACATATAGCTACAGGAAAAATAAACTTTCAAGTTGCTGAACTATCTTATACTTGATTCTTTGCTGCATTACCTATAAACAATTTTCTTTTCGTGCAAGAACTGGAGCCCCAAGACTACGCAGGCTGCATAAAATCTAAAAGAGAGAAATAGTTATCAGGAAATATCTATGATAATCAAGTTAAAAATTTATAATGCCTGGAAACTAGACTAATTCTAACTCACCGTGCCGTGTGCTCCGGAAAGACATCTTCATGTATGCGCATCATAAGATCACCACCGGGAGTATATTCCATCACAAAACAAGCATGATGAGGTGTCTGGAAACATGCAAACATGTTCACAAGGAACGGATGATCAGAAGAATTGACCACTTCAAATATTCTCTTCTCACAGTTCAAGCTGCCAGGATTCAAAGAAAGAAAACGTCAATGTTAAAATTTGGCAGAAAAGCCTCTTTTTGAGAAAGACAGGATGGAAAAGAAAATCTTTACATCTTAAGTTAGAGAAATAAAAAGTGAGGGCTAATACATACTTATCTTACACGCTTCCAAACCTTGAGTTTTAGAGTGCTCTTCAGGTGTTATTCCACCAGAAGCTAGAAAGCAGTGCTGTTACAAGTTTCCTTATTCCTGATTTTAGTTACCCAAGCCTTAAGGTCACATTTTACCTTAGTAGTACCATAACCAGTACACGTCATACCTACTAATATTTGATTACAGGTGGTACCATCTCTAAACAAAGCTCACCTATCAATTTCATCTCTCCTAATAATATCTTTTTTCTTCAAGGCTTTGATAGCATACAGCTTCCCAGTTGCCTTGTATTGGGCCAGCAGTACCTGAAAGACAACAGAAAAGCTGTACTTCAAACAGATCTGTTATTTTCTTATTGGATTACTTTGACTCCCATTGACAAACTATTTCCATCCACTCCAGACAGTCATTCTCAAAACTAAGCTCAAGTAACTCCAGAAATGGAGAACATTTTTTCTGCTCCTTGTACTGCAGCAGTCCTGAAGGATGTCAGTGTAAGTTATATTCTTTTCACGAACAGTAGTATCGCAGCTGGCTGAGTGCTTTATGAGCACCTCGGAGCTCTCACAGCAGGCAACTATGCACACAGTTTTTGAGAATGGAACTATTCCACTAGTGATCACAATGACAATGGAAGGAATGGTAATGATGTGCTTTATGAAATGACTTAGCACTCCCTGGATAGTTTTTTCCAGGCTTTGATGCCACAAATCTTCAGGAGTTTTGACTGTTAACAGGAGTTAGCAGCTGCTTATGTCATTGGGTTTGTGTATCTGCACTACAACAAATCTCTTCCATACTGCAATGGTTTTATTCAGACTCTGAGGCAGAGGCCCATCTTCACAACCACAGTCCTACTGCCCTCCTCCACAAAGTGTACACTTATACACTACCTTCCCAAAGTGGCCACGTCCCAGCATGGCTATGCAGTGAAAATCCTCAAGCTGAACTGTCCTTTTCCTGCAAGCAAACAAAGAAGAATTGCTGAGACAATACCCAAAAGATCCTGAAAACTTACGCTTGCTGCTGCTGTTCTGCCACTGAAGAAAGCAGCAGGTAACAATAAGGTGAGGAAACTGCTTCCAGTGGCAGCAGTCTGACTTCCACCTGTACTGGCAACAGGAGTAACAATTCTGACTCTCCAAGGCTTGCTTGCTCTCTCTGTTGCTTCCTATAATAGGATTAGTTCCCCTCCAACCCTATCCTTGGGGTAGTAAAATTCATTTTTGCCTACACTCAGCAGGCTCAACAGCAATTGTGTTAATCCAGCATGAACGTGTATAGTGCTAGTAGGACAAGGGCATAAGGAGAAGTTCTTAAACAGGAATTGGAAATGAAACGTGGGGAGACAACAGACATAACATGTTGCTCGAAAATAAGTAGCTGAATAAAGAGATGCTATAGAACATTGTGTCAGCCACAAGGTGTTACCAAGGAAACTAAGGCTGCAGAATTGCTTGGAAAGAATTTAAAAAAAAAAACAAAACCAACAACCCACACCCTAAATGCTTTAAAAGAGAGCAGACACTCTGTACTCCTCCACTGAGTGAAATGAAGGGCTAAGTACCTACTCATGAAGGACTCAACTCCCTCCTTGGCCTTCTCAGAGAGAAGGTGGGAAGGTGCCTGACTACAGGGGTTTGAACATGGAACCCCTCAAAAACGATGATGAAGTTATGAACATAATTCTATGATCTGGCCTGCAAGATCAGCTTAGATAGATTTTGCTGTTCATGCTTTTTTGGTCAGTATTAGTTCAACAGTATTATTATTTTTTTTTAAACTTGTCCTGTTTTTGTATACTTACTACTGTATATCCTTGCTACATACAAATTGTGTATATACAACTGTCATAGACTATAAACAGCCTACTGTTTTATGCCTCCCTACGTAATGAAAGACAGTGTATCTTGCATATCAATAGAAATAGAAGAGTATGAGGGATGCCAAAAGTGTTACTTAGAATGCAGGCACGTCTAAATATACTACACCATAAAACTTCAAACACAAGGAAGCACTTGAAGACAGTTAAATGACTTTACCTTTTACTAAAGTCATCTATTACATTGTAGTGTACAGCCTATCAACAGGCTAAGTATTGGGGTTAATAAGCAGATAAGGCACAGCAGACATTTGGACAAGCGAAGTTCAGAGCAGACTTTTCATGGTATTGTCTACACGCAGCACTAAAAGTCTGCTGCTGAGAAACTTGAGCAGAATTTTAGACTGCATGCTCAAAAATTTCAGCCCAGTGCCTCTTCAATCTGTGACCCAAGACAGCCCATGCCATCCATAGTTACCTTGGAGATGCTGGGATTGGTAATTCTGTTAGCACAGAGCCGCAAGACTTCTCCTCAACATGCAGCCTCTTCAGACACTAGGAACAGAAAGAAAATTACAGTGTGTTATCCTCTGGAATCACCAAGTCAGATCTGAACTGACTGGCATCCAAATTTTCTCCTATGTCATGATCCAGCATAACCACAGACAACTTCTTGCAGTTGGTCATTGCCTCTGCTTGGAGGGAAACAGCCTGAAAACAGATTCTCTATGGTCACACAGAACTATTCCCATGTACAATATTTTTTTGATACAGTCAAATCCTTTAAAATAAAGGCTTTTAAAAATCTAGGATAAAACATTTATTTTCTAGAAAAAAGGCATCTCATGTCCCAAAAAGAGTCACAATGATCAAAGAATGCAGTTTCCTCTATCACCAAAGCCAAATGAGAATGGGTAAGATGTGGTAGAACACAGGCCATTAACCATTATACCACTGAAAACAATTTTCCTGCTCCTTCCTGTCAGAAAAGTAGAGCTCTTCTTCGCTTTGCCCAGTTTCTTTAATAACAGAGAACTTCATCTGGTCCTAAAAGCGAGCCGACCCTCCTTCCCTGCTTTCTCTATGCAATCATCTGTTCTGTACTCTTGGCCTGAACTCCCAATGCTGACCTACCTCCCATTTTGCTTCTCCAAGAAAAGGAACTTATAATTTAAAAAAGGAAGGGGGAAAAAAGGGAAAAAAAAAGAGGGGGGAAAGAAAAAAAAAAGAAAAGAAAAGAAAAAGGAAAAAAAAGAGGTGCAACCCTGTCATAAAGACTCCATGCCAAACTAGCTCACTGGATTCTGAATCCCTGGAGATCAGCTAGCTAACGAGGAGGCACCTGCCTATAGTATAGTTAATTTATCCAGTAATAAACAAATAAGAAGAACAGGGCTTGAAAGAATATCAACAAAGAAAAGTCTCCCTATTAGCCCATTAGTTTCCCTGTTACCGGAGAATCTGCAGGAGACGGTGTTGATTCCTTGGAGTTGGCCATCAAAAAAAGTCGTGGAGGCTTGGGTGGTGCTTCATCAGCAAATGTAAGCTTAGCCACGGGAAAGTCGCTGCATTTGTAAGACAAAATTGAAAGAGATTGCCTTAGGGCAGAACATTGTACACAGACACCTTTGGATCACCTTTGCTATATAAGCAAAGTCCAGTCCACTGGACAACAGAACTCCCTGATTCACACCACAAGTCTGAAGTATCAACATGACATATGCTCTCCAAAATGAATGAAAAGAAAATGTGCTATTAAGTTGTTGATGGTTAGAGTCATGCTTCAACACTAGCTCTGAAACGTAGGTTTGTAAAAATAAGTCACTATGATCAAGAATTTAAAGGAAGTCTTGATTTTAATAGCAACACAGTAGTTGACTTGATTTTTTTTTCCCTAGGGCTTGTAAATCAGTGGGAATACTCTCTTTTAGAGAATGACTAATTCTCTAAAAATTAATTCTGACAACTTTAGAAAATCATTATCTAGAGAATTTTCTTCTACAGCAGATTTAAAAGCTTAGCTACGTACCTTCTGAACGCTACATTATGCTAGTGGTTGGGGGTACATGTAACCTCAGGAAAGAAGAGTCATTTTTACAACAATCACATTGTGACCTTGCATAGAGCTCGGTTAGTGAAGACATTTAATGAGTGGAATTTTCTTTCCTTTATAGTGTAGGACCAGTACATCTTTTTGTGTATGTAAAATAACATTTGAAAATCTGCTTTTGTTTTTTTTTTCTATATCATGGTGTTTACTTATCACCACTTTTATGCCCATAGTTCTCACCGCAGAGGAAAAGAAAGCTGCTGAAGTTCCCCTGACTCTGGAACACATTGCTCGTTAGGCCAGCAATTCCAGAAATCAGTCCAACTGCTAACGATAAATCAGAGCTAGCACAGCATATTGAACACCCCACTACAACCACATCGTTTCAGGCAGCATTGGCTTTTCTTAAAATCCTGAATTAAGTTCCACAGATACAATTTTCACATCAATATCTTCCTCCACTTTAGTAAGCTGCAACTTAATTTTAAGATCTGTCCTACGCCCGTTCCACAGTGCCATCCAGCAACGCTCAGAACATGACTTACCGACTCAGTTTGGACATTGAATCAACATGACTTTGTGGGGGAACTGGAGAGAAGTCTGTGTGAATGGGATCATGAAGTGGGGGACTCAGAGTGCTCATGGAACTACACGGAGGGAGGAAACTCATCATCAGGCGACCCCAAGCAGCAACATTTATGTTCATTTGAGGAGCTCGGAGAAATTCCTTCCCTGGAGGAGTTAGAGTCAAAACACCAGTGAGATTACAATGCATAAATTACAATCTAATATACTGTAAAATTATCATTTTCACCCAAACACCCGTGGGTTACTCAAAAAGGTAGGCCACCCTAGGGAGAATGGTTTTTTTTTCAGGGAAGAAAGTTTAATAATGATGATGATGAAACAGACCTACTACTTTGCCTACATTCAGCTCTGTATAATAACAATCCTCAAACAGAAATTGCATAAAACATTAAAAATTTATTTTATTCTAAGTCAGATTTTCCTCTATTTCAACACTGCATTTTAATCACACAGCCTGTTAACAGAAAAGTTTCTGAAAATATCTTTAAAAAGAGTAAAACATTTGGGATGTTTTCATTATTTTTACTACTTCCTGAAGAATATAAATACAAAAATCTCATTTATTCCTCCTCATTTACAGACCCCTCAGTGTGTAAAGTCCTACCTTATTCAGCTTCACAAGAAAGAATTTGCAGACAAAAAAAGAAAGTATGCAAGTTATTCCAGTCCCTAAACTATTAATCTGAGATGCCAACTCTAAAGACTTGACAGAATCTGAAGCCTGTTCATGCTACAGTCTTCTGTAATTCAGAGTTTTCCAGAAAACCTTCCAATAGCTGGTTAAACCAATTGCTGGTTAAATTAGTACAGCTTGAGTCCTGGATCTTGCTGAGAAGTCTGTTAAATAACTAGTAATTATATCTTCCTAACAATGTTTATTGTGAATAGAAACACCGCAACAATATCACATTACACACCATGCTGCGGAAAGGCTGCCTGCACTCTTTGTGACTGAACAAACACTCACGTTCTAATAAAGCCCACCTACTTCCAGTAATTAGCAAGCATTTGTCTCACAAATTTGATGGGATAGGAGTGCCCTCACCTACACATGCTAGATAGCGAGCGTCAGTTCTCTAGCAGATTACCTTTCTGTTTGGGGAAAATGCGTTTCTGTCGCTGCAGTCTTGGCTTTCTCTCAATGACAGGATTACAGAACATCACCTGTCAGAGAAGCAAAGAGGATTTGTCAGGATATTTTGTTTACACCGTGAACACAAAAACTTTCACACGTGCCTGTTCTCTCATCAAATTCTCCATTCATATCTGTTTGGTAAGTTAGGAGTCACTGCCACAGACAGACTCCAGACTGCGTTATTCTAGCTTCAACCTCTAAATACCTGTTATTTCAACTGTGGTTTTAGATGTTGGAATTTTCTGCTACCTGAAATGCAGAAAACCCCCGAATTATGACCAGTTCATATCCCAAACAAAATTAATCTAATTTGTAAAACCATACATAAAGAACATAGCCATTTATAGGGTAAAAAAAAGTAGTGAACATAGCCATTTATAGAGTAAAAAAAAGTAGTAGTCCATGGCACAGAAGTAAAAAAAAAAAAACAAAACAACAAAACAAAACAAACACCAACCTCACAAAAAAAACCCAAAATCAAAAAGCAACCCACACCATCCCCAACAAAACCAAACCACAAAAAACCCAAGAAGGCAGGGAGAGGAGGCAACTTTGGGTACATGAGGTCAAGATCCTACTTCTGGAAAGATAACCACAGGAACTTTCATCACAACACAAAGAAGAAAGTGCTGAGGCTTTTAAGGGATTATCTGGATGATCTCTTCATTGATGGTACTTCAAATTCTTTTTTATTAGCCTCAGAAAGATGATAAAATAAGCATACCCAAAGGGAATTTGGATCTCTGATTCTACATTCTCTGTGATTCAAATCTGACCATTAAGCCATATGCTTAATTAAAGTATCATCGATGAGTCATAATGAAAGCAAATAAAAACCAACGGATTTCACAGCACACACACATATAATTACAGAGGAGGAGCTGAAGAGTCACTCTGGGCTATGGCATGTGCACATCTACTGTATCATGTTGTTCCTTATTCTTATATGTGATTTTGATGCAAAAGGATTTCAGGTGTCATTCTACCCTTCTAGATTATCGTTCCTTCCATTCCTTGTATCCTGGGTTGAACAACTGCTTTCAGGGCAGGCACCCTAAACAGACAGAGTTCTCTGAAAAAGAAACAAAGCTGACATTTATACCTCTGCAAAAAGCATTCCTTGGGGTTCGAGAGAGAGGCACATCCCGTGACGTTCGTTATCAAGGAAATCATCCAAACGTAAAAACTTCACTGCACATAGTTCTCTCCAGTCTCTCCAATAAATTGCAATTTCTAGCTCACGAGACTGGTGGGATGCATGAGTGGTGGGGGAGGAAAAAAGAAAACAGAAGAGTTACATACTGCCCCCATGCTCTGGAAATGGCGCACACATTGTAAAAAAATAAATCAGTAAACTAAACAGTATGCATAAGAAACTTCTTTAATCCTTCTGTTCCCTGCTTTCTCTGGTGTTTTCTGATTTTCTTAGTTACTGACCCTCTTGGAGATGGCTGTCTTGGCTCCTCATTTCAGAAATCCCTGTGAGAGCCACTTTGCTGGTAAGATGAAATAAAACTGCTCAGATAAGGAGAGAAGGACAACAGATGCTGTTCAGGCTGAATCTTTGCCAGAGATGCACTGCCTTCAGGGGAAGACTAAGATAACTGGCACATAAACGGACACAAGGACAGCAGCAATACACAGTTGAATCAAGTGGAATGGCAGCTAAGTGAGCAAATCAGGTAAGATGAAATGAAAAACCAAAAACAACACAGGGAATCTGGGGCAGACTTACCCGGTCCAGCTCAATGACAAAGCTCTGGTCCCATGCCTGGTTATTAACTGGTCCCCAGTTTGTTTGGCCAACCACTTTATTGTCCACTTTGAGCACAGCAAGGACCTCATCTGGACAAAGGAGAAAACACGGATTATAATCTTTTACCAAAGAAAATCTCTCACGCTGAAGGTGAATACCCCAATCAAACGTAATTTCCAGGACAGTATTAGGAGGATGAGGTGTAATGCAATCCATTCTCTCTCTTCATTCTGCAGAAACTAGGTTTCTTATAATTACACTCATACCAAGCTAACCTAGTACCTTGATGAAAAACCACCGTGCTCCCATACGCCACTCACAAACCCCATACTCACTACATGGCTCTTCATTCCGCAGGTACTTTCCTGCAACACTACGGCCATGGATGCTCAGGCCAACTCGTGTTCGGGAAAGAGACTTCAAATCACTTGGGCTGCCACAGACAGGAGAAGAACTAGTCATTCGGGAACGTCCTGGAACATTTTCCAATAGGTCCTGACACCCCATCAGTCTCACTTCCAATGTTCCTGAGGAATTTGAGGAGAGTAAAGAATATTCTTATGTGAAAGATAAAGTGATTCCAGTCCGCTTGTCCTCACAGGTGTCCAAGAATTTCTCAGATTCGTGATTTCTTGGTTAATAGGTCAAATCTACCCTAGATTAATAGACTACAAATCCATATGATCAGAAAGCTCTGACTGTCCTAGAAGAAGTAAGTCCAATTCATAGAAAATCAAATGTCCATATAACAAGGGGCATTACAACAATGAGAAGAAATGCAACTCATTTTTTCCCCTTTGTACTCCTCACAACAACATGCCATGCAGGATTTACGTACCTGTAAGGGCTGTAGGTTTGATGACTGAAGTGGGATGGATGCTGCCATGCTGAGCTCCCAGGGAGGAAGTATTTACTAGTTCCTGCTTGATGAGTGCTCTTTTTGGGTGATCAGGAGAAAGCTCACGAAGTTGACATTCCAAGGACAAGCGCAACAGGTCAATCTTCTGAGAGGACTCTTGTAAACGACCCTGAGCCTAGCAATAAGAAGCAAAACAGAAAGCAGGCAGAAATTTTCAGCGTACAGCCCCAGCCAGGCACTACTAATCCTTTATGAACTACTACAGTGAGCTTCAAAAAAAAAAATAAAAAAATAGACCAGATAACATCTTACTAATAAAGGAACAAGACAAAA
Source organism: Chroicocephalus ridibundus (assembly GCF_963924245.1). Classification (NCBI taxonomy): domain Eukaryota; kingdom Metazoa; phylum Chordata; class Aves; order Charadriiformes; family Laridae; genus Chroicocephalus; species Chroicocephalus ridibundus. The sequence continues at coordinate 6,521,045 of NC_086298.1, read as the reverse complement.
TACTTTCCCATAGATTCCGACCACTTCTGACATTCCCGAGAAATTTCACCAAAGCAAGGAATGTTATCCCTAGAAGGGACAGTAATTCCAATCAGTCTGTCCTCACAAAGAGACAGGACCTTCACAAATTAATAACTCTCGGTTAACTTTACTCATTCATGCTAAATCACTAATGTTGAGGCATGAAACGACCCTCTCAAAAAGGCCTGAGTAAGCGCTTACCTCAGCCAAAACCTTGCGATCCTGTACCCGACTCCCTCCTAGGATCTTCAGCACATTTTTTGCCCCCTCAGCAACAGCAGCTTCAATGCGCAGGTGATGTCTCAGCTCCTCAATATGCAGCTCCAAAGCACTAATGGTGGTCCCCATCCTCACTGGCCATTTTGGAGAAAAAATATGGCAAGGATAAAAATTGGCTGAGTATTCTGGATCTTGGCGCTTTGGCCACATCTGTTCCAGGCTGTATCAGTTACTTAAAACACCCTACCTGCTGGATCTACTGTATCTTCCATCCCTCCTGCTGACTGAGATACTTTAACAATGTGCATGCGGATTATTTCAATCTTTGTCTTGCTGTCCTGAAGCATCTGCTGAGCTGTAGCCAGCAGTTTCCGCTCCTGCCAAAAAGAAAGCATGTGCAGAGAGAGAACTGTGCTCATTAAAAATGGATTACAATGATGTGTTCACATATGAAGATGAGGTGGTATCTGCAAAAAGGGTCATAAATGATTCTGAAGTGGCATAAATAAGCAGTTCTGTAAAGGAGACACAGCTGAGGCTCAAGGACTTTGAGATCACAATCTCCATCTGTAGAGGGAAAGGGCAGGTCAAGGACATGTCCAGTTAATACCAAACCTTACAGTCACTGAAACTTGTGGTGCGCTGGTCAACCGTACTCACAGTGTTTGTGAGGAGAGGTTTTGAACAAATAAAAATATCACAACCCTCTACACTGTTGGTCTTACTGAATTAAGCTTCATAATAAGCTTGGATTTTTTTTTAATTATCCTTTGACTTTTAAATTTGATTATGCCAAACTCAAAAAGTGGGATGACTATGAAACCAGTAAACCTCTGAAACTTTTTTTCACATGAAGATACCACATGCTGTGCTCTATCCTAAAAAACATAGTGATATCAAAACATCACACCAACTCAGTGTACAATACCAATGCTTTTTTAACTTTCTTTCCTCAAGTCAGTGATTGAATGTACCTCTTCTACCACCCTCACTACCTTCCCAGGCTTGCAACAGTTCTTCTAGAGATAGCACTTCTATCATGCCACTTCCTACAAGATACTTTTCTCTGGCTCGAATCTGTCTCTAGAGTCACTATGAGCATTGAGGTTAGATGCATTACCGCCTCTATGTTGTCATTCAGCCAGCTAAGTTAAGCATCTAGACCAAAGAAGTGATGTAGAGTCTGTAGCTGGTAGGGAGAGGTTGGTCTTTCCAAAGGCCCATTCATCTGTTCAAGAACGATAACACAAGCTACTCTGTACGTACCTAGCACTTTCCACTGAGACTACAAAAGGATTTACATGGTTAAGTTAAAACAACTTGATTCCCAACTCTCTCACTAATACCACTAAGCAACAATCAAGAGAAGAAGCACAATCAGCATCTGCCAAGTAAGAACTGCCAAAAGGATCAAAACTGCCAGACTATGCCCATCTGTCTGGTCTAATAACTCCCCTCTAACAGCAATCACCACCAGATGCTTCAGAAAAGGACATAGGCAACCACATCATGGGCCAAAGTGGAATAAACTACACTTTCAGAAAAGCCTTTTCCTAACATCCAGTAATTACAGATTGGCTTACGCTCTTGGCAAATGAAACGTGCGCCATCCATTCCTTTTTGATTCCTGATAAATTCCTGGAATCTGTAACAAGTTGCAGTAAGTAAAACGCACAATCACAATATTACTTGTCCTGTGCAGTAGCAAGACATGCTGTCACTACGCTGAGCACGAAAATGCACAGCTAGGATTCATTCAAGTAAGCTTTGCAAATGAATTTCTTTCACACACTGATTACCAGAGAGATTTTTTGTGTATGGACTTTAAATACAAATTTTGATCCACGAATACATGTTTCCAAATGGTTGCTTATTCTTGGTTACCTTGGATGTTGAATACATTTGGATCATGTTCTCAGCTCCTTGTTTCACTTTCATTTCAACATGCAGCTGCTTTTTCAGAGCTTCAATCTTCCTTGCCATGGGGTTTGGGTCTCTTTCCCAGAGACAAGGATCTGGAGATACAGATCCATCTGCACAAACAATACAATCAAAACCATCAGTCATCTTTTCTTGTGTCATTTCACTGGGTCATAGATGGGTGACTCTATAAAAGAAGGTTAGGCTATAAAATAAGGTACAAAAAGGTCTTGTCTACGAAACTGACTGCAAAACACTTTCAAATGAAGCTCAAGCTCATAGCCATGAATATTTCTCAGTTTATCAGTGAAACATCCTAACAAGCACTCTGCCAATTTTACACTCATTCATCCTGTAAAATACCTGGATGTTCAACTGCCCAGAAACTCTATTCAAATCTCTTAAATTCACCTACAGCCTGCTCCTGAATACTGTCCACACCCAGCACTCTCAGCTGGTCTTCTCCCTCCACTGATCTCTCCTCTTGCCTCTTTTCACCTTTATTGTCCCATTCTCAACTGTTTGCTGCACAGATCATTTCATCAGCTAAATACCAACAGAAGAAACTCCCACTACTTGTAAGCCCTCAACGGAAAAATACACTCATATCAACTCAATATATATAAACACATTGAAGCACTATAACACAATTCTCCTGTCAATCATGACCTAAGACCTACCTGTCTTACCTTCCTCTTTGTCTGTTATTACAATCCTTGCATTAAGCTCCTGAAGTTCCCAATGCAGTTGCTCCAGTTTTCGGTTGGAAGATTTCAGCACATGCTCTATATGAACAAGATTCTTTCTGTCTGTTGTCGCTTTGCGCAGGTTTTCTGCTCCCTCTTTAATCTTCAGTTCTTTCTGTATTGCACGGCGAAGTAGTTCCTTCTCACCCTCCAGCTTTTGCTGGAAGCTTGGATCCATTAAGTTCACACCATTGCCCAGCTGCAAGAGACAGCTGCCCTGCAATCAAGCAGTGTTGGTCAAGAGGATTTCAGAGATAACGCAGTTCAACCATTTTTATTATATAGCCATAAGATTCCACTCCTTCATTTCATTTAGAAACTGCTTCACACAAATTCTGAAGCCAACCTTTTCACCAAATTTTCAAGAACATGAGACACACACTTAAATTGCAGAATACAGAATACAACTTTGATCTTAACATGCCTTAATTTGGTTTCAAACCATAATGGAGAAAAACCTTCGTCCTATTTGTCTCCTTGATATTTAATGTCTACACACATCTTTGTTCTCCAAGTATCAAAGCCCAGCCAGTATTTGCCCTTGTTCTGATCAACACTAACTTTTACTAGTATGATGTAGTAGATATAGATTTTTATCTGCATATGTCTTGATGCTGACTGTTCAAAGACACAACTAACTGTTAGGGCTTACGCATCTCAACTAACCATCAGAGCTTTTTAGGAACGTCACAAGCATGCATTAACTCTCAGCTGTTACCCCTGAAGAAGAAAAATGTAAAACCTACAGCTGTTTCTACAAATGAACAAGCAAAAGAGGAAGCTTAACTTTCTGCTGTATCTGAAAAGGGAACCAAGCTGTTGACTCAATCTCTATTCCGCTTGTGATTTACAGGATATAAGGCTGTTTTAAAGCACTGATTATTTTGAGTTGCATTAGTAGCATTCAAGCTTGTTCTGGGCTTTGTTTTACACTTTGTTTTACACATTTGCAATATTACTTGTTCTAGTGATACACGCCTCATCAGTAGCTCTGGACAGAGATGATCTGTTTATAGACTCTGGACATACACAGTATAGGCAGTAGCAGCAGAGGTATATCTCACTGATCAAACAAGCACTGAACTCAGACAGGAGCTGGGAAAGCTTCATCCATGAGGATGCTACCTAACACCGTAACTAACAGACCCAAGCAAGAGGTTATGCTTTTCTCTTCAACAGGCAGAGTGGCTTTAAGGCATTCAGAGCAATTAATATATTAATAATCTAACATTAACAACTCATCATACTCCCTCCTTAAATGCAAAAGAAACGGTTCACAGTCAAACTCCACTACGCTAACCAACTTAATGTCATACAGCACGTCAGTGACTAAAGACAGAACTCAGGAATCCCAACTTGTTTTCACACTCTTTCATCAGTTGACCACATTTCCAACAATAAACCACACTGGTTTTGTGTTACTTGTGTACGTTATTGCACTTTAAGAGTGTGCTGTGCATCCAAAGCCTATGTCACTCACACAGAAACAATTATTTAATCATATTAGTATATTTTGTTACACACCTCAAACATCTGAAAGACCCAACCAAACATCCTCGATCAGTTTTTGCTATGATTTTAGTCTAATAGCAAAATAAGTAAAGAAGAAGAAAAAAAATATGTTAAAGTTGGCCTAAAACCAAGTTGGGTCTGCAACAGATACGCAATAACCAAAATAGGAGCTGTTCAGATCGGTAACAAAACAAAGAGGTTCAGATTAACATCCTGGTTCCAGGAAGTTCTCGCCCAATTAGTAAAGCCAGGAACTAAGCCAGAGCTTTGAAAAACATCCCAAGTTTTCTGAGGAAGAACTTGAATCATGGAGTTCCTGAGTCACAGGCAACCTTTACTAGCTGTAAGTTGGAAAATCAGAAAGCTCTTTATCCAGTCTGCAACAAGTGACTAAAAGCAGTTTGCTCTTGCAATTCTCACTTAAATAATTAGAAAAAAAGCATACAGATACATATCCAAACTATGCAAATGGATGCAAGCAATCCACCCCCTGGATCCACCCAGAGCAATGGAATGAGTAGTGATGCAACAGTAATACCAATAAAAAATGCTGAATATGGAGGCCTGGGTTTTGATTCGGAGAACAGGTACAGTCTGGGCAGTTCTCAGGTCAATTGTTCTACACATTACTCTCTGCTAAAAGCTAGTCTGAATGCTAGTTAATGCACCATGCTAATTTTCTAAATATATTTAGAATGTGAGCATGGTGTGCTTTATCAGATCCTTCTCCTCTGTGGATGAGAGCGTGCCATAAGATTAACATTTTTGCACCAGGAACATAAAATATTCTATTACTGAGGAGGATGGGAAAGCTGAATTTGCATTTGGGTTTTTGCATTTTGCATTCTGACCCAGGAATTTCAATAGGATGTGGGGATACTGCCACAGTCCATGCTGCAGCTGTTGTTGGGTTCCCAAGGAAGGTCATTCCTTCAGGGTATACCTCCAACACAATCTCAAAACATGCTTACAGCTTGCAGAGACATACCCAAGAGATCTTAAATTAACTTGCTTTTGGTACTTATAGTGGGGCTGCCAGAACTCACCCAGGGCTTCCGCCAGACTCATGTTGTACCAAAGTGTCTAGACTGCTTCCTAACTAGCAAAAGTTTCAGTAGTATCAAAGTTGTGCTTAGTCTTTTGGATTGCAGCCCAGGGAGGTCCCGTCCCATCCCCTCATTATACCCAGCCTGGCAACGAGCTTCACCTGCACAAAGCCCAGAGCAGAGCTGACCCTTATGGTTTCACCACTGACACAGAAATTGATTTACAATTTAATTTAATGAGCTGGCCATGAGAAGGCCATCCCCCCACAGCCCACACATGTTCACCAGGGCGTTTTAAATCACGTATTTCACAGCAACTTTGTGCTGTAGGGACGAGGCCTGCGTCGGACAGACTCACACTAGCCACATTCACTCTTTACGAGAAAAAGCCACTGCAAGGTTTGGAAAAAGGCAATTGCAATCCTGTCTGGAGCCAGATCCCGTTTCCAACTGGCATAAGGGCTGGTAAGGGCGGATAGCAGCGAGCCCAGGAGAGCCACAGGGCTGGCAGCGAGTGCTCTTTGTGCTGGTCTCTCCATCCCTTCTTTCCCAGATTAGGCTTGAAACGCCTCAAGGAAAGAGGGCAGGGCATCTCCTCCACTCCGGGGAGCTTATTCCAGAAATGAATGTTTTTCCCAGCACGGAGGCTGGCTGCCCTCCCCCGGCTCCCGTCTGCCAGCCCCGCCAGCCGCCTCGCCTCCCACACCCCCTCGGTACCGAGAGGGGATTTCCTCAGCGGGCACCAACTCGGCCCGAACCCCATTTCCCCGGAGGCGAGGAGGGACATTCTGAGGGGATCCCACCTGCTTCGCACAGCCTCTCCCACCTCCCCGGGGCGCGGCCACGGCGGGAGGCGGAGGAGACAACGGGAAGCCCCGCTCCCCCCGCCGCCCTCCTCTCCCTCCCCGGGGCCGGGGGCTACCGGCGGAGCAGGGAGCTGTGCTTTCCCGGCGGGAGAACGGAGTGGGCCCCCAAAAGGGCGGAGGGGGCCACCCAAGAGGGCCACCCAGGAGCCCGCTCGCCTGAGGAGAGGCTCGTCCCCGCCCGCCATGCTGGCGGACCCTCCGAGCCCTTGGCGCGGCGCTCACCTGCGGGGTCCCCGCCGCCATTGCTCCGTACGGCACCGCCAGCAACCGGCACTTTTTTCAAACTTCAGCCTTCCCGGGAAGCGGCCCGCCACCGCCAGCGCCCTCTCGCGGGGTGCGGGGCCGCGAGAGCTGCCGGCGGGCGGCCCTGAGGGAGCGGGCAGCCTCCCTTCCCCACACGCCGCCCGGCCCTGCCCCGCGGGGTCCTGGGCCAGCCGCGGCTCCCGCCCCCTCCTGGGAGGTCGTCCCGCTGCCTTCGCCCGCCCTGAGGGGAAATGCGCAGCCGAGAGCTGGCGGCGAGGTCTCGCAGCCCGCCCGGGATGGCGGCGGGAAGGAGAGAGGCGCGACAGGCCGGACGCTGAGGAGACTGAGGTACCTCCCGCTTCCCAGCGTGGACATCGCCCTCCGCCTTGGGCTTTAGGGGGTGATTGTCCGCTATGGGCATAAAAATTGTGGGTTCGTGCCAAAGGGATGGTGCGGGGACAAACACAGTGGCAGATCTCCGTTAAGTCGGGCCCCACTCGGTTCCTGACACCTCCTGAGGGAGCTGAGCGCTGTGAGGAGAAATCCCTGCGGCTGGCCCAGGCCTGGGCTCAGTTTGCTGCGGTGGGTCGATCAGGTGGTTTCCAATTTTAGTTCTCCACGTTGACTCCTAACTGGCGTTTTTTCGAAAGGGAACGAGCAAGCTGCAACTTCCATTTAGGCAGTATGCTTCCCTGGAACGGGGGCCATGCCCGTCTCCAGTGCTGGTTTCTGACTAACTTCTTCTCTGCAGGACTGCCCCTCTACATGTAGGATCTGGGGTTTCAGCTGAATATTTGAGTGAAAAAATAACCCAAATGCATTGGCAAGGCTGGCAGTAATCCCCCAGCTATCATGAGTGAAAAACCACGATGCTGCTGTACTGCCGTCGTGTCATGCAAAACTGATATGCAGTGTGCCATAGGCCCAGTGTTTAAAACAAGTGAAAAAGATCCTGTTGCTTATTTCTTGGTGAAGACCGCTGCTTGTAAGATCTCTCTCAGAAATATTACATAATATTATCGCACTAATATGCTTTTTCAGTCCTGGAGCAATATACAGCTTTGAGTCAGAAGGCATGCAGAGGTAATAATAGTCTTCCCGCATACAAATTTAGAACTATACTAATAAACGGAAATGTTTTCCTTTTATTTAATTAGAACAGTTGGGTTTTTTTCTAGCATAAGCATTTTGTAAACGATCTGCAACTGAATAATTAGTAAAAGGAAATCACCAGAAAATGTAAAAGTTAAATCTAGCTTCACTGAGTTGAAGTAATAAAACCTTAAACTTCTCTAAAACCTTTGAACATGCTTTTGTTGTTAATAAAGTAAGCGCATTAGATTTATACAAACTCTTAATATAAAGCTGTTGCTGTTTGTAACATGGTCCAGGCCCTGTTTAGTGTTTAAGGAATTATTTTAATTAGCCTGATTGTTCAGTGGAAATACTGGAAGGGGGGAAAGTCAAAGCAGTAGGTGTGGATTGAGTTTCGGAGGAGCAGGGACACCATGGAACCTGCAGCGGGCACAGCCCGATCCAGCAGATGGGGATCAGGGCTCCGTCAGCTGGAGAGGGGTTTGGTGGGAGACCTTGGCAGAGCTGAGTTTGTCCCTGCGGGGTTCACACAGCGGGTCTGCCTCTTTCCTCCAGGTCTGGTACCTTCCAGGTGAGGCAGGGGGAGGGTTGGGGGGACAGTTTGGGGAGCCAGAGTGGTTGGCTGAGGACCTTCTCGCTGAAGGAGCTCCCTCAGCCTGGGGAGGGGATCAGAGTGATCCCGAAGGCGAGGAGGATGCGTCCTCTGGATTGGCAGCCCCCTGTCCCCTGGTCAGAGATGTCCCTGGCCTCCAGCATCCCAGCTAGGGCCTCAGCCCATCCCACGGGCATGGTTCAGCTGTCCCCTGCGGATAGAGGGGGGGCCAGAGCGTGGGATCAGCAGTTCTTGCCCACCCGGCAACCTCTGTCCCACGGGAAAATGGGCGTCACAGCTGGGAGCACACGATGTGCCTGTCTAGCTCTTCCCGGATCCCACAGGGCACGACTCCTCCGGGTGCCGGGGACACTGCGGGGCCTGGGCCAGCCCCCCAGGTGCGGCGGTGCTGTCGCCGGGAAGGGGGAGGGTGTGAGCGGCCTCGGGGGCGGGCAGGACGCGGTTTCCCAGCCCCCCGGGATCGAGCCGTGCGGTCTCTTTCGGGCGCCTCCCGGAGGGGGTGCCGGGGGTGAGACATGCCCTGCCGGTGAACCGTCAGCCTCCGCCCTCCGCGAAACCCAAGGAGAAGTGACTTGTGAACGAATTACAGTTCCAGGAAAGCCTCTCGCCGTTTTGCCTGCGGGTATGCGAGCGCTTGAAATGGGAGGGAGAAAAAAGAGCAGGGTAAGGACGCCCCTCGTTTCCCAGGGCCCTCCGCCTTTCACCGTGGCCAGCTCTCACGTTTTACGCTCCTTACAACCCTCCCGGGTCAGCAGGCAGGAACACCTGGGGGGAAGCGCTGCTACAGCCCGTGTCGGGGGCTGCAGGAACCCTGCCGGTAGCTCCCGGGCGGCACGGTGCCGCGGGGAGCCGGCCCCAGCGGGCACGGCTCTGCCCCGGGGGAGAGCGAAGCCCCCCCGGCTGCGCTAAGCAAAGCTAAGGCTACTTAGCAGGCACCGGGAGTTATGTGTCTTACAGGACTCCCTTCACTAGAGTACCTTCACTCAGAGAAGGTGATGATCAAGAGAAAAAGTCTTAGAAGTTTCCATTTTTAATCTAGGAGAGGGAGGGCAAGAGATTAACCATAAATCTGTTCCCCGGAGGAAGCAAGCGTCTTGTTTCAGAGTCACTTGTGACCTCCTGTCATTCTTATCGCACTGGGCACCTGATATCCATAAGAGAAGTGAGCCCTATCAACCTCACCCATCAAAGACGATGCTGAGTTTGGGACTAATAACTGATTCTTTTGACAAAGACTCTTAGAAATGGTAACATCAAGTAACAGTTAAATGTACTTTAATTCCTTCAAACAGAAGGATATTGTGAAGGTACATCAGAGAAATTATTTCATTGAGTTCAGTCTCTTAAAAAAAAAAAAAAAACAAAACTCATGGCTTCAAAATTGAGGAACAGTATCCAATAAACAAAAGTAGTATCGTTATGCACCTGTTTTAGTGTGGTACAAAGAGAAGCTTACAGATTCAAATGAATGGCATTAAATGACTGAGAAATCGATTCAGAGAATGCTTGTTTACAGGGACAAAAACTATGTTGACAAATATGAATAAGCACACAGATAATCTGTTTTAAAAAACCAAACCTGTCTAACTGTATTTACACACACATGTACTTGCTCTCCTTCTGCACCAGAAATTACAGACAAAAGATTCCATTTTATAGCAATTAAATTTCAAACAAAAGAAAAAAAGCCTTTGAGTCATTTAAGTGATACAGCCCCAGCACAGTAGCTTCACCTTTATTAAACTGCTGCCAAGTCTACACTCTAACCCTGGAAATTCAGGCTGCAAAGCCTGAATTCAGCTTCCACCTCGACAAATTTCACTTGGCAGGATTAACTGGATGCAAGGAGATCAAGCAGCTGTGGGGAATTAATGAGAGATACAGGATACAGATAGATATTTAATAAGAATGAATCTCCCATTCTTATCCAAGGTGGATGTCTACCTTTAAATGCTCTTTATGTGCATATACAAATTAAATCAAGTAAAAATGGACACCCATTAAATATATCAGCCAAATTAGAGACATTAAGTGAACAGTCAGAGCACATGATGGCCATCTGCAGTATTTCTTCAGTGTTGCAGAGAGATGTGTTACTCCCTACTCATTTCCACTGCTAGGAAAAAAAAAAATAGGATTACACTTAACAAATATGGTTTATTCTTTTAGCACATTAATTTACTCTTTAGCTGTTGCCAGGAGTAAGCCCTTAAGTTTCACAGGAAATTCAGTATTATCAGTACAGTAGCAAGAGTGTTTTGGCACCCTGTAAAATCCTAAAGAATGTGCAAAAATCTCAGAAGTAGCATTTCATTATCCAACTTCTCATTTCTTGTTCATGGTATTTTACTTTACAGAATGTGAAGCTTTGATTACTTTCAAAACAGTATTTATAGGTTTTCTGCTAGTAACCAACAAGAGTGTAACAATGGCACAATATTTTTCCTAAAGCATTAAAGCCTAGGAAAATACTATTTTCCTTGAAGAACTACAATCAATTAGGACTACATAAAAATTAAGTAATGAGGCATCATGGCAAGTAATAGCACATCGACCCTCTACCACAACAGGAAGCGGTTTTCAATCTTAGAACAAAATGGAATCAAATGAAAAAGAATCTAGAATTTGTAGACTTCATAGGTTTTGTTCCTTCTCTCTCTAGATGGTAAGAAACCATTACCAATTAACATTTTACTTTGCCCTGCAAGCAGGATCAGGGTAGAAGCTTTTGTTGAGATGGAATAAAGTAAATGGTTGTCTTATTTTTGCATTGATCACATGCAGACTGGACATTGTATTGTCTCTGATAACTGGATTGAATCCAAGCTGGACCAGACACTAAAGAGAATGTTCACCCCACACGTTATTTGGGCATGTCTCAAATAGAGATTAATCTTGTTCTGCTAAGTGTACTCTTAAGCATCAAAAAAGCTGAATTTGACTATAGCAAATTCTGTGAGGAAAAGGAATCAGCGAATACAACAGCAAGTCTTCCCAGAAGACAGTCTTTTCTACACATCCAAAGAGAACTAGCTGTTTGAATTTTAGATTAGCTGATACAACATTTTCTTAAATATTTCAAAAGCACAGCATGTTAAAACAACTTTCATTACACTTTGTGGAATACCAGTACCAACAACCTCTATGTGAAATTGTTACAAGCATACTGTACTCTTTAAGAGACTGAGTAATCTAAAGCATATATACATGCTGCAACTGAGGAAAGAAAGCAGTGAAGTAGCAACTTTTTATACACGAGCTTTGCTAAGAATCTTGCTCTTTGAAATAGCCCAAAAATTAGCTTGCACTAAGATTTATTTTCAACTGAAAAGACTTACAAAAACACCCAAATCTTATTATAAGACCCCTTGGTCTTTTTATTTTGAGCTTGCATGATATTGTCATGCAAACTGGTTTATTGGAGATACAGTACTGCACGTTATTACTTAAAAAAAATAATCTAAGAATCAAGTGATTTTTCTTTTTGCAAAACATGAATATAAACCTCTGTCTTCACACAAGGCATATGCACCCTACAGCCCTGTCTTACAGAGTTAGGTAATTCAAGAAATGGAGTGTGCAGTAGGAACTACCAAATGAAACGTGGAAAGTAAATGAACTGATTATCAGTCCACGCAACTACAAGGTTGCATTGCACTACATAAATACTGACCAATTGCCCACAAAAATGCCAAGAAGCTGCAGTCAAGTTCAAAAGAGGATATTAAAGCTGTTTCTTTCAGTGAAGACCAACCAGTCCCTTTGTGTACACATTTAGTTTTATTGTAACAAAGCAACTTGTACACTTTAACGTTTAAAACTGAGCATCTTTCTTTCCTTTCCAGTGAAACAAAAAAAAAAAGAATTTAAAAATAAACAAGAACAAAATTACAATAGAGAATGTCAATTCCAAATAAGATCCTACAGGCTCTGCTGATTCCCCATCAAGTGGCAGGGCTCAAAGTCATCATTAGGAGAAGATTTTATTTTAAAAGTGTCATCTTAAACTGCAAGGATGTTTGTTAAACATCACAATTAAACATGCCAAAGGAGAAGAAGCCATGTTGTCAAAATGCCCACTTAACCCACCCAAACATCTGAAACCCACCCCGGCTGACCTTCTATAACCCCATTTATTATTTTTTTTTTTAGTTTTTTTTCTTTTTTTTAAACAAGAGAAAGTAGACAGATACATGTTGGTAAATGCTAACTGTCCATATTCACATAGAGACACAGTGTAATCTCTGAGCCCAATATACAGAGAAAGAAGGAAAAAAGCTAGATTCTATGCACTACTACACAGGGGCCTAGCACTCTTCAGCTTCCAGCAGAGTGAAGGGAGCAGAAGGTTTTCTTTTTTCCCACAGAACATGGTGTGTTGATTCCATAAACAGTTTTTGTTTTGAGACAGAAAGGGATAAAAATGAACTTGAAACAGAAACTGGTAGATTCTTTTCCACTGTATTCTGCTCAAGGTATTTCCCCCAAAATAAATTGTGAACCATGGTGTAGAGGAGAGAAAAAGAGACCTCAAGAGACCAAGGCGACTGAGCACAAGAAAAAAAAGACGGCAACTTGCTCCCAGGGACTGGAGAAAAATTAAAAAGGTAAAAAGGGGGTTTGGAATCCATCAGTGTTCAATTAGTCATCTTCTCCTTCATCCTCCTGTTGAAAGATAAGCAACAATTAAAAAAATCTAATCACTAAACTTCAGATAGCTGCAGACTACAGCCATACAGTGTTACTTGTAGCACGCTCTGTGACGGCCTCTCTCTCCCTCTTCACTAAGGAGTAGTAACACTCCCCATGAGTACCTATCTACATAGAAATCATTTAATAATCAGATGTCCCAGTGAAAAAGCTTCAGGTTTGAAAAACTACCGTGACTCAGAATCACCTACAAACATTGACATAACTTTAACATTTAGAAAGTGAAGGGGTCATCTTTCTTTTCTTTCTTTTCCCTCATTTTAAACTCTGAAGAGCAACATAGTAATTTCTAGATTACATAATAGATCCCGGTACTCTGGTGCCCACAACAGCCCTACCTCAATACAAATAATTTTTTGCCGCTGAAATTCAGACACACCACGCCCAATTACCAGAAACAAAGACAGCCGAAACTTTAAGTTACCAACACCCTGCATGCTGTCCTTGGAATCCCACTTCCTACTAAAGGAAATTTATAATTCCTGAGCCTTAGCTAAGCTGGCCATAAGCAGAAGTAAACCAACAGGTGCGAGGATAACAGAACTGGATGCATCAACAGAAGTAAAGCCTTGCTAGAATGTTCACTAATTAAATCAGAATTTTGTTATGCTATATATATCTCCGAGTTCTTCTAGAGCAATTCTTACAAATTTACTAAAACTACTTATTTGTACTGTTTCTCATATACACGAACATACTTATTCCTACACTGAAACCACTCTACAAGTTAAGGTAGTAACAGTTCTGCTTCTCCCCTCCAAACACTTTGTCAGAAAAGAATTATTTTACCTTTGTAACAATGGCTCAGTATTCTTACAAGATCCCTCTTAGAAATTTCTTTTGATTCTCCTACACCAGAGATGGAAGGGGTAAGTAAGATTACTCACCTCTCCTTCCTCTCCCTCATCGTCATCTTCATCTTCCTCCCCCTCATCTTCATCTCCTTCTTCATCAATATCCTCCAATCCTTCTTCCTCTTCATCATCATCATCATCCTCCTCTCCCTCCCCTTCTTCATCATCCATATCAGGAACCTTAAAGACACATATGCAACATTAACAACAGCGATTGAATTCACTTCTGCTTGCACAGTGCCATTATGGGTATGGATCAACAGCTCAGTGCTATACTTACCAAGTAGTACTGTAATGGATTTGGCCAGATGTCATCCTTGATGACTTCTCCTAGTTCATCAGCCCCTGCATCGGAGTGGTCAGTAAACCAAGTAAAGAAACTTTCTGGCTCTTCATGCTGCCTCTTCCTACTGGCTTTGTTCTGTGTCTGGCTTGAACGTTTTGTCAGATCCTGAAAAGAAAGTTAAGAAGTTCCTTAAATAAGTGATCTTTATATGACTTCTATTTTTTTACTAAGCACCATTTAGAAACATACTTGTCTAAACAGCTACAAGTCACTTACTACTCTCTCTTTCAGGGAGAGGTCTTTAAGAAACACTTGGAACCCAAATGACTTGCAGAAAGAGATACCACTCAGCCACTTCCATTTCTCCTGAACATGAAAAAAACAGTAAAACCACCTGTTTCTTTTAATGACCTCCACTGAAATACTGAAAATTCACAGGATCTTGTATTTAATTTATGCTTCCATATCATGGGGAAGCACAAGCATGACAAGTGCTTAACGACATACTGAACCTAGAAGATCTCACAATGGCTAAATGCTACTCTGAGAATAGCTGTTATTGTAGTTAAATGCTATGACTGCTATATACACACAATTTAAGAAACAGTCCGTCTCCACACCTCTAAGCTCTGTCTTTAACTTGAGATAAAGAACTGCCTAGCCTTCTTATCCTGAGATTTCCCACTGTGAAGTCTCCAGGCCATTCTTTGTAGTAAAGTGGAAAAAAAACTACACAAACTCCTACAACATGTGGTCACAAGAACATACATATGCCTGTATCTACCACCTTACCCTACAAGTTTAGTAAGTTTTCAACGATCTGTTTGCTAAGTCTAAAAAGAAAGTTACTATCTGCTATTTAAATGCATTCTTTCTCTGATCAGAAGGTAATTCCAAACTTTAGTATTTACTTTCTTGATAGAATCACAACATTTAAAGGTTTGGACTGTTTAATGAGGAACACCACCAGAATTCACACTGATTTTGTGGTATGTTGTAAAGATCAAATTCAGTTAGTTTGTACTGGACTGTAACTTCTTGTACAAGAGGAAAAGTTCTAGTTCTCCATGAAAAAAGATTAAGTTTTCTTCTCAACCCGAGGATGACGAAACAAGCAGCAACTTAACCGCAACCCTCAGTTCTACTTTTAAATACTCGTTTCAAAATCTCCAGGATAACATGAAAGCGCTCCCAACTTTTACAGAAACTACAGCACATTAATTATGTTTCAATACTGTCTGGAGGAAAGATGTGCCCACATTACTGTGTGGCTGTAACTTCTACAAAGATGTAGCGTGTCTGGAAATGAAGCTGAGGAAATAAAGAGGAGAAAAAAAAAAATAATCACCCCCCCTCTATATGATCCCCATCTGTCCTTGTAATTCCTTATTTGAAAGTTATCTTTAGAAAAAAACCAAAACACAGAGTCTAGACCACGCCAAAGAGAGACAAGCCAATGCACTTGTTAATCTCTCCACGTGGTCATACTTATACTTTCACAGTTTTCATGGTGGTGCTCAACTGGGCAAAAGAATTCACTACAGATCTCCATGTAAACAGGGTATTCCAAACCCTGCAAGACGGGCATGAACTATGCCGAGAAGCAGCAAGGGGGTTGGGAGGGGAAGAAAAGGGAAGACAAGACAGCTTCGATACAGAAGAAAAAAGTAGAAGGAACATAATTCAAGTGACGGTATCACATAGGGCAGCAATTATCTTTCCCAGATGCAGAGGTACATACCTTCCCAGATTTCCATTTGATCTCAGTTGATTTTGAAGATGGGTCTCCACTTTCATTGAGGTGAAACTCTTTGGAGAGAACTTTATTTTCAAAGTATGGATTCTCATCAAAATACTGCAGAGTCAGAAGCAAAGAGTTAGAACCCACATAATGTAAACACACATACCAAGTCAAACCTGGTACTAAATGGATAACTGAAGAGATTTAAGTTACAAACTACAACCCGATACGCAATTGCATTAAAAAAAACCCAAACAAACAGAAAAACCACAAGCGAAGGAATTATTTCAAGTACTTACAAAATCTATTCTGTAACCTGATTTGATGTCTTCAAATTCTGTCACCTCAACTCTGGTCAAATAATGCAGTGCTTCCTCATCTTCTTCTCCCAGCAGTGCAGATACTAAGACAGAATTAGGAATCCCACATTAACAAAGCTATGAAACATGTTATCGTGCAGGTGAAATACAGCAAATTGACAGTAAGAAAGATTTGAAAAGCAACACATCTGTCCAAGCCAACTTCTCACAGCCCATTTTTTTCAAGTTACCAGCCAAAAGACTATTAGCATTTGTGTGATTTGCATTTGCTGAGGAGAAAACATTACATTTGCTTGTTATAGCTCCACGTTAAAAAGTAGCAAAAGCTGTACTGATGCATCTGCCCTTCTCCCTGAAGCAGATTATCACGCATGTAGTTTGCCCAATCCAAGTAGTCTACTAGAAACAGTTTATTGTGAAGTCCTAAGGAGCTCACCTCCAATTAAAAAAAAAACACCCCAAAGCAACTAGAATCCTTTTTTTTCTCCTCTTTAAAGAGCGCAATTAAGTGAAAAAAGTGAGAAACTTGTCATTTAAAATGCAGAAATAAAACTACCATTGGATTTTAGTGAATGAGATGCTCCTTTGGTCAACAAGTGCAAGAAATAAAAAGCTTACAAAATATACTCTAGGACAAAATGGAAGCGTTTGCATATGAAGCAGGCTTCTGTTAAACGTATGCACAGCAAAAATTCTAGAAAACCCTCAGAGCTGCAAAGCACATAACAAGCAAGCAAATGCTGAATTTACAGAAAAAAAAGAAGAAAAGAGGGCTATTAAGAATATACCTTGTGGGTGGTTGACAAATGTTGTTACCCAGAAGTTTGGGATTTTGGCGATCAATTCTGACCTCTTCTGGAAGAATGGTTGGCGGAGTTTGTTGTATTTCTGTTCTACTTTCAAAATTTCCTCACTGGCTTGTTCATTCAGTCTGTAACAGAAAGAGCCACATTAACCACAGGAGAGAGAACTGAAATTTAAAGACGCATCATCAGTAGTTAGCGAAAAACTGAATGGGTGTGATTAGTCTGCCATATTCAACAAATGAGGTATCACCAACAAAAAACTGAGCCCCAAACCTGTAACCACTATTGAGAAACACACTACCAGAAGCAATCTCACTGATCTTAATGAAACGTTCTTAACAGATTGTATGTTTTGCAGCATTACATGAGGGACGGTCCCTCATTTATAGAAAGCAAAGTACTGTTTTACTTCCTAAATATCTTGTTTGCAAAAGACCAGAAGACAGGTAGCACAGAACACTGTCACCCGCTCTTTGTAACTTTTGGGCAGGCAAGCAAGCTACAGCAAAGCAATTTTGCAGCCGACACAAGTAAAATCTGAAGACGTCACATTTAATTGGTTTTGTAAACAGGCAGAGCCCTGATACTGCAACAACTTCACCGGCCAGAGCCTCAGCAGTCACCTGTAGGCTTTGGAGGACAGGGTGCATGGAAGTAAGATCCAGGCAAATACCAACAGCGCCCACAGAGTTTTGGCATATGAAACTAATGTTTCAGTGACACTTTCTATACGTTATTCTATAAACACATGAATATATAACAAAAAAAGTATAACAAAAGCTAATGTTTCAACCAAGTTTTTGGTTCTGCTTACAGACACAAAAATACTTTTGTAAGACAGCATACGCATTAACTTGAAAAACCAATACGAAACAAATTTCTATTATCAAAGTCACCACAATTAATTTAAAATTTTAAATTCAAGTTCTACTTTTTTAATTATACACAATTACACAGGAAACCAGCATACAACTTCATTTTTTTTTATCATACACAAATACTTCTTACATCTAATCAAGTCAGAACACAAGTGTATCTTGGCGGAGTTTAAAGAGAGTGAGAACTACTATGGAGTGCTTACTTTAGTACGTATTTTTATTTTTGAAAGTTACGTTTTAATTTCTGCTACATTTCAAGTTTCTTTACCTGTCTATTTCATTCTGTACTTCATCAATGTGTTCAATTGCTTCCTGTTGCTCTTTTTCTGAAAAACAAACGAAAATGCATCAAAATCCCTTCATTCTGACAAATCACCTGGGCTTTTCCCTTAAGACCTTTTCTAGTCATCTACTTCAAAAGCACGCAGATATTTCTATTAAATGTCATAAATGTTACGAGGCCTTAAAGCTTCAGCTACTTCCAGGGTGTTTTACGGCTGAAGTGCAGAAAAGTTTGATGAAACGGCACTCAAAGCGCGTTCACCCCCAGAAATCGCAGCTCACGTTCCCCTAACGCAGTTTTACAAGTCAACTTAAATGATAAGTCAATCACGAGAGATTAACAACAATTTAATTGAAAAGTCGCGAGCCGTATCTGCCAAGAGCAACACACTTGAAGGAACGCTAAATAATTTACAGAGGACAGAATATCGACAGAAATAGCATAACCGGGAACGCGCCACCGAAAAAAAAAAGAAAACCCCAAAAACGTTTGAAAGGACGGTTACGAGCGAAAAAAAACCACCTTCGAAGTCGCCGTTTTGCAGGTATTTTCTCGGTGAAGCCCGGGTTACCGGAGCACTGTCTGTCCCCCGCGCCGGGCGACGAATGAGCGGTGGCGGGACGCTCCCGCCTCCCCGGTAAGGCCCAGCCCGCCCTCGGAGACAGCTCTGCCCGGTGCGGCGGGTGGATGGGCCGCCCCGCTCCCCGCCGCGGGGTAACGGGGAGAAGCACGTGTGTGACCGAAGCCGGCGCGACCCGGCGGCAGGAGGAAGGAGAGTGCTGCGCCCTTCCCGCGGCGGCCGGAGAAACCCCCGCGGCTCGGCGACCTTTAAAAAATCCCGGAGCTACCGCGATCGCACGTGGGGACGGGGCGGGCGGGTGCCATCGCCGGCGCCGCCCGAGCACCGCGTGGCTTCCCCGCCCGGGCCGACAGGCCCCGGCGGCCGCCCCATCCCCGCCCGGCGGGGCAGCACCACGCGGCGGCGGCGCCGAGAGCGGGAGGCGGCGAAGCATCATGGCGGCGGCGGCGGAGCACAATGAGGCTCCGCGGATGCTGCTCCGGGAGGGGGGGGCGAGGGGGGGTCCCGCTGCTCCGCCAAGGCCGCAGCGCCCCCCGCCCCGGCCCCGCCTGCGCCCGTGGGGAAGGAGGCCGGGCCGGGGAGCGGAGACAAAAGGGCGCTAACATGGCCTCCTCCTGCTGCTGCTGGGGCCTGCACATCCGCCCGGCCGACCCCGCGCTCTTCCCGCCTCCGGCCCGGCCGCGGCCCGTGTGGCTGGGGAAAATGGCGGTCGGTGCGGCGCGGTGCGAGGCGGAGGCCGCGGCGGCTGCCGCCATTCCCTTCCCGCCCCCGGCGTCGCCTCACCTGAGGTCTCGTCGGCCCCATCGTGGTTGGAGTTCAGCTCCTTCTTACTGACTTTGGCCGCCGGCGCCGACATGTTGGTGGCTGCGGAGCGGAGCGCGGAGGGAGGGGGGCTGTAACGGGACTGAGCGGGGGGGGGGGGGAGGGGGGGCCGGGCACAGACTCCTCCTGCCGCTGCTGTTGCCACCGCCGCCGCTCTGGCTCCCGCCGCCGCCGGGGCGCTGCCGCCTCCTCCGCCCGGACCTGGAGCTGCCGGATAACAGGGGGCGGCAGTGGCGCTCGCACTGCCTCACGCTCTCCACAGCCAGAATCACCACCGCCGCCGCCTCCTCCTCCTGCTGCTGGCGAGGGGCGGGCAGCGCGGCGCGCATGCGCAGCAACCCCCCCCTCCGGGGCACGGGGGGGACGGCGGCCGCAGCGCGCAGGCGCGCCGGGCCCCCCTCCTGGGCGCTGGGCAGCGGGCGGCGCGACGCGCAGGCGCGCTTCGCTCCCCTCCCCCGGAGAGGGGGAGCGCGCCGCTCTGCGCAGGCGCCGGCACCGCCTCCTCGCCGCGGGCGGCCGACGCGCAGGCGCAGAGAGGCGGCCGGGCGGCCCCGCCCCCGCCGGGCACCCCACGCCGGGCGCCCATTGGCCCTCGGGGGGGAGCGGGGGGCGGGACTCGGCGCGGAGACACAGAGGACGGCGCGAGAGGCGGGAGAAGGGCGGGGGAGTGGGGAGAGTAGGGCGGCGGCGCGCGCAGGTGTGCATGTGGGGGGGAGCGCGCATGCGTGGCCGCGCGCGCCGGGGCCGTTGCCTGGTGCACGTGGCCGCGCGCGCCCGCAGGGCGGGCGCCGCGCTCGAGGCTCGCGCGTCCCCTCAGGGCCGCCCCCACCCCGTGAGGAGCCGCGATCGGTGACAGGGTCGGTCCCTCGCCTGGCGTGGGGATGGGCAGGGTCCTCTACGGGAAGGGGGTGAGGGGGGAATGGTGGCATTTGGGACCACCGATCACCAAATGGCCCCGAAATGGCTGCCTGAGGTGGCCCCTGCGGACCAGCCCCAGCGCCTCCTGTCCATGAGAGGCTGCGTGAGGTGAGGTCGCATTTCCACCATGGCTCGCTCAGGGGACGTGGCGAACCTCATGTCACTGTACTGCCTCCGTTGGCTGGAACATGACCCAATGCACTAACTTCAGACATTACATTTTAAGGGCACAGAGGCCCTGTCAGTCACATCCAGCCCACACTGTTGATGTGGGAGCACAACTCTAGAAGGTCATTGAGCCCAGCCGTCTGCCAGCACACCTGCCACTGCACCAAGAGCGAGCAGACTTTAAATAACCCTTTTTGTCCCCTTCCTGTCCACCTGTCATGGAAGAGCTCATTGCAGCTTCACAGCTACAGCTAGCTCTGTTTCCCTCTTAAAGTAACAGCCGAGCCACTCTTTTCTATCAAAACACACAGCATATTATTCACAGATTAATATTACGATATACATCAGGCTAAGAAACATGTACCGCTACCGAAGTAGGAACTTGCCTTTTGCATTTGCTTTCCAGTCAGACGCTATTATCATATTCTCCCCGCTTGTTTCCATTTTTGTCTCTTTAAATTGCCCTTCCAATGGACTTATTCAACAAGGCCTGGATTAGTTCCTGTCTCCGCAGAGGTCTTAACTATAATTTTCTGATTCCTGTTCCCACCTGTTGCTTTCAAATCCCAATTGCTTTTTCTTTTGTATTCCCAGCTGTCACTTCCCACCAGCTATGTCCTTGCTTCCATTGCCACCCACAACTGCTGCCGCATGTCCACAATCTATTGTGCTTCCCTCTGCAAACAGCAGGAGAGAAGAGCTGCCATCCATTAGTCCTCTGCTTTCACGTACAGCAATGAGCTTTCTCAACTGCTGGGCATAAAAGGTAAGGAAAGCATTGCAAATTTATAAATGCAAGATTATCAGATCCTTCCCAAGAGGGATGTTTCAAGGCCTTTCTGAAGCCCATCACAGTGAGGATAACTTCCCTTATATTCTGTCTGCATATCCCAAGATCAATTAATAATGGATATCTTCATATTCAGACAAGGTAAGCTCATGTGTCTGGCTTGATTTTCTTCCTTCTGTAGCCCTTAAGTCTCTTTACTACACAGTTGTATCTGCTTGATTGTTTTCCCCCTCTTTTTCTCACCTGTAATTTACTATTATATTGTCTTTCTCTAGATTAGCCTTTGAAGATCCACAATTTGAAATATGGGACATATGTGTGAAAGCCAGTTCGAAGCAGGAACATGATGATCCAAACAGCATCTGCCTGCTCCCTACTAGAATCCCTTGTTTAGTCCACAAATTACTAGGTATTCCCAAAGTACATGATTAAGGTGTTCCGCTGATGTATCTAAAGTCAAGTCATTGTAAATTTTAACAACTGTACTGTTAAAAACATTTCCACGATCTGTTTATCCTACCCTAAAACTAGCTAATATACAAAAAAGAGAGTATATATTAATTAGATATATTAATATTAAACTCCCCACTTTTTAAATATATTTAATTTTGAGACACAAAATACAAATCTATGTTTTCATGTGAAAAGAGAAAGCAAATCGTTAATTTTTTTTTGGAGGAAGTAGTGTTCTTTCACATAGTTACTTTCCTTTCTTTGTTTGCTTTCTTCGATTTAGTGCTGTTGATGTGCTGTTCCCAGCTTCCTAATAAACCTTTTGTCTTAACTCTTCCTCAGTTCTCTTCCTGTTAGAAAAGTTACATTAACACAATACTTCCCCAATTATACATCCTTTCACTCCAACGGACCAGGTACAATTGTTTTAGCAGCCTTTATTTTCTGCTTTTCGAAAGAGAGCCTCTCTTATACAGTTCGACAGTGGTCTAACTTCTGGATACGTTTCATAAAAGGTCACAAAACAATAGGTGCTTATGTGCTTCTGCGGCTTAGCTCAAAGAATTTGACAACAATTCACAGGATGATGCTCTCTCTGCACTCCTTGCTTTATAGAGAAATGAAGAGGTAAAACTAAGCCCCTGAGTTAGAGTAGCTTTGAGCCCTAGGAAGGGTGAGAGGAGAGCACCCAGTAGCATTTGCAGCTGAATTGATTTACTGTTTGTTCTTGCTGCACTGTTAACGTGTACGCTCAGGAGGAACATGACTCAAATATTTGTGAAGAAGCAAGTAGCGGCAGCACAACTCTCAACTCCGTTTGAAACTCTTCCTCTGTGCAGCTACCCCAAATCCTGTGTAGTTTCATTACAAAGAGAAAAAAAAAGGCATCTAGGTGGTATAAAGCCTTGTCGGTACGTGAGTTACCTGCTGTTACACAAGATTTTCAGAAATGACATCTGATGCTCAGACCTAATAAGCAACTGTTTACTATCCCTGATACTATAACAAAAAATAATAAATACTTAGAGGTTTAATTGATAAGTAGTCAGTTAATTGCCGTAATTTCTTTCTAATGTTTTTCATTATCTGTAAGTAACCTCTAAGGCAGTTTTAGTCCCTGAATAACTGTTGAGGGGTTAAAATATACCGTTATAATCCTATGTTATGGGGGGCGGTGAATGTATTTAGAGTAAATGATGTCCCTCTCTCATCTTCTTGTAAGACCTTTCTCAGCTCTGATTCCATCAAATATAATAGAACAGTAACATTTTTTCCCGAACTATACTGTCCAATTAGCTATGCTGCCTATGTTACAAATAGCTCTTTTCCCTCTGTAGAACAGAGTTAGTACTCCTGCTTTTGTTTGAACTTCAGGTTGCGCAGTTCAAGTTGCAAAAATATACTTTATGTGGCATCTTTCAA
Organism: Chroicocephalus ridibundus; assembly: GCF_963924245.1. Classification (NCBI taxonomy): domain Eukaryota; kingdom Metazoa; phylum Chordata; class Aves; order Charadriiformes; family Laridae; genus Chroicocephalus; species Chroicocephalus ridibundus. The sequence continues at coordinate 6,497,733 of NC_086298.1, read as the reverse complement.
ACTCAGTGTGTGAGTACTCTGGTGTTGACAAATAAAGGAGTTAGATCTTTGCAGCTTTCCAGATGGCAATGACTTTGTCAGACAACTGAAGAAAATTTGTGTTAGTTTTCCTTTATGTATATTTGGATATATGGGGGGTTTGTCAGCAGCTGATAATGATTAATGGCTTTACAATTTACATAGAGGGTAGCAGTAACTGCACGTTTTTCTCAAGAATTGTACAAACAGAGCTTCTTCGTAAGGATAAAATCATATTTGCTCCTTGATGTAAAAGTTCAGATCTCCTAATATTTCTTTCCTTAGTTAGGTACGTTACTATAAGACAGAGACATAATTGGTAATCATGCTTAGTTTCTGGAATGTCAAGTCAGCTGTAAATTTTAGACATGAACGCCCGATTTGGCAAGTGAAATCAGAAAATGTGCTAAATCCTCTCAAATACAATGTAATGATGTGTGAAAAAGTAAGAAGAGTACATTTCCTTCTAACTATTTCTGCAGTGCAAAATGGGCATACATAAAATCATGCAAGTCAATATAATTAATAGCAACTTATGTTTTTATAGCCTTCCATCCCAAAGAATCTCACAGCCTTTACAGAAATTATTGTAGAGAAATATAAAACAAGGATCATTTTACCACTGCTGAAATGCAACCAACTGCTTAACAATTGTACATCTATGCTGGGAGCCTTGTCTTCCACAAAGAACTTGCAGATTTGGGCTCTGTATCAGGAACAAAGATCCCCCTTGGAGCGCAAGACAAAATTTTTTTGAGTATGTGAAAGCTTTTAAATTACTGAGTACACCAGCGAGCTGAAGGCTGCACAACATCTCAAGTACACATAAGCTTGTACTTGATAGTAAAGTCTGACTAGCATATCAGTGCTTATTCTAAGCAGCAGGCAGAGAAACACCGGCTGGTTTGCTGCGTGTAATCAGTTTGACAGCCCCCAGGAACTGCCGAGTCTCCATGACCCTAGAAAGACAGTTTGGCACATATATTAAACAGTCAAATGCCTCCCCCCCAAGTGTTTATCCATTTCCACTAGTCGCAGACCTTCCCAGTCGAGCACTCACATTAGAACTCAATGGTTAGATAATGACGGAAGAATCTTCCACGTGTCCTCACAGTTGTTGCAGTTTAAACCCTTGGATGAAAATATTTCTAGGCTGATAACTGCCTTTGAAGCAGGATGGTGTTCAGTAACACAGACGACAGGGAGTGACTAATAATATGTAGTTGAATAATCCCAGTGATTCTATTTGGAGATATTTTTCCTTATTTTTGGTAGTGTTCCCATTAGGCATAGTTACTAAACCTGATCTTTTTTCCCTATACCAACGTTTTTAACTCACCAGAGCACTTGCTTGTAATCTATGAAGAGATGGATGGTCATTTATGTTTGTGCTTGATCCCAGATACTAGAGACAAAGAGACAGTCAAAATATTCTTAAAAATCTTAAATGAAATTCAAAGTCAATAAAACCTAAGAAACTTCTGAACATGAGACATAAGCTTTTCAGACATGTAGGTGGTTAAGAATGTTTTGCTCATATTTTTCACATAAGGTGCACAGTTGGGAAGTTTGTAGGGAACTGAACTGACCTGTGCCTTCCAGAATATTAAGGGAAGTTGTTTATTGGAAAATTCTTTTTAAGTTACATTCCGCATTGTGAAACTAAGAGTCCCTGCGAAAGACACATTTGATTGGAGGAGTTTCTTGCCCTTCTTTACTTTCATTCAGATTTTATATCTCAGACACTGATGTTGTCCTGTTCATTGGCTTAGATGGAGCCCTGTGGCTGTTAACTACTGATCAGCTGTGCCAACAGACATGTATATAGATGATGTTATAAATCCAGAACTACTGGATTGCAGTTTCTAAAACCAAAAAATGTTTAAATATCAACTTGTCCAGATATGCTGCTACTGCTTCCAGATGTGAATATCCATCTACTCTTGCCTGAGGAGTTCACAGCCCAAGATAGGATCTGAAATGTACAAAAGTTTTGTTTGAAAACATGTAGTGGCATATGCAAACGTGTCTCTTCACTATCTGCAACACCTGCAGGGTGTTACAAAGGCAGATATTTAGATTTCATTGATGCATTTACACCAGTCAATATTCAAAAGCTATCTGTAGCAATACAAAATTATTAGTTTTGCAGGACAGTATTAGAGCCACTGCATCCTGCACTGAGGCAATGGAAGCCTTCAACCAAGCTTAATACAGCTACAGTTTCACAGAAAATGTCTGAAAAAACAGATGTTTGTTTGAAATCTGGTGATTAAATGATACATGTTGTGGTTGGCTTTGTGTTTACGTTTGAGGCTTTATTTCACTATGTAGACTCCTGCATAATGAAAGCTCTAAACAGAAGTTGTTGGAACTTACAAGAAGTATTCCTAGGTAGAATCAAACACAAATAAAGCCACTTTTGAATTGGAATACTGCAGTATTAATACTGAGTGTTATTCTGGAATAGCTGTGCCAACCAAATTTTTAGGTAGAAGGCCCTGAAATAATTCACAGGGAAAGTAGCTACTAGTCTTCGATTTCCTTCAGTGGTGCTCTGTCTGAAGAAAACCTACAGCTTCCTTACAGCTAGGGCAGAAGCTCTAGTGCTAGATAGAGTCTTTCTAATGAGACACAATAGACATAGATAAAAATCCCTGGAAGTTACAGTATTATAAATTCAAATGAATGCTGAATGGAAGTTTTAGGATAACTAAGCAGCGGGGGTAGAGCACTCTTAAGGACTAGGAAAAACTATACTTCGTGCTTCTGTGGGTTCTCCTGCAAGGAGACTTTCAGATGATCCTCCTCTCCACTCATGGAAAAATTAAGAGGGACCCAATATTTTTACAAAGACAATTTATAAACATTTGCTTTCCAGGATTTTACCTCTGGCCAGTTCCTGAAACTCTTCTTTATCATCTCCTCAGTCTTACAGCAGGAAAATGCTTGCTGAATCCTAAACAAAGTTGAGTAACACTTCAAGATTTGGTCCCTCAGGAATAGCAGTAGAGACTCAAATTTTACATTTTGTGTATTCCATCCATTGTCTTGTTACCAAGTAGCAGCTGTTTTTGTGGGAATCATTAAAAACTTCCCTTGTTATGTGGAGCGCTATCGATATTTGAACTCTCAGGGGGAGTAACCTCTGTTTCTATCCAGAAAATATCAGATTAGAATAAACACATGCAACATTGCTCAGCAAAGAGCAAGTATGTTATTTACAATTATGTAGTTTCAAGTTGGCATTATTCAAATACTTGCGGTGTCTTGAGTCTCATGTAGGAGTATAGTGACAGGAAAGGTGAAACAAAAAAGAGGAAAATATGTAGGGATCTGTCATATACAGTTTTTGCTATAATAATACATTGCACGTATTATTCCTTTCATCTGAGAATGTCAAAGCTCATTAAAAAAATCTGGTTAAATATAAAAAGCTCTGTGAGAAAAGTAATTATTTTATTGGTAGGTTAACTGAATGACAGAGTTATTCAGAGTTATTCCTCATTAGAGCTGGAGACAGAACTCAGGAATAGAACTAGTCTCCAACTTCGGCTACATAAAATGCTGCACGAGTTGCCAACAATGAAGATCTGCAAGTGGAATTTGGTTAATTGTGTCAGTCTGTAGGAACGCTTATTATTTTTTGGTATTACAATAGCTCTGAGAGTCCTGAGAGTTCTGCGACTGTGATCCCTTTGCGCAAGGTGCTGTCTGAACACAAAGCAAAGAGGTGGTTCTGGCCTGGAAGAATGTAAAGTCTTTCAGGACATAGTTTGACAAAGTATTTTTTGGTAGAAGTTCCTATTTATGCATTCCCCACCACACATTCCTCCCCTCTTCCCCTTCACACTGTCCCTGAATTGTGCCAGTGCTGGGGTTTTTTGTGTAGCCCCATGTTAAATTGAATCAGGAAACTGATTTCAATTAGAAGTAGTCCCCATAAAAACATTTATTTTTAATTCAGATTAGTACTCTGATCTGGTTCCCTGGTGCAGATGCATGAACAACGTTACAAGAAAGAGGGTCCTGTCAGGGCAGGAATGAACAAGGAAAGGGTAAGGAACAGGTTGCATAAATCTTGCTTACTTGCAAGAGGCGTTTGTCGAACTGTGCCCTTAACTTAGCCTAACCGTGACAAGGTTGCAACTGTAACTGCTGTGAAAAAAACAGAAATATTTTTATGTAAATTTTGTTTAAATTAACACAAGCAGGTGGAAAACATCAATAAAAAAATGGCAGCTCTGCCACCTGACGTGATACAGTAAAAGATTTCAGAATAGAATTCGAGATCATTGACAAAAAGTCATCCTTCCCCTTTCGGATTCCAAAATGTCTCTCAGAAACACCCAAAGGAAATAACCTTTAAACTCCGTGTTTGTTTTTGCAGTGGTATGACTGGAAAATAATTTAATCTGCCTTTACAAAGGCTGGGGGGGGGGGGACGGACATAAAACAAAGTAGAGACGATTTCCCTCCCACCACAGTCGTACATCTATTATCTGACTCACCACTTCTGGGATTCCTTCTGGCAGCACTGGTTTTATTGCACTGAAAATTCAAGTATGTGAAAATATTCCCTATTTTCAGGTTGCTTTGTTCACTGTTTCGTTCAGGTCAGTATTCCTTCCTTTAGAGGTTTGGAACTCAACATTCAGAAAGTGCTGGATATTGCTGTTCTTAAGCCTTGTGAGAAGGACCAGCACAGTGGAAAGGAAGGGGGGAGGGAAGGGAGAAATGAAAGGGGAGGAGAGTCCATATCTGAAGAGAGATTCCAGACTAGAGAAATTTTACTGACATCCATTCAGTATCCAGCAGGGTCTCCTTCAAGGGCTTTTACTGAGATCCAAAGGCCCTTGCAATTCACAGAGGCATTTACATGCAACGTTGCCCTCTGGGAGCTAAGGTATAACTGTACTCCTGGATAATAATAACAAAGAATACTACCAGACTCCTATTGAAATGTCAACCAGGCACTACTGTTGTAGAGAGTAACAAAGAGATGCTAATATAATTAATTATGAAGCCTCAGTACCCTCATTAACACATCTTTAGTGCCTAGATCTTTGAAAATCAGCTGTATAAAGTGACTGTCAGAGTTAATTCCTTATAAATTGCCTCCTGTCACATCCCAGAACTGCAGCAAGTTCTCTCAGGCCTTGTTGATGCTAAGAAATCTGGGTGGGTTTTTTTTTTTTTTTTAGTACCGATGCAGTTATACGGGTGTTATTAAAGATATAAGCTGTTGCATAAGCAGGAGTTTTTCAGTCTAGAATAGAGCAAAATAAAAATGCCTTTAGTCAACACAGCTTCCCCAATTGGTAGCATAAATAGGAAAAGTTTAAATCAATTACATGGAAAACTAAGCACAAAAGAAAGACAGGAATGAAAGGTGCCTCATAATTTGGCATTAAAATGTTTCTGGACCTTTTTTTAAATCTGAGGATCGCAGCCGGTTTATAGCTCTCCCTCCTCCTAGTGCCTTTACGACAGCTTTTCAGCTCCAGGCGTCATTCCAGGGCAGCCTCCCTCCCCACCACTCCCGCTTACAAATATATATTTCAATAGACTCAGGCTACATGGAGTTCCAAAACCAGCATGTAATTGGTGCAATTGTCTTTTACGCTTTGCCACAGAGCACCACATTCATGCCTTCTCAAGCCCTGTTTTGTCATGTTCCCACTCTTTTTTTTTTTAAGTTAGACCAACGTCGATACTTGTATTGGGAACCCTACATAAACACTAAAGAAAAAAGTTACACAAACTGGCCATATTGGTGGTTCATTCTGTTTTTTCTGAGTACCAGACTACTATCCTGTCATTCGCCTACAAGATAAAGATAAAAGTGCCGTCTTTTAAAGGTGATAAAAAGAAAGTGATCATTACAAATCACTTGGCATTTTCTGCAGCAGTTGAAGCACTCACACTGACAGATCCAATTTGTCTATACGAGATACTCTGCTTCCCTTAATCTTCCACGTGCTTTTGAGAAGACAATAATTTTTCTGCAGTGCATAATTTTGAAAAGTTACCTCTGTGTGTATTTGTATAATACGTTCCAGGATCCTTTGGGATCCTTGTTGTACGTGGGATAACAGACCAATCAAAATGGGATATTTTTATTTGCCATTTCAGAAGTGGCTCTCACACTAAATGTAAAATCGTTTTGCAGGTCTAGCTAAACAGACACTATGCAAACTCTCTAAATTGAGGTGAAAGTTATATCTATAAAAGAAGTCCTTGCAAATCTGTGTTTCTTACTGTATTAGCTGACATGGAAGGAACATTATTTTATTCTCCACTCTTAAATTACGTATCCATACCCCAGTAAAGCTATGATGCATTTATTGATCATTCAGTGTTCGTAGAAATCACGTATAAGAAATGAAGTAGCATGCTTGAAATTAAATAAATATATATATTTCTGAAGAGCGATCAAGAACTATCATGCAAATTCTGCTTGCTTGCTTTACATAAGTACAAATCTGATGGTACTGAGTAGAATGTAACGACTTATTTCTAAATGTCCTTTTTTGAAACAACGCTTTTGCAAAGAATAGCCAATTCTATTCAGATGAATAATACCTGTCCACAATGCTTTTTGAGGTAGCCAGCTGCTTTACACATATCAATTAAAATTCCAGCAACTGTCTGAGGTACTGTAGACACAGTATGAGTTGATGAAGTGATACACAGAACAGGTAACTAATTTTTAGTCATGCGCTGTTACTGAATATGGGATTAATTTCAAGGATCTCAGCGTTTTATTCCATGTTATCTGCACTCCAAAGGGCCAGCTACCTTTTAAGAGTGGCGTGCCAGATTGTACTTTTATTTCTGAGATTAGCTGGTGGGCATGCTGGTATCAACTCAGCAGGAACTGGGGGCTGCTGAGTCTAAACGGAGAGAGACACTGCCAGTTACCTTGCTGACAGCATCAAGCCTCTGTCCAAGGCAGAGGCTCCCAGCTGCCACCAAGTTCGGAGCACTGTGACAGCCAGGAATCGGGATCCTGAGCCCATCACAGATGCCTTTTACGATAGTCCATGGCTCTTGGCCCTGTGCCAGCTCTTGCTTGCCATTCAGAACCCGCCAGCACCGTGTCTTTGCGCCCCTGCGGTGGCAGCTTGCAGACACCTACAACAAAGCAAGCTTTCCCCATGCTCCTTCCCATTCTAGTTACAACGGACTAAAATCTTTGTCTTATTATCAATGTAGGAATGAATACGCGATAAGCAGTACCTGTACAGTGCAGGAGCTCATACCCGTAATATTTAAGGACTTCATTCTCTTCAGTAACTCTTCATTCTACGAAGCATAATAGATCTATGATTTTAATGGAGATGGATTATTTGTATAACACGTCACGTCTCTATGTGTAACAGAACTTCAGAAATGAGGCAACATGTTTTCTGCCTGAATTGAAAGTATGGTTTTCAAAGCAAAAAGGACAGAGCATTTGCAGGGACATTTGGGAGGGGAGACAGGGAAAAGGAGGTCAGAAATTAGAGAAAATGCGTGAGCCCTTTACGAATGGCACTGGAGGTGTCCTTTTAAGTAATGTTGCAGATGTAGGGGCCTTTCCAATAATTTTCCTTTTGGGTAGCATCTCGATTATTTTTCTCTAGGGATGTTTCCATTTAACCTAAAACTCTGAGCCTCAGTGAGACCAACTTCCAGATCAGTAGAGCCAAGAACATCACTCTAAAGCAAATGACACTTAAGACCTAGTTCAAAGCTAAACAGTATAGGAGTAACTGATCGGGTATTGTCTGTACCCAAGTAACAAGCACAAAATGTCAGCATAAAGCCACTTCAAACTCTGTGTTACATTCTCAGGTTAATTCAAAGGCAATGCATTTAAGTACCCAGGCCTCATCCAAACCTGATTTGTCATGCTAGGCAAGAGAGCAGCGCACAGGTTTGAACTGAACAATCAGGGAAACAGAATTTGGTCTTGCCTGGTTATACTCGTTGGGGAGACAAGTAGGTTCTGGTTGATACAAACCCCTTTTATTATTTGAAGAGTTTTGTTGTTTGGCTATGGGTTTGTTTGTTTGTTTTTAATAAATGAGACTATGTAGCAAGTTCTGTTCCTCTGAACAGAACCATCAGTCAGTAATAGGCAATGCCTTTGCTCCCCTCTTGCTGCCAATCTAAGCTCCAAGAGCTCTTTCCCATGGTCAGACACTGCGTTTTTGTTTGAACCATGTATGTCGTTTTCTTCATCCTTATTTCCATCTGTTTGGGGTAGAGGGAATGAGGAGGCGTAAAAGAGGAAGGCTCAGTTACGTCTCTCTATTTTTGGGTAGAGACTGCTGTTTCGGTTCTCTGGAGCGTCAGCAGAACTCAATTGTTTCATTTATCACAAATAGAGGGCAGCTACTGCACCCACTAGTGGGTGAATTTTTACTGAGATTCAGCTTAGAGCATTTGTTTTGCTCCAGGTCACAGAAATCATACCCCCAGTGTGCACACTTCTTGTTATATCTCATTCTTTTTTTCTTGATGATTTCCCCATCAGTGCTTTGTCTCACACTGCTCTCTCTTTACCTCAGTATTCTCTTGTTCTTGTTTTCTGATGCTGATTTGCTCTACTATGTGAAAGTGAAAACTTATTAACACTTTGTCCCATAAAGCACAAGAAAGAAAAAGCACAGATCGGCACTGTGATAATAGTTACTTTAGAGAGACTTAGTAGCCACAGGCTACTAACAACTCTCCCCCAATTATCTCTGATTTTACCTTATTTCTATGCAGTGTTACTATGTCAAACCAAAAATATCTATGTATCTGATACTGCCATGCCAGAAAGAAAAAGCAAGATATGATTTATTGAAATACTGTTGATATATTGAAACCTCAGCAAATCAGAGCTATTGGAATAAAGAAGGATTAAACTACAATTTTTTAGAAGAGTCATCTTCTGTAGCTGTTTGTTCCTTTCTTATCCTCAGGGAAGAAGTCCAGACATGCACCACGTTACAGGGAACATGTACTACATTTGCAGTAACTTCGCATATTACTTGCTGAAAAACATGTTGATTTATTTTTGGTCTGTTTCACATATTCAAATTCCAGTTTTGTTATCTTACTTCGCCATCTCATAAACCACAAACTTTTCTCCATAAATTCCCTCTGACAAGTTATTTAAAATTTTTAAATTGCAGTTTGCACTTTGCTTTTTTTTATGATGCAGACTGTATATAAATTCACACTTGCAATATTTACTCTACTTCCAAACAGTAATATTCCTTGTCAGTTCTAATCATACCAATTAAAGATAATTTAGTGATGACTTAAGGTCATCTATTTATAGATGATAAATATTAAACATTAAGAATGTATTAAAAACACTCTGCTATTGGGTTCAAATATTTAGTAACAGTTATTCAACATAAAGTAAATTGAGATAAAAAAATCCCCCTACTTCCTGCATTTAACTATTTGCAGTAGAAGCACTCATACAATGCTCAGGTTGCTGAATTTGAATAGAATATATTTGTTTCCCTTATTAAGGGACAGATTATCATGTCACTGTTTTGCATCTTCAAGCGGGACAATCTGCTGATCTGTTAGAAAAATAAGCATTTCTCAGTAAATGCTGTACTAGGATTTTACCGATAATAGCAGCAGAGCGCTGTTTCATGATATATCAGCCGAGTTCTCGAATGAATGCACTGAGGCAGAACACCAAATACTCCCTCCAGAGAAGGGACTGTAATCCTGCTGGGACAGAACCAGTACATTGTTTCCAATACTCTTATGTCTTTTAAAGCTGCTTTGTAAATGGATGTTTAAAACGAAGGTGGAAACCAAACTAGATGAGAAATAAAGTCGCCTGAAACCCATGGCTACAGACACCTGGTTGAAAAAATCTAAAGAAGAGTTCTACAGCTGTGGCTTTTGAGATGTTTCACTTGTGTTAAAAATGGTAGAAAAGGACAGCAGGGTATACTTTGTCATTAAGTATTGTAATTCACATCCTGACATTTGACCTGATAAAAAATAAGCCATACCATAAAAAAGGACATAAAAAAATACCCTTCTTGGTCAAGCCAGTGGTCCATCTAGTCCATTACTCACTGTCAGTGGACAGAAAAGAGGTGCCAGGGGTCTGTCTACAAGCAAGTGGACTATGAAAGGGGTCAGACACACACCCTGTCACTAAAAAGCAGTCTCTTGCCACTGTTAGAGCTTCCACAGCTACCAGCTACCTCCCACTGCAGGAGATGCCAAACTTGAACTCTGGAAATTCAAATTAACTCCTGTGCTAACCAGACTAGAGCACCATCAGTCCAACCCAAGAATGCATTTACGTTCTTAGCTGTACTATAGAGTATCACGAAGGTCCGCACAAACCAGGGGAAGAACCACAGCAGATACACAGTGCAGGATTTGAAATCCAGAGGCTTCAGCTCCATCGGGACTTGTTTTCCCTGCTTGTGAAGGGGGTGCCACTGAACCTCTTTCGGCTCCAGTTTCGCTATGTGTGACATGGCTGTAACAGTTCCTTATCGCGAGTTCTAGGGAATCTTATTTCACTACTATTTGTGAAGTCCTTTAAATCCCTTAGAAGAACCGCTGCACCCGGCTCCGACATAAACGGATTCGCATGTGCTGAAGCGGCGCTATGGCCATTCTCACAGCGCCTACTCTGTGTGCTCTAATTTTGATTTTTACATGCAGCCCAAACTCCTTCCCAGCAGCAGCAAGAATAACTCCGCTGAAGTTCATGCATCTGTGCCTGCTGATGCCAGCGCCAAATTTAGCTTGTGCGTTCATCATGAAGTTATTCCAATGGAGTTACAATTAGAAAAAAAACCTGTAAGTAATTGCTTGTAACAGATATGACTGTGCTTAAGGAAGCTGCAACGCCAGTAAATGCAGCACAACCGTCACCCAGCTGCAGCCACACCGACAGTATGTTGTGCTGGTTCCCTGCCCGGCTCCCGCAGCCCAGCTCGGGGAGAGGTTAAACAGTCATTCAGCCACAGCACAAACCACCACCATTCCCTCATCAACACAAACGAACATAAAACGCACAGAAGTCAAAATGCACGCCAGGCTTTTTTTTTTTTTTTTTTTGAAGTTGACTCCCCTACCCCATTTCCTCAACAAGCGCATGCCGCACATGCTAACCAAAGCCCCGTGTTTAAAATTACGTTTCTAGCACTGCAAATAATTCCTGCTCCGAGGGCAGAGGGCTGGGGAGCAGAGCCCAGGCCCGTTTCCCGGCTGCGCCGAGGCAGCGGCTCCGCAGCAGCCGCGGGGGCCGCAGCTGGCACCGCTCGACGCTGCGGGAGTTTTGGGCCGCCAGTCGCCAAATACCGCATTTCTGCTCAAACATCGTTTTTCTCACAATGCGGCCCACCCTTCTCCTCCCCTCCGCGCCCGCCGCCGCCCGTCCCATCTCCCCACCCCCCTCGACGCCATCTTAACTCCTGGCAGCCCCCGCGCCCTCCCACCTCTGCTGCCCCTCGTGCCTCCGGCGGCGCGGCGGGATCAGCCGGCGCCCCGCGGGGGAACGGCTGGGGCGGCCCGGCGAGGGCTTTTCCTTCCCCTGCGGCCGCCCCCCGCCGGGGCCTGCCCACACCCCTCTCCTACACAGACCCCCGAAGCCCTTCTCCAATATGGCACCTGCCCGGCTCCCTTTACCGCCCGCAGGCCGGCGGCTCCGTCGCTCGGGGTGGCGTCATCCCGCGGCGCCTCGCCCGTTTCCATGGGAACCGGCGGTGGGAGCCCGTCGGGCCGCGACCCCCGCTCGCCGCCATGTTCGCGGACCGGACGGCGGCCGGCGCCGCGGTGGAGTCGCTGTGGAGGAGCGCCCGGAGTGCGCGCTGCGAGGCGGTGAGAGACCGTGAGGGACCCCTGCGGGCTCCGGGGCGGCCGTGGCCGCGCCCCGCGCTCTTATACCGCCGGAGGGGCCGGGCCGGGGGCGGCTGTCGGAGGCGGCCCGCACCTTCCCTCCCCCTGGTCCTGCTGAAGGGGCGGCCGCGCCCCGGCGCGTCCCCTCCGTGCCCGGTGAACCCCTCGCAGGTCCCGCTGCTCCGGCGCGGCCTGGACGGAGACCTTCCCCGCAGGGAGGTCGCATCCCTGCCGGTGCCCGGGGCAGAGCCGGCGGCAGGCAGGCCTGAGGTCCCGGTGTCTGTCTGCTGGCTCTGCAGCGTCTGACTAATTTAGGCCCTTGATACAAATCGGCAAAGAAACACACGTGCAGCTGCCACAAAACTAGTAGTTTGAGAGCTGGTAATATTGTGCTTGTCACCGTGTTTGGTGATTGCGATTTCCTCTGGGGGGTCTCTGCCTTTTTGCTTTCTCTTGTCCAGCCCATCCCATGCTGTAGAGCACCTGGCCTGAATTTGGCTGGCATTCAGGCATCTCTGCCTCCTGTCAGATCGTGTGAAGGTCACAAATACACCAGCGACACCCCGACAGTTACAGACACACCCTGCTTTTAACCATGAACCAGAGGTGTGCAAATGTGCTGGAATATCTGTATAAAGTACCCAAAAGGGGAAGATGCTTTCTTGAGCATAGGAGGTTCCACCTAAACACAAGGAGGAACTTCTTTGCTGTGGGGGTGGCAGAGCCCTGGCACAGGCTGCCCAGAGAGGTGGTGGAGTCTCCGTCTCTGGAGACATTCCAAACCCGCCTGGACGCGTTCCTGTGCCACCTGCTCTGGGTGACCCTGCTCTGGCCGGGGGTTGGAGGAGATGATCTCCAGAGGTCCCTTCCAACCCTATGATTCTATGCTTTGAATGTTTTGTGCAATACTTTTTTTTTTTTTTTTCCCTGTTTGGATTATGGGCTGTCTGTCTTTTTTTACTAGAAGAGCTGCCAGACCGGGAAAATTTCAACAGCAGAAGCTGCAGTACAATCTCATAGTAGCCGAGATGCCGGTGTGCAGACGGATCAAAGTAAAGATGCTGTCCAAGACTTCCAGCAAGAAGTCCAAGTGGACTACGCTAGCCTTCTGTCATTCCTTCAGAGAGTGGAGGATGCTGTTATCAAAGAGCTAAATAAGAACTGGGAAAGCCGTGCCTTTGATGGCTTTGAAGTGAACTGGACAGATCAGAATGAAACAGTAAGTTGACAGAATTCAGATCCTTGTCATTACCCAAGCAGACCTGGTTGCAGCTGCTCTAACTCGTTAGTTCTATCTCTTACTGCTGTGATGGTTCTTGCCAGATTCTAGTAATTAGAAATTACTGGTTGTTTTTTCCTCTGGCTTCCTCCCTTGTTGGTAGCCTGGCCTTGCTTGGTAAAACTGTTCTTCCTGCTAGTGACTGTGTTGCAGCAGCTTTGTGAGAAGGAAGCCTGCAGTTGGCGTCGGCTTATTTTCAGCTTCCAGTAGCCCCTTTCAAGCATCCTAGCCTAGCAGTTATCTAGGAACAGTTGAAGTCAGTGATGTGGCAGCTCTTCCTACTTAGATTGTATTTGTTTAGTGTACAGCGCTCAAGAGTGGGAGCAATTTGTATCAGTCAGTACGTGTCGGTACAGTCATTTTCCAACCATTGCTTGTGACGCTTAGTGAGTGCTAGACTTCTACTGAGGGCTGCTGTAAATCCTTAGGGCACAGCCTTCCCGAGCTGTCACGCAGCCCCTGAAGTGTGCAGTCTGTGAGAGGTAATTATGAGGTGACAGTTGGTTTGTTAGGGTCATGTGTTGTGGGTTTTTTTTTTCCCGGTAGGAATTCAACAACATTTTACGTGTATCTACGTGCTACTTGGAGAGAGGGGAAGCCAATGCTGTAACCATAGGATCGTACGCAGGGGCATGCACAGATTTCGTTTCTCTGTGTTTGGAGGCTATTGCTTCAGTGCTTGAATTTGATCTCTTCCAGGTGTTGTGTTTGCATACGTTGTCATACCCAGAGGCTCAGGATCAAAACCTACAGGTTACCAGTGTCTCGTGGAATGCAACCGGATCCGTTGTTGCATGTTCGTATGGCCGGTGAGTATCTGAACAGACTGAGAGCACAATGGAGGTTGATGTGACATCTCAGGCTGACCTGAGTTTTACATGTGTTTGTTATCTCTCTAGTAATAAACTAGATATTTATATACACCTTATGCAAGTTAACTAATTCATATTCAAAGAAAGGAAATCTTAGGGCAATCTTAAGTTATGGCTTTTATTTCTTCTACCTTCCCTCCCACCCCGAAAATGGATGTATATGCTCTTACTGATTTGTTTCTAGATAGATTCTATTTGGACAGAAAATGTAAAGAGCAGATGCGCTTGCAAATGTATGTGGGTGAGGTTTGGAAGTACGTACTTATCTTCATTGGAGATCGTGTTGTTTTAATGTGGTCTCTCTTAGCACCCCGGATGAACCTGGCACCCATTCACGCGTGCGCCTGATGCCATGGACATGCACTGACAAACACTTAAGAATTTCTAAATTGAGGGTTGAACAAAGCTTTAATCCAGTGACTATCTGTGGCAGCCTCTCCTTTCTGTGCCCTACTGCTGCCCTTATTCCTTTTCCTTTCACTACCATTTCTGTAGATTAGGAGCCCCAGCAAAAAGGAGATCCGTGAGTTGAATGCATAGGGCAAAGCAAAACAGGGCAAACCTGTATGTTACTTGCCCCTTCTGCTCTCCCAGTCTACCGCTCTTCTCGGATTAGAATGTGGTTTCTGTGTCTGTGATTACTCTCGGTAGAATTCCCTTCCATGAACTTACACAGTCTCTGTGAATCTGGGTAAACTTTTAGCATCTACAACATCCTTTAATAAGGAGCTTCACAGATCAACTACACGTTGGATGAAAAATTGCTCCCTTTATTTGATAATATCTCTTCCAATAAAAGAACTAAGAGCATCAAATAAAGTCAGTAGAAGTCAGGTTCAAAACAATTGCTTCCTGTCCTGGCCACTGACTGTTCTGTAGATCTCTGTCCTCCAAATCGTCTTCTTGTAGCAAGACAGGACGTCCCATTCGTCAGTGTGGTGCTAGTGACAGAATCCGTGTAACGTTTTGGTAAACGTGCGATGAGTGAAACAGACAGAAGTAACAGAGGGAGTAGGGTGGTAGGTGTCTTTTAGCGTCCCAGACTAATAACTCATGAGCCACTTGTGGCAAACAAGTATGATGGGCATAGGACTGGATTGAAATCTCTGGAGCTGGAGCGCGTGGCCTGATTTGTGCAGGCTCCTCAACACCATTTGGTGGTTGTGGAGAATGTTCTCTGTTCCTATGGAGGCACCTGGACTTCAAATCATGCTGCTTATCTCAGGCCAAGTAAGACTCAGTAAGTCTTTCCAGGTCCTGTCAGTCCTCCAGGTAATATTTCCTCACTGTGAATTCTCAGACCCTGGATCTTTGAGTGCTCGTTTAGAGGAAACATGGTTTGCAACTCAGCCAGTTTGCAAATCAGCAGCAACTTGGACTCTTTAGATTTTTCATTCCCAAATACTCATAGCAACTTTCTGTATGCGCCCTTTAAAATGTTCCCATTATTTGAGTGGTTAGTAGGTCTTGGAACAGGGACTCATATCCAAGATTTACTTGCAACCTCTTTGTTCGGTAAGGACACTGACATGCGCTGTACCTATACTAGCCTGCGGAGAAGTTTCGTCACCTCGGTTTTCCTTCAAGCCCCAAAGCAGTATGTTTAAATGATGAGTGGGGCACACCAGAGCCCCGCTGGATAGGGATTCTCTGCGCAACAGACAAGGCAAGACGTAGCTTTCTCCTCTTCAGGTTGGATGGTGGGGACTGGAGCACAGAAAAATCCTACGTCTGTACCTGGAATCTGCACAGAAGGGGATTGAATCCGCAGCGCCCTGACCTAGTGGTGGATGTTCCCAGTTCTGTCATGTGCCTGGCTTTCCACCCCTCCCAGCCTTCACTGATAGCTGGTAGGTTGCTCTTAATTTGGATCCTATCTGAAACGTACCCTTATTTCCTTCAGCTGGGATCATTTTTTTCTCTCTCTCAGCTCAGCCTAAGATTTCTTGCAGAAGTGATGGTGCTGCAGCTCCTCACACTGAGGAGCTAATGCTCACAACATTCACAAGTGTACCCTTGCTTCCGAACTGGGACTTGCTGCTCTTTCAGTGGCATTTTCTCAGAGAGCAATGATAGAAGGAAATGCAGCCCTGGGTGTAAGTAGGAAGAAAGTACATATTTTGGCAGAGCTGTATTCTCTTACACCAGAGCTGACTGTGCCCTGTATGTAGCTGCCAGTCCTCTGAGGCTGGGGGGGGGCTGTGAATTTGTCACCGTTTCTGCTGAGGACTGCTTGTCCCGGAACTCTGGTCATACTCGGTGACAATAAGAAAAGTTACCCCCAGTTCTGCTGTAGTAGCAGCTCCGGCTGCCCCTTGCATTACTGGTGTTTATGCGCCGTTAGCCCTTAGCTGGTTTAGTGGTTTCTTCGTCCTTTCAGGTGGCCTGTTCAGTGGGGAGCTGGTGGTGTGGGATACCAGCAGAACAGAAGACCCCGTGACCTGGAGGACGGGGATGACAGATGACACTCACACCGATCCAGTCTATCAGGTAACGGAGAACATCTACAGCAGACACGGCTGGGGGAGGCGAGAGTTGTCATTGCTGTATTTCATCCCTTCGGTTCTTATTCACCTTACTGGTGCTTTACCAGAAGCTCTTAGACAAGTTGCTACATTTCAGCAGTTATGTTCTCTTTTGGTTGGCTATTTTTGCCCAGCTCTAGCTATTGAACAGGCATTTGCTGAACTGGACGCAGACCCTGTAAAAAATAACTTCTGGCTGTTCAGGATAAATGAAGAGTAGACCCGTTCCCAGGTTGTTACTGTTTATTGATGCGGGTGCAGCCAACAATACCTGTAGTGGTTTAAAAATGTGAGCAGCAAAGCGTCACTGATCCTTAGTTGGCAGCTTAAAGCTACAGGAGGGGGCACAACCTGTCATGCAGTCTGGCGTCCTACTGGTTTTTGACCTTCTGGGGTCTTCTGACGCTGGGCAATCTGTGTATTTTCTCAGCTAAATGTCAGGAAAATGCTGCTGTTTGTAGCTGGGCGAAAGCATTACAAATACCACGTCTCAAAGGTGCTGGCAAGTGAACCATGGAAACTGCAATACAGAACTCATCCCTGAATTCTCTCCTGGCATCTGTGTGCCAGTTCCCAGCAGGAGCTGGTTTGGTACCACGATCACTGGTTGCTGCCTGGCTCTGCTCCCGTGTTGTCTTGGCGGGTCAGGGGACTGCAGGCTGCGGAGCACAGGCTTGGCCGTTGAGACAGTCCCCTTCGTCACGACCTTGTGGCGTTTGTGACAGGTTACCTGGTTACCTGCCGCTAAGCACAGAAACCACAACCGGCTGTTGAGTGTGTCGACGGATGGAAAGATCCTGGTGTGGCGGGAGGAGCGAGATGGTCGGCTGGCCTTGGCCGAAGGATTCGCCGTGGTGGCTCAGCAGGTCCCCCGCAGCGCTCAGCTGAAGAAGGTGAGTTCAGCGGTTCAAACAGGACTGATTTGACAAAAACAGTCTTAACTCTGGAGCCCGTGTGGCAGAGCTCGACCTTCAGAAGTGAAGGAGAAGCCCCATTTGAACAGAGGCACTAACCCCCGATTCCCATCTCCTTTCCCATACTGAAATCGCTCCTCAGAAGGCTGGCAACAGCTGAGGTTTTGCCATGCTCTGAGGAGAAGTTGCTGGGATGGAGACGAGAACCTGCTTATGATAATACTAACTCACGTGAGTCCCCGTGTAGGAGGATGCTGCAGAGGTTAAAGGCTGAGCAGTGCTACAGACATCGTAGCTGGTGCAAGTCGTGCAGTGACCAGCTCGTTGGGTCCCTGTCAGGCTGGTTCCTGCTGCTCCAACTGCGTGTGTTTCACTGGAGCCGCGGCTCTCACAGCAGCTTTGTCTCTTTTTCTCCCAGTTCACCTGGGGAGAGGCAGCCGTGGGTGTGACCTCGCTCTCTTTTTCACACTTCGATCCTCGCGTGTTCGTTGTTGGTGTGGAAGGCGGCTATTCCCTCAAGTGCTCCACGGCAGCAGAGACACTGGCTCTCCATCGGACAGGCAGTTCTGTTCCCCTCAGGGCACCGGCGGAGCTTGCCTTCTCCCCGCAGGGTGGGCCCATCTACTCCGTGAGCTGCTCGCCCTTCCACAGGCAAGTGCTGTGAGTTAACACCGGTGCTGCACGTCAGACATAATCACTGCCTGACTCTAAACATGCGTTTTTCAAATAGTTTCAGAAAAAAAGAAAAAGGGTCACTGGCATTGGGAGCTTGATCAAGGAACTTCCCATCGTAGGAGAAACAACATCCGCTGGCTTGGTGAAGCTGCCCACTGGAGTGTGCTGCACGTGGGCACAGTATGAGTAACGCAAAATGGCACCTGCCCCCAGGCCAGCACACAACATCAGCACCTTCCTTTGATCATCCCAGGCGTTAATATTAAAGATCAACTTAAAGACAAGGGGAAGAGCTGAAAAATTCATTTACTTATTAGTGCTTAAGTGATCTGGCCATCACAAATCTTACCAGTTGCTGCCTCAATTTAAACGAGAAGCTCAGACCGCTGCCTGCATTTACCCACCACTCGTGGAGGAGGTCCCAAGCCGTGTTTCTATGAAACGTGCTGATGGCCCAGGTCTGCATGTAATTTGCATGAGACAAACACAGCTCTAACAATGCCCGTCTCTAGATCAGCCGTTCTCAGGCATCCCTGGCCCACAACCCCCACCAATACTCAGTGGACAACACGAGCCCTCATTAAATTAATTACGGGCAGTGACAAAGCTGTGTCTCTACAGACACATCCCAGGGTACGGCTTGGAGATCGCTGCCTTAGGAAATACATTCAGACCTTTGCAAAGCAGTAATATTGTCCAAGGTCATGCTCCGTGAGTGATTTTTGTTCTATGTCTTTAGCAATAAAGCCAAAAAAGTTGTTTCTTGCTTCCTCCCTCCCCCAGGAACCTCTTTCTGAGCTGTGGGACTGATGGACAAGTTCACTTGCACTCCATGCTGCAGACACAACCCCTCCTTTCTCTTCAGTTATCAAAGAAATACCTCTTCTGTGTCCGCTGGTCTCCGGTTCGACCACTGGTCTTCGCAGCTGCATCTGGGGAAGGTAAGTAACAGCAGGCGCCTATTCTTAGACATAAAATTAAGATCATGCTGTGTATTAATTAGTACAAGTCAATTGTATTGATTAGCACTTCCCACAAGCGGAGAGAGCAGCGACCATTGGTTGTACTGTGCAGTTAGTGTAACAGAGTCACTTCTAACTAGCAAGACGACTTCAGTCATGGTTATTTTTCACTTTTGATGATAACTTCTGTTGCCGCAGCCATTCGCAGGGATATAACACGGCAAGACTACCGTGGCTCAAAGTTATTTCCAGCTTCCTTGGGTTTGACACTTACTTCTCGAGCTAACGGTTCAAAACAAAAACTTTTTCCTTAGAAAACTGCCCAAACATTTTTTGAGTTAAGGAATGGAGATTTCACAGAATTTGGTGAGCTGGTTTCAGGTCTCTGACAGCAGAATAAATCCGCGCTGCCTTGCAGTGATGCCAGCTGTCTGTCACAGCCTGGACACCATCAGAGGGAAGGGAAACAGGTTAAAAAGAACAACTTCCAGACTAAGGAGACACTAACCAGCTGTTAAACACAAAGTCCCTTGCTATAAAGCTGCAATAAGTGTTTCTGTTTTACAGGAGATGTGCACCTGTTTGACTTTGAGAAGAGCTCGCAGAAGCCTGCCCTTTCCATAAAGCAGGCGGCGGGTGAACACCCCGTGTACTGTGTAGAATTTAACACCAAGCAAACTCGGCTCTTGGCAGCAGGGGATGCTGCCGGCGCAGTCAGAGTCTGGCAGCTGAGTTCTGACTTCACTGAGCAGGGACCCAGGGAAATGAATCATCTGGAGCAGCTGGCAAGCGAGATCCCAGACTAAGGCAGCAACACAACCAGCTGCGTGAAGCTCGTTACCACCTACGCTGACCCCAGGAAAAGTTGCCCGCTCACCTCTTTCCACGGTATTGGCCTGTAAAACTCACATAACTATGACAGCCGGAGTTTCATCCACGTAACAGTTACATTTGCGTTTAGCCATTACACACAAGATGATGTGGTTCGACCAGTAACTTTTATTGAAGCACACTGCAATATGTTTGTTTTCCCCTAAGAGGTTTAAGCTAAGCACTTTAAGGTTACATCATAAAGTAACATCGATTATTGTAGAGCACAAAGAGAGAGAGAGACACATGCAGAGCTACAGTCAGCAAACGTGAGCATGTTCTTTGCATCTTTTGGTACTAGTGTTTCAGATCAGTTCACAAAGAGTGAACGTGTAAATTCTATGTAGTCGTAGGCAGAAGGAAGTTCTCTGCCCTTGCCGTCCATGTAGGGCTTCATGTGAGAAATGCAGTAATCGGCTTGTTCCCGGGTCAGGTTCTGAAAGACAAGGAGACAAGGAGGTGGAGGCTGCGGATGGGGCACTCACAAGCAGCGCTCCCATCCCCAGGGGCACAGCTCGGGGCAGAAGCCAGAGCAGCAGGACCAGGCCCGGCATGGAAATGCTCTGGCTGTTCACAGTATTTGGTTAAGGGTTGGAAGGCCTGACCTGAGTCTTCCCACCAGAGAAGGCAGAACAGGTAACTGATATGAGGAAGCCGTGCAACCTCTTTATTTCTCTGCCAGCTGGTGGGATTCAGACAGGAAAAACTTGCTGTGTTGGCAGGGCCGTGAGAGGGAGGAGATGTTCATACTGTCTAAGCGTAGGCTTAAGTTTCTCCTTTGAACCGCTGTCTGGAGAAACATCTCCCTCTAGTCTCCCAAGTGATTAAAGGAAAGCATGAGTTTCTGAGGACAGACACAGTGAAGGCACCCCCTTCCCAGGCCTTTGAGTAGCTCATTTTACTCAACCCAAGTAGTTCTTTGGCAATTAAAGCTTTTCCCCTTCCCCTGTAGAGCCAAGAAAGCAGCTGGATAAGGCTGTTGCCATCATTCGTGTTTGCTGCAGAGGATACCTCGCCTCTGCAGGTTCAGAACTGACTCAACTACAGTGACACGAACCTCCAAACATCTAGTGCTGGTCCTCGTTAACAGTTTAAGTCTAGAAACAAAAAGCCTCCGTCTGTTTTTCCCTGGTGGGCCATAACCAGTACTCACTTGGTAGAGCTCCTCCTTGGTCACGTAGGGCTTCCCCTCTGAGCTGAGGGCGCGGAAAGCGCTCTCGATCTCCTCGCTGGATTTCACATTCTCTGTTTCCCTGCTGATCATAAACGCCATGTACTCCTGCAGCGAGACGTGTCCATCCCTGCCGGTGAAACACAGCGTGTGAACTCCGCTGTCCATTAACGCCTGATCACAGCACTTCCAAACTTTAACTTTTCTGAGGAGTGACAGTCTTAACACCGGAGACTGTCAGCACCAGATCATTTTCTAAAGTGAATTTCTTCTTCACGAGTGTCAGTCTTACCGTCATAAAGACTCTTTTACATGAACTGTTGTGAAAACAACCATAGCCTCTCCACAATAGAAGGAAGCACAGCTCTCAGAGTGTGTGGGAGACCTTCCAGCCAGCTCCCCAAAGAATACTGGTACAATATTTTGCCATATAAAAGTAAAAGGTCCAACCCACTTACCTATTGGGATCTACAGTGTCAAGAATAGACTCAAACTCTGGGTCTGGCTCTCCTTCCTCAACCATGGGCAGGTCATAGCCGAGAGAGCGCAAGCAAGACTTAAACTCCTGGTGATTAAGTCGTCCAGATTTGTCCTTGTCAAAGTGCCTAAAAACATAAAAACAACCCCCGTATTTTTAAGTGTCAGTTGTTGAGTATCCGATCGCAAGTTACACAGCGGTCTGAAAACCAGAAGAGATTATAACCAGCCCACTACTGTGAGCTTGACTCAGTAAACAGTTCCTATCTAACATGAAACCTAAGGACAAGTTCTTCACTTTGGTTGAAAAGCATTTCAAAAAATGGCTATATTCCCAGCTGGAATTCATTGTCATTCCCAGTTCCTACACCATTGTGCCTGTGAGTGAGCATGCCCAGGAGAGGCTCTGGCGTGGCTGTGGCTGCACCCAGCCAGCAGCGGGTGTCCCTGCAGGCTCCTGCCATCTGGCAGGGATCAGAGCAGCTCAGCACAAAACTGGGCAGAAAACAAAGGAGCTACAAACGGATCGGTCAGAGAATCCTGTGAACAGGAGCCATCCACGTGCCAGACATATCTCAGGAGCATTCCTCTGGCACACGCTCCCTGCCACTCACTTGAACATCATGCTGAACTCCTTCAGGGCCTCCTCGGTGACTCCAGTTGTGTTTCTGAAAAGGAAGACGCAAAGCTCGTGAACAGTTCCTGACCTGCAGAACTCTGCTAGAGTCCACCTGCCCCAAGCCAGCATCTGCCACGGCTCAACAGAATCAATCAATTCCTCTAAAATCTCGCCATTGCTAGTGGCCAACAGGAACTATTTCCAAAACTGGTAACTTTATCCCTCTGAAGAGAGCCAGGAGGTGGTGGGGATTTACAACCACACTATGCCCATTCGTCACAGCACAGGAGAGACTCATTAGCCCAGGCAGATGCGTCTCCCATCTTTTATCCCCCTTTACACTGCAGGAAGAGCAGGCAATACCGAGCTTGGATCTGCTGTTCCAGGTTGTGCTGCATTCTCATCCCCAGCTGGTCAAGCTGGTCCCACTGCTGTGCCAGCCCCACGGTGCTGTGTTCTGTGTATTTGTTGTCCAAGATAAGTGCCTCTTCCATGGCTGCCCCAAGGTCCTCAATCTTCTTCAGCTGGCTCCTCATAGCTCGGATCTCCTGGTGCTTACGCTGTTAGGAGGGAGGGAAGAGGGAAAAATCAAGGAGTGCAGACAAACCCTTAGAAAGTTGGAACACAGGCTGGCAGGGGAGGAAGGGTTAAACTCTTCTTTTTCTGCTGGGATTTGTAAAATAGTATTCAAAACAATGTTTCTCTTCATGCACACTACTGGAAACCAACAGGGCTTTCCAACCAGTTCTTTTGACAAAAAACCTTTCTTATTACGAAATGTGCTGAAAACACTGTATCCTCTCTGCCTGACCCCGCTCATTTAGAAAAAAAGAACAAAAAGGAAAACTACATCAGATTGTAGTTTAATGGCTTGTGATAAAAGTAGACATCAGATATGTAAACTATAATCCCAAAGGTCTCTTTAGTACTCAAAATGGGTAAAATCAATTAAGATTTTTCCATATAATTACAGGCATTTCCACTCCCACCCTGTGTTCCCAAGTCATCAGTTGGGAAAGGTGTTTCAGCAACAGGTGAGAGTCGCTTACTTTAGTAGCTTCCAGCTGCGATTCCAGTGTTCCCGATTCTTCCACCATGCAAGACCTAAACACAGAATCACAGTGAGACCATGCACGTATCCCATAAAAAAATGGCAGGTGGGGCTTGAAATTAACAGTCCTTCCTTGAAAGTAAAAATCCTGACAGCAGTATTATTCTCCTGTAGATATTTAAAGACTGTTTTTTATGTTTTGTTTATTCTGACTCATCCTATTTCAGACTGACACGTGTACATCTTGTTTGATTCTTATTTCTTTATATAGTTAATTTCTAGCCCCATTTGAAAGGCAACATGGTCAGCAGCCACACTTCATGCCAGATCCAAAGCGCCCGCTTTACTGGACCTCATGAAATTAGAAACATAGTGCAGTCCCACCCCACTGTGCCCAGCACACACACGCACACACGAACTACAGGTGATTCACTGGAGATGGGCGCTATTTGCCAGGAAGGTACAGAGGTGTGTTACGTGGGGATAAAATGGGGGAAAAAGACCTTGAAAACTACTGGTTTGGTTTAAAAGTAGTCTTCATATGGCATAATCTCTGCAGAAAGACCTCTCCTGCGCAGCAGTGGCTGGTGGACAGTTGTCTTTCCCATCCCACCTCGCCCAACCTGCGCCCAGAGAAACTGAGGCACGGCCACTCCTCTCAGTCCAGTTTCCACACTGGGCTTCTAGGCACACTGCAGCCCCCACACCACCACTGCAGCAATCGTCTCCAAGACCTACTGCATATGGACTAGCTGTGGGAAGTCTCTGGATGCTGCTTTTCCACCCGAAGATCCTAAGCAACCCTTAAGCAGCAGTGTTTAAGAACCTCCGTCCTTCCAACACGTATGGGGAGGCTTCGCTGCGCAGACGCAGCGAGTCTGGGCGCTGTGCAGGTGGGCTGTCCTCATCTTTCACTCGGTGGTATTTAAGTTCCTAAAACTTAAGTTGCTGGTATTTAAGTCACTAAAACTGTGTTTTCATCCCCACTGAAATCTATCCTACACACGTTTGGGCTTCTCGAGAAGGGGATTTCAAGCGCTGAATCACTCTGTAGCAATGAAAACGCACCAAACGTCTGGGTGTTTCTCGCCACAGGGTTAAGGCTCAGGTTCAACGCACATCTAAAGAGATGAAGCGCACGCCCAGAACCCTGCGCAGGAAGCTGGGAACCAACCGTGGCAAGAAAGAGTCAACAGGGAAACAAACCTCCAAGCATCTCTAAGCCGTGAAAGTTAGTTGGAAGGAAAGCGAGCCTTGGAATTAAAGAGTGCATTTGAAAACCAAAGTGAGGTAAGAAAATAAGAGGAAAAAACCTTCCAGATAGATCATCCCCAACTTCATACTGATAGACACGAATGACACGACGATATGCTATGCTAGTCAAAGAAAAGAAACCAAGTAAATTCCAAAAGGGAGAAAAAGAACAGAGGAAAGAACACACCCAAACGCGGCCACTACAGTGGAGCCACACTCCAAGCCAGCACCACCTTGCAGCAAATGCACACAAGTACTTAATGAAAGAAAATTATTCAAATGCTGGTTGCACATACGCAAAAATAATCCGCTATTATTTTCATGTAAGTCACAAAAAAGCAAGTCTCACTAAGAGATGAATTGAAGTCTTGCAGTTAACTCATCTACAGATTCTTTAAAGGCATTCTTCTTCCTAAACTCCAAATTCTTCTTCCTCCCCTCCCCACAGAAAACCTCCTCCAGGCAGCGCTGGGCACACACAAGCAGCTCCGCCACACCAAAAAGCAAGGCGTAGGCATGGCAGCTCTTATCTTGAAGCTTCCCTGAAGCTCTGCCTGCCCTCTTGCCAAGGCAGGCCAAGCACTGCCAATGCCTGAGCTAAATCTGTGTTTTTAATCTATTCATGCGGAATTAAGGACAAACTCTGCCTGGCATATCAGCAGCCTTCTGGTAATTTGTTCAACAAAAGAGCTTGGCATGGTGATCTCGAACTCTGACCCTACGTCTTTTAGTAAATGGCTCCTTTCTGTTCACTCGTTCTGGGATACCAGAACTAATCTACAACACTACTTTACAAAGGAGCAGAGAATTCAGCATCCGTTCCAGGAAAATCTGCTCGGTTCCATTAAACTGTATAACAAAAATGGGGCAAATTATTTTTATCTGGCAGAAACAGCAGAACACAAGACACGGTGATCATTACAGAGCAAATAAGATGCAGTTATCTGCAAAGATTCCACCCTTTTATTATGAAAAGCCTTTTTTCGCTCTTTGTGAGAAAGACTTGGCCTCCTCTCCCGCACTTTACACAGGGCTGACACACAGCCCTCTGCACCAGCACCATACACTATTTGTTAGCATTTTACATTATGCCTTATTACAAAGCTCCCATTGTGCCGCAGACTTTTAATGCTGAAGAAATTTAAATGGACAGACACACTCTGAGAGGGTTTGGGTAGTCTGGAGACATTTAAAGATCTTATTATTTCTTGACAAATGACCAGCCGGCATCCTCATCAGGAACTATTCCGTGCACACAAAGTGGACTTAGAACAGCAGGTGTTAAGCCGCCTGCAAACTCAGGCAGGTCTGTGGGTTCCTGTTGGCAGGTTTTGTTTTCTGCTACCAAGAATATAAACTTCGTGGGGTATGGTCACAAAGCAGATTAAAAAAACGGGCATTTCATCTTTGCATACTACAGAGTTTTAAGACACATAATTTCAGGAAAGCCTCTTCATAGGACTCTTCCCTCCTCCTCACCAAAAACGGTCAATGCTTTGGAGCTTTGAGAACAGTTACAATGGAAAAGTTTATTTCACTAAGGAAGTCTCTGAATGCTGGAAAACTAGGAACACCAGCTCTTTTCCAAAGGCAGACTATTCTATGTTCTTACATATCAGATTAAGAGCCTTTTCTTGTGCAAGACAGCAAGAACAAAAGTTAGGACTTCTGTGGTATGCTAGTGGCTACCCATTAATAATTTCTTCTGCGTTTAAGTAGGAAATTATTATGTTTCTACTGGTTTATACTGCAAAATTTTGTTTCCTGTGTCCGTGCCTCTCAGCCAGAGATTGCTCTTTTCAAATAAAAGGGGTTGCAGCGCAGCTTTCAGAAGCAATATAACGACAGAAGAAAACACACAGACAGAGCAGAACACGTCACCAAATGTTTAAAGATATAAAATTCAATACTAACCCATCTAGCAGGTAAGTCCTGTAGAATGTGAAGATCCAAACATCAGGCAGCAGGACAGAGACAAGACAGTAAGAGAGGGACAGAGATTTGGGTGGGAAGCAAACATCAAAAAGTTAAAAATCATATTTATATTTCATTATTTCATGAAGACACACACAGAACTATCTGTAAACACACAGAGACAGAGAATCACAGGATTACATGAAAAAAGAACTCACCTCCTCTGAACCACAACCAGCGTGCGTCAGCACTGGCTAACAGCGCTGACTGAGCACCGTCACCTCTGTTGTCTAGAAACATGCTCTTCAGCTCACTGCAATTCACGACCTTGAGATTTTTTTATTTCTAACGCAGTTGTTAAATCTCTTGCTGTTTTGTATTGTATCTCGAAACAATCTCAAGCTGTAAAAACTCCCTCTCCCTAGGCAAGGATATTTTTAGACAGCACCATGGGTAAGTGATTAGAAAGTAGTGTTAAGCTTTTTTCACAGCTTCTCTGTCTATTGGAATTCTAGTGAGATTTCTAATATACTATTCCATACAAAAGGAGCATTAACAGAACCGCCGCTGGCATCTCGCAGTCTGCTTCGAGCTATTTGTTCCCCACCCCCCAGCTGTACTGCAGACTAGTTCAGGAGTAACTGGAGAAGAGCGAAGTCCTGGATAACGGGAATTACTGCAGGAAAATTAATTCAGAAGCAGAAACATTTTTAAAGTCTGGTGTTTCAGGGCTCTCCTCTTCCCTGTGGCTAACAGGGCCTCCCTCAAATCCCAACTGCAGGAAATGAACAAGTCCTGAATAGCTGTTTTTCAGCAGGAGACATTTACAACTCAGACAGACCAAAGAGATGGAGGATGGATACAAATATTAGCTGAGGAATTCTCCAAGGGCAGCTCCTGGGAAGACAAAACTATACCTGGTCTCCTGAATCCACTGATGGAAAGCATTAGCATGCTGAGCAAATTCCTGGCGCAGTTTGTCATTTTCTTCCTGCCTTCGCTGTTCCTTCTGCAGCTCCAGTTCACGTTCCTGAGAAATGAACAAAAACAATTTCAAACCAAGAAATAATGTGATTGACCTCATCCTGTAGTAAAACCCAAAAACTAAGGGCTGCATACCAGCACAGGTCTGATGCTCAAAGCAAGACTGACGGCTCAAAAGTGTGTCCTGGATATCTAGACAAAATCATCTAAGATGACAACACAGAACACTCCTACTGGAGTTTTGAGAACTGGAATTGAACCAGCAGTGACTTTACTGCTGTCCTTTACATGGACATTAAACATTTTATAGTTAGGAAGTGAGGGACAAGGGCTTTGTCTTTTGAAAGACCACAAATGGAAGACAAGTTTAAAGCTAATGGAATTTTTTCTTTGCTCCCAAATTTTGAGATATTTCAATCTGTAATATAGTGACAAACTCTTGTACTGATTGTCTTGGAGGACAAGTTCCAGGGAAGACTCCAAATTTATGTAAACTATGAAGAGAGTCTCTCTTTCTCTCTGACTTGCCTTGATAATTTTCTGCAGATTCCTCCAGGTTTCTTCAAGAGCCTCCATAGTAAACCACGTATATGGGTTGGAGGCTACACGGAAGCTCTTGATCTGGCGATCAAGCTCTGCCAGCTGGTTGAAGTCAGCTTGGGCAGAGCTAAGTGAAGAACGGAAAGCATCATGAGCTTCTCGCAGGGCTTTGATTTCTTCCAGCGAGTTACAGCGCACAGGATCTGTCAGGTCCTCTTCAGCGTTCTCAAACCAACTGTTGAAGGCAGACGCCTTCTTAGCAAAAGTCAGGAACAGATCCTCAACCTTGACAAGAGAAAACAATCCAGTTGTTCAGTTCAGTTATGCAGTAACGCAAATAATTCTATATGAGTTGATCTGGAATTAACTTGCATCAGCGAAGGTTTGCCTTTAATACTTATTTCTTGCAAACATTTCGAATTCTTATGACAAGTCTCCAGGATGTCCATAATCATTAGCTGCAACTGAAAAAGCTGCAGAAGTTGCAAGCACTGTATGTTTTTTTCCAAGAGAACAATTAGATTTTTGTAGCCCCGTGGTTTGTCCACTTACCTTTCTGAAATGCTCCTGAGCCTCCAAGAGTTTCTTTTTCCTGGCAGCAGAATTAGCAAGTAGCTGATTCCAGCGTTTCATCAAGGACGCGTGCCGAGCCTCAATGGCCTTTGACTGGATATGTTTGGCTGCCAGCAGCTGGTCTTTCAGCGCAGTGATGTTTGCAATTCCCTCCTGCTGGAAAGCCTGAAGTCCAGCATCAAAAGTTTCCTGAAGCATTAAAAGAACAACAAAATATTTTATATTGTATTTTTATTTAACCATTCCAATATCCTGCGTATATTTCAAACATAAATACTAGATTCTTCTGCATTCCAGAAGAGTTCACCTGTTCTCTCCACCACTTATGGAGAGGAAGCAGCATTAGCACTAACCTGTTTGGTGAGTAGCGTTTGCACAGAAGAGAGGTCACGTCCATAATCATCTGTCTTTAGACTGTTTTCCTTCTCACCTATAAAATGAAACAAATTCAGTAAAAACGTCAACCTCTATCTCAAACGTTCCCTCTATTCCAAATCAGCTTACCCCAAAAGCATAAATCAGTTATAGCACTGCTAATTACTTTGGGTTTAGGTCAGCTCGTTACAACAGCAAGCTAGAAGCTATTTGAGATCTTTCAAAATGAAGGAGAATTTCAGTTTCTTTGCGCCAGGGTACTGTGTCCCAATATAGAACGTACCTATCCATGACTCCACTACATCTGCTTTCCAGTTGAACTGGAGGAAGGCAGAGTTCTCATCCAATTTGGCTTTCCTCTGAGCTGCTGCTTTCTCCAGATCTGATACCTTGCCTCTGAGGCCCTTCATCTTGGCAGTAATGTTCTCCACGTGGTGATTGTTCTACATTACAGGAGAAAAAAAAAAATTCACACCACGTGATATTAAGCTCTTCCAAGGCATCTCATACTTGGTGACAGAGCAAGGACTTCAACTGAAGGATTTTGTTCTCAATGTACAACCACTGTCCAAGCAATAGCTCCGAAAGCAGTTAACACCAGCAGCTTATTCAGCTGCAAAAAATGAGTAAGGGCTCTTTTTAGAGAGATGACAAGTCAGTCCTCAAAGAAGAGTAAGTCTACTTTGACATGAAAATGTCCTCGGTAGCCTTTGAAGGTTTATTTTTCTTTACCAGTTTATGCTCACCTTTTTAATGAGATCCTCTCCGTTAGTACAAACATCGTTCACTCTGTCTTTGTGGACAGTAAAATCAGTCTCAAATGCTTCGTGCTTTTTCAGCAAGCCCTGCAAATACGAGACACAGTCACTTTTAAAAATAATTTCTCAGCACTTATTAAAATAAAAAAAATGAAAATAATTTATTGTTATAAATCAGCCAGAAGAAACTTTTTCTGACAAGAACTATTAATCTTAGCTGGTTGGCACAACTTGCTGGTTTTCTGTGGAAAAAAGGAGACCGATATTGACTTCCAATATAATTCAGCCATTCGGTTTAACCAGGACTGTCCATCAAAGGTCAAGAGATGCAAAGCTACACCAAATTGTGTCATTTCTACAGGAAATAATACACTTGGGATGCTTTTATAAAATGAATTCTTGTTTTTTATGATGTAGGCCTTCAACAGGAACCAACAATAACCTCTAAATTGCAAAGACAGTTAAAGAAATGGTTTGTTATGCTCTAACCAACAATAACGCAAGAAGAGCAACGAAGAGCTGACAACTTTCTCCATACCTGGATAGCAGCAAGGGTGTCCCCATAATCCTCACTGGCTACCAATGTCATTTTCTCATTGATCCAGGCTTCTTCTTCCTCAACATTTGCTACAAACTGCTGGTACTCCAGAGACTCCTCTAGACGCTGACCCCTGTGCATGGGAAGAGAAAGGTAAAATTAGCCCCATTGTTGGCCTATGGCTTTAAGATATAAAAACAAATTACAGCAGCAGAAAACCTAAGAATGTACAGAGACTGAACCCTAAAGACACGATCATTGACGCTTCACTCCTCCAGCCACAGACTGCGGTATCTCCAGCTCTAGAAATTCACTAGGCCACAAAGCCTGCAGCCACTGAAGGACTAAAATGCATCATTTTCACCCAACAGCTTCTGTTCAGAAAACCATCCTGGTAGCGGATTAAGGACAGTTAATTTCAAGTCTATGGTTTCCAACTGGTGTGAGAAAAGGCTAAACACAGCACACCTCAAAAAAAGACTCATGTTTCTACTGAGGACCATTATCACTAAAACTCTTTTCAATAGTCTCCTAGAGCCTGTCATCAGTGACATGTGCTATTACATCACATTACTGACTAACGGACCCATACCCTAAAAGCCTGAAACTCAATAAATCTGGTCATTACAAGTCCATGCAATGTTTTTAATTAATATTGGATTTTCAAAAAATACATCTCACACACCTAGCAGCTGCCAGCTGTTTCAACTCTTTCCAGTGATCCACAAACTGAGCCAGTCTCTGCTGGATCTCCTCCTTTCCAATCGTGTTATCATCCGAAAGCTTCTTACCCATGTCTAGCACACCCTGCAAAGCAGAGAAACACAAAGTTAGTGGAACATCACTTGCTCGCTTCTTATGCGCTCTATTTGGATTCCAACAAAACCTTTTACTGGCTTTCATATTTGCCACGAACAAGCAAGATGTTACTTACAGAGAAATCTGCCAAGAAGAGAGGTGTTTACCTGGATAGCAGGTTCGTGGGCAGCTAATTCTGCTTCTAAGCGCTTGTGTTTTTTCCTAAGGTTCTGCACACCGGTTAGGTCTCTGCCATAGTCCTCTGAGCTAACCAACAGTTTCTTCTCTCTACGTTCAAGAGAGAAGAAAGATAAAATTTGAAAATTACTTCTATAGGGCAAACCTGACAAAAGAAAAAAGACTGCAGATAAGGAAATGCTTCACAGAGCACAAAAATCTTGTATGTAAAAAATTGTGTACATGAGTTATCAGCAAACAGCAGCTGCCTTCTGGCAGCATGTTCAGGGGTAACGTGTGGGGGAAAGGAAGACGGCAGCAGAGGGCCTATCATTTCACTCTGAAGGACAGAGTTTCTCTGTACTGTTTGCTTTCTATGAAGATAGATGCCTTTTGTAAAGCTTACCTGCTTTTGTCCTTTTTTTTTCTATTTATTTATTTTACAAGCTGACCAAAAAGCACTCTAATTTGAATGATTTCTATCAGGCTCACTTCTTTTCCTCCTCCCAAGATACTAAGACCAACATGGAAAGAGTGTTTGATTAATTACTACAACTGGCTAAAACACAAAAAGTACTTCAAACTGAAAAAGTAAGGTTTGAATTTTTGCTAGGAGCTTTCCCAAAAAGACTAGAGTCAAATTTCAGTTATCTGGTCCGGGTCTAACCAGCATTGCTTTTTCTAGTACAGACCTTTCCTTCTTGGGGTTTGACCAAAGGCAACTGTAGATAAGAAGCCACACCCAAACTAGTGCTAAAGCCACTTTGAGTACAGTTTTCCTTGAATGGGGGGCAAAGGTGATTTCTTGTAGACACACAGACTCATGGAAAAGGCAAGTTATAAAACCACACTACAGACTATGAATGCTGTTAGCAAGCTGTCAGTAAGCACATGCCCCCATGCCAGAACCTTGAACTTCCAAAATACACACTTGATCCAGGACTCCTCATCATCCATATCGCGGAAAAACTGATGCAAACGGTGGGACTCGTTCAGCTTCGCACGGCGGGCAGCTGCCATACTCTTAATCCTCTGGAAGCGCCCATTAATGGTCTCACGTTTGTCTTTTACTTGGGATGTATCAAAAGCACTGCTGGTCATCAAACTGTCAGCCTGACTGTTCAGGTCCTTCAGACGATCCTGGAAACATGGGTGAGAAAGTGTGTGAATTGCTTGCATCTCATTTCTGTGTTTGCTACGTCAGTATAAAAATCACAATCTGACTGCTTGTGCAGAGTCACAGTTTTTTATTAAGGAATCATGTTTCAACAGGTATATGACTGCAGCACGTATTGAAGTGGTATCTGTAGGATTTGCTGATTACTATGATTTATCTTCCAAAACTAAAAGAGAAAGCAATACCTCATGAGCAGATATATCAGCTTCCAGTAACTGGTGTTTCTTCAGAAGGTTGTTAACTGATGCCAAGTCCTTCCCATAGTCTTCAGATGCCAACAAAGCCTCCACCTGGGGGTGGGGAAGGAAAAAGGGGATAGAGAACGAGTTGTATTCTCACAACAATGATAACGTCTTTAGAACTGTGCAAATTAATTCTCTCCTCAGTTTTCTACAGCGTGGATAAACCTTTGCATCATCACCTGTTCAATTCCTAACGTATTATATGCAAATATGCTTCTTCTCACGTTATTGTTTATAAATAATAACATAAGAACAGCCACAAGATTTTTAGTTGTAAAAAAGATTTTTTCAAAATAAATCTAGACTTGCTCAAAGGCGGACTGTGCTCCACAAAAATCTAACATCAGCAAAGGGAATAAAAAAATTAGATAAACAAGTCTTACAAGTAAATAATCCCAATCTCCATTACCTCTGAAAGCCAGAAATCAAAGTCCTTAATTCCAGTATTGAAATTCTGTTGCTTATTAGCTTCTTTCAGTTTCTGACTCTTCTCTGCTGATTTCTGTACCAGGAATTGCCATTGATCAGCCAGGGCAGCTAGGCGTGCCTGTTATAAAATGGAAAAGATAAATGCTACAAATGAAACACATAAGTTCTGATAAATGCAAAACCAGAATAAGGTAGAAGTTTGGCTGCCGATTCCAGGTACGCAAATTACACAGTCACTATTTCATGCTGTCTGGCCATAATTCAGTTCAACTTTTACATCCTGATCACAGGATCAGAAAACTTCTCACCCTTGAGAATGAAGCAGAATGAGTACCCTGATTTCTACTGCATAGTTGAAATAGAAGAGCTTCTACAAAACAAGATTTGTTTTTGAGGGACACTCTCCTCCCCCAATTATCCGAACAGTTCTCAAAGCAAAAACTAAGCCAATCTTCTAAGACTTCTTGTATCTACCTTCACAGCATCCTCACTGCCAGCACATGCTCCTCTTTCAATCAGCGAGTTCCCCATATCGATGACTCCGCGGATCCGATCTGCATTGGCGTGGAGCTCAGCTTCGAAGGCTTGGTGCTTCTGGTGCTTGCTCTGAATATGACAAAAGCAAAACTGTTAGAGACTGGACAAAGGGCTCCTAAATTGTTCTCATGGGCTGAGAGGACAGCAGAAGAGTTGTGGACATACATAAAGACGTTTTACATAGCCTGATCTAGAGAAGTTCTCCCTCTCAGTAAGAATGCTTACTGCTCACTCAAATAGTAACTCTCATTAATCTGGGTAACCATCAAGCTTTGACCTAGCAAAACCGTCCGTGAGCTGATACGTGTAACTCAGGCAACATCTCCTGCATTTTAGAGATGCCCGTGCAGCATTCCTTGCATTAAGCTTAGCTGTTACTCGAGTCAAGCTTTCTTGTTTTCAATGCCATCACCTTTGAAAAGCAGCAGTGTTACATACCCTACTCAGAAACACAGCAGATCATCCCTTCTACTCCTGTAATAATTTCACAAATTTCTATTTCCCTTCCTAATCTATAGGTAATTAAATTAAATCACTGCTGCAGCCTATCTGCTTTCTGCACAGTTTTGGTATTAGTCAAAGTTATACGTGGCCACATTGTATATTAAAATAATGAATTAACAACCAAAAACCTCTACAAAAATAACTGAATTTTTTGTTAAAAATTTTTCTCTGCGGAGTTGAGAGCACCATGAGAACAATAGGAGCCTTGGTGTGGGAGGAAGTATGCAGTTCTCTCTCATATATACATGATCCATCCACCCACCAGGAAGATAACAATAGCACAAAAATGACGAGACAGAATTTACAAGTATTAACTGGAAGTGCTAGTAACAATGGACATGGGTATACAATGCCCTGAGAGAACAGAATGAAAGGAAATGTTAGATTAAAAAATAAAAGATGGAAAATACTATAGCGCTGGCATGAGAAATTCTGCATGAACTGCTTCATTTTGGGAACTGTTAATCCCGAATGCTGAGATCATAAAAACGTATCCTTCAAAGCTACATTTACCAACATGTAAAATTCAATTAAAAAGCTGCCAATTGCACATCTCCATATAATTACCGTGACAACAAATCCCAGGCAATATGAATGGGTTAATATAAAATTTGAATTTTTCCAACAACAACAAAAAAAATTTAATATACCACAGCCTAAAGTGACAAACAATGACTCTTTCTTTTTTTACTCTAGTGCACTTCCCCCTTCTTTGTTCCATCTTCTCCTTCCATATATCCTCATTTTATTCATCTTCTTGGATTCTTACAAGTCCTGTCAGCTTTCCATCTGGTACATATCTCTTTATGGAGCGTTCCTTCTCTATTATTCCCTTCTGTGCTGCAAGAACTAAGCTATCTAGTTCTATCATTTTATTGAATCCCCCATCTTCAGCATTTGATTCTATAAATGCAAACTAACAGAATTGGCATCTTGTGTTGTGTTAAATCATCGGCACGCCCGATCCAAACAGGCCCAACAGCCGCATTTCTGAAAGAGGACAGAAACCCAATTTTCTATGGGCTAACTCCTAAAAAACCCACAAATTAAACAGATCATGCAGAACACCTGCAAAACGAATACATAAATAAATGATGCTGAATAGGCATTAACAAAAAAGCCACACCCATAACATGGAGATCAATAGCTGTACCTGGATGTAGGTCAAGAACTAATAGAAAACAAAGAGATTGCATGAACTGATGGACGGAGCAACAGAGTGCGACCAGACCTTGTGCTCACACATAAGCTATAGAAGGAAAACAAATTCACATACCAGTGCTAGTCCAAACTACTTACCAGCAGTTTGGAAAGCTATAAAACAGATTGAGAGAAGTAGTTCAGTGCATTCATACTACTTCATAAACCAGTATTAAAACGTAAGAGGTAATTTTAATTAGTTATTCCTTAATACTGAAAAATAAATAAGATTTCCCATTTTAGAACATAAGACAGAGATGAGACCCAAGAACTCCATTTCCTTATTTTATTATCTAGATGCTGGGAGAGAGACAGAATAGCTACTCAGGGGTTTCTTCAGGAAACTTGCTGCTGCAGATACCACATATCTTATTAATTATATGCATCAATAATTACGAAGTGAGTTCTATTTTGGGTCTCCTTTCATGCATAATGTAACTTCCATTTTCTCCTTGTTAAAGGGAGACCATGTCCAACATGGTGTATAATTCTTTATCACTGAACAAGAATTCCTGAGCACGTTTTTAGAAACCAGAGTATGGCTTTGCAAAGTTAAAAATTATATTTTCATTTTTGAGCCGAGAATCATATTCACCTGGATATTTGTGGGATCCTTATATGACTCATCACTTGCAGTTTGGAGCTTTTCACTGATCCAAGCTTCTATTTCATCCACATCACGACTGAACTGCTGGAGTGTCTGAGACTCTCCTAGCTTCGATCTCTTTTCAATCATTTGAGCTTTCAGACGAAGCCACCTGTATGCAATTAAATATATATGTTGAATGAAAAACTAGGACTGCACATGGCATCACGTTTAACAGCTACAACATGTTGCCAAAGAGCATTCTCTTTCAGTCAGGATCTGCATCGCACCCAACAGGGCAATACTGACCTGTCCAGAACCTCATTGCGTCTGTTAGCAATGACTCCTTTCGCATAATGATCAGCAGAGATCAGCTGGTCAGCAAAAGACTGTAAGACAGCAATTTTCTCTTCCTATTAAAAACAGAAGTCATAAATTAGAAATGAGATTCCTTAAAGTCGAGTGATGAGCAGGGTGTGAAATGGAACAAGACTTTTTTTCTTCTTTAAATATACATTATTGTACATGTGACTCTATGAAGAAAGTCTATCTTCCACAGGACTGGAGATTCTAACTTCAGAACATCTTCACCTGTGGCATTTAGGAAAAAAGTGTCTTTTGGACCATAAGCTACAGCAGTACTATCTCAATAAAAGTAGGCAGCTTTCTTTTACAAGAAATTGAAAAGATACCTTTTTCTGTTGTAAAAAAAAACCACAACAAAACAAAACACACACCCCCCCAAAAAAATTTCATTTTCAAATCAGTAAGAGATTTACACAAATACTTGCCACTGTTCCTACAGTGCTTGTAGGCAATACGTCCCTGTCTGCATTAGCCACTTCTAAACTGCTGCTGCACATCCCAAACAGCTGAATATTTAGAACTGAATTTTACAGTTCTATAGTAGTAACTTCTTTTGCCAATAACCTGCATAAGAAAAACTAAACTATTTTCGCCTTGCTTCAGCTACCCTCCTCACCTGGACATTGATTGCCTTATCAAAATCTTCATGTTTCTTGATGAGTGCCTCCACACTGTCTAAGGAATCTCCTTTATCTTCTGTATTTAGGAAAGCCTCTCGGGCAGCCATCCAGTTTTCAGCTTGTTCACAGTCCCGATGAAACAGCTAGGGAGAAAAAAATCCAAAGCATGAGAAAGACAGAGCAAGAGCACTGCTCATCGTTATGAAAGAATAAACTTTCTTATAAAAGGAGGAATTATTTTTATTTTTTTTAAGAAATGCAGCAGAGTACCTGTAGTTCTAGGCACTGGTCTAGCATCATTCTGCGCTGGACCCAGGCCTTCTCTAGGTCTGTTCGTTCTTGATCTAGAATATCCAGTTTCTCCTTGATCTCCGGGCTGGCATAGTGTCCATGAGCCAGAAGTTGTTGCCCAAACTGTTCAAATGCCTGGAAGGTGCCAGCCCTTGCATCTATTTCAGTGCGGTGCTCCTGCAAGGTACAGAGACGCATTATTAAATAATTAGACAGCAGAGCTGGAACTGATTTATTTTTGGAACTGTAAATGGAAAGCGTCAGAAAAAGAAGCATTTGTTGATGTTTACAATACACACTTATCGTCTTTCACATACCTGGTGCCTTTCCAATAACGCTTCAGCTCCAGTCACATCCTTTGCAAGTTCATCTGAGGAGACCAGGCCCCGGATTCCATTGATCCAAGACATAAGGTCCCTGTGAACACACATTAATAGACAATTTTTTTCTCCTTCTCTCAAAATAAGTCAGAACAGGAAAAACAGTCTTTTTTTTCTTTTGAACCCTCTCCAGAAATATCCCTGTGGAACAATAATACCACTACTAATATACCAGACAGAGGACCTGGGGAGGAGGGGGATAGCAACTTTACCTGAAGTCACTGAGGAAACGCTGCAGGTCATGAGAATCTCCCAGCTTCTCTTTGCGCTGGTCAGCACGTTTTCCCAGACTATTCCAAGCCTGATTCAACTCAGTGCATTTTTCCTGGAGATCTTCAGCAGATTCTGGATGTGACTGGATCAGACGCTGGGCAGTTTCACCAAGAGAATTCACCTAGAAATACAAAAAGGGAAATAAACACAGTGAAGGCAGAAAGAATCTTTTCTGTAGTTCTATTATTTCTGATAGCTAAAAAGCAAGCTTTTGGTTTTGTCCTCGCAATCTCACCTTGTCTCCAAGAGCTGCCAAGTCTCTCTCAAAGCCTTCATGTTTGCGCTGCAGAGCCTGCACACTGGCTAAGTCATGTCCATAGTTGTCTGTATTTAATGCTTGATTCTTCTCCTCTATCCATTCTTTTGTTTCATCAGCATCTCTGATTTGAGCAAAGGGAAGGCAAAACCAGAATTAGAATGGAGGTCATACTAAGATCTCCATTCTCTAGCAGGTCCCAATTTACAGAGAAGCTCACATAGTTGATGGTTCTATTAAGTTATTTCCCAAGCTAACGCAAGCAAACTTTGGCAAAATAGGACAGCAGTCCAGACCTCCCAAGCCCGCAGCAATTCATGCTTGTGTGCTAAAAAAAATAATATTTCTTTTTCTAGGAAGAATATAAGGAATTCTTGTTGGACCACTGGTGGTCTAACTTCCACTGAACAAGCTGGGGGTTGAAGTATAACTTGTTTAGAATAGGTCCCACTGTGTTTTAGAACTCCTGTAAAAGTATTTTACTGAATTAAGACCAAATATGATACAAACACCTCACCTGTGGAATCTCTGGACTTCATGGGCACTGCCCAACAGCTGGCTTCGCTCCTCTGCTAACTGCTGCAGAGATCTCCAGCGTTCGTTCAGCTCCTGCAAAACAAAAAAACCCCACTGATACTGCAGACCACAGTTTTACAGCACTTCTGTTTACTCAAGAAAAACTCTTGTGCTGGACTCACTGACCCTTTAGGATGTCAAATAGGAAACTTTAGTGGACAGTACCGTTTTGTTCACTACGCGTATGTGCACCTTCTTCATTCTGCTAACATTTGCAAATATGCCAACAACCCCTTCTTCACCTCCATTCTTATAGGCTTTATTTCAGGGGTCTATTGAGAATACCGACAGCAATGCTGGAAGATTTCCTAAAATAGCCATGCTTCTTTCTAAATGAAAAGTCAAGACTGGCCTCTCGCTACAGGTGAAGGTTACCATATTCTGCTTAATTCCAGAAGAATGCACAAATTCAAGTAGCTTAGTTAAATAAAATCATTTTAAGAGTTTCTCCTGAGATTTAAAACCAAATGATTTTACATATATAATAAGATATTGGTATAACCTGAGAAGCAAATGCTGTATATGTCAATACTTCTTTCAATAAGTTGATTCAAAAGGGTTTGTAAAGAGTAATGAAAGACAAAGACTATAGAAAGGGAAGGTAAAAAACATTCTCAGCTTTAAAATTGGCTCAGAAAAAGTTGTATTATTACCTTGATTGAGTTAAAGGTTGCCACTGTGTGTACCATCAAACGTGCAGACTGTATGAAAAGGCAGAAATAAAAAAAATTTGCATTAAAGTCAGCTCTAAGCAATCTGAGCCAAAAATCAGATGGAAACAAAACTCCTTAAAAATCCATAACGACTTTGCCTAGGTCAAAAATACAGACTTTGTAACATACAATTCTACACAACGCAAGAAGAGAGAAGAACCTAGATTTTAAAGGCTTCAATGAAAACTGCTGAATTCTTTAATTTTTATACATGTCTTTAGAACAGTGTTTTGAATACACTGTTGTTCAAGATGAAAGAGAGAAGCAAACAATAAGAAATCAATGCAAGTAAATTACAAAAGCAACTACGAATAATTAGTTGCAATACCTAAGGTATTATAGATCAGGGTAAGAATAGTTAGAAATTTACGAGTGTGTACTCTTGTGTTAGTGTAAATTGAAACAACCAATAATAGTCTTAATAAGGACAGAAAAAGAGAAATTTTAAAGGCGACATTCAATAAGTGAATTTAAAACCCCCAAACATAGGGGTCATAGGGACAAAAACCCCACCTCCTAAATGTTTTAACTCTTCGATGAGTTTTTGGCAAAATCAGCTTAGCAATTAATTCAGCTATTTCTAGATCATCATGAAAATTGGCAGTTAATCAGAAAAATAATGACCAGTTCCCTCCAATATGCAATCTACTTTTCTGACAATGATGGATTACTTGCAAAATTCATCCCTTTGCAGATATGCACAGAGAAGAACTTATAGTTTGCTAAGTTAACTCTGAAACTCCTAGGATTCACTGTACATGTGTACCATCTGTGCAAAAAAAAATATTAACAAAATCACCAATTCTTGTTGACATGGCTGCATTTTCTACAATGTAGTCAAAATATTGCACACTCATCTGTTTCTCCCACGTTCAAACAGCTTAAAAGATGTACAAGCAGCTTTAAGTCTAAGAGGGTGGATGTAAGACATGAAACATGGGAATGAAATATTATAGAGAAAAGCACAGCGTTGGCTAATGTCAAAAATATTCAAGATACTTTTGTGCATCAGCAGGTGACAGCTATTCCATTGTAAGCCACGAATGAGTGGAGAAAGGCTTCTTCTAACTAGTGTGGAAAATGAGATAGAGACGAATAACTGAAAACAACGATACTGCTATACACATAAAACATATTCCTTACTAAGGGAATATTAACATAAATGGCTTTGACTTTCAGGAACAAAAACATTTCTTTCTGCTGGCTACATAAAAAAGAGAATTCATGTCAAGTGAACAGGGACTGTTTCACATCTACTGACCATGTAATGCCTAAAACCATTGGTATAAAAACTGTAATCAGTCTTAAAGTACAAGCTCAAAACAAAAGAGTTTCGCAGCAGGGAGGTAATAAATGGACTGTTGGCAATTTCTATGGCTAGAGTCATTCTGCCAGAAACCTCTCTCAGTTATTCTCATTATCTTACCTGCAAACAGAGAGCTGACATAGTTACTGGACTTCACTTAGATGTCTTTTATTTTTAAAACAAAGACTAGTGCCTATATGACATTTTCATATATTGAGAGAATCTGCATGCAAATATATGAAGGTGAATTTCTGCTGAATGCTCAACAAATTTTTGTAATGTGCTTGTTGAAGTAAACAAGCAAACTGAAATAAGAAGTCACTAACCCTAAATCAATACCAATTCAAACACTTGCTGAAACTAGGACACCGTTAAGATCACTTTTTCAATAGTCTTTTAAAAAAAGGAGGGGGGGGATAAAAAAAGAAAAAAGGGCATATGAGAAGGTGCATGCTCTAAAAAAGACGATGTGTTGTATTTTTTGTTTTACTTTCCGGTTGTATGCTACTAAGTAATGACACCTACCTTCCAAGGAGAGGCTGTCTTAGAATCGGTTTCATCCTGTTTGAAAATGTGAAGAAACAACTTTAAATAGGAAGCAAAATCTAAAACCATCAGAATATACTAAAAATCTTTCAAAGTTCGCAATGTTCAATCTTTAACAGAATAAATAAATTTTTACAAGGAAGTATTTCTGTCATTTTGGGTTATCCTGCTCTGCATTGATTTGTGATGTGGGGTAGGATGCTCAGGAAATAAAGGGATCAAAAATAAGATAATCTTTTTATGTCCATTCAAAGTCATTATTGAGCTCCTTCATGGAAATGGACTACAATTAGGGCCGAACTGCTACTTGTACATCCCAAACCTGTTATAATTGACAGACTATTTCAGAAATCAACACTTACCCTGGGCATCATACCATAGACTTCCTGCAAAGGAAAAAGGACAAACAGAAACAGCTTGTTATTATTTAATATAAAGTTTTTGCTGTTTTTGAGAATGTTTCTTCTATAAATTGGTTACCAGCAGGTCATTAAGCTAAATAGTACTCACAAAACCTAAACGTGTAGCAGAAATGGGAGTTTGACTATTCAACCATCTGCAACACATCATCTTAGGGCTCAGAAAATACACGAGCTACTTCCATACTGTATTGGCACTGGATAAAATTATTTACAGAAATAGCACAAGTATGTGAAAAGCTGGAAAAAAAATAGGTACATTACTAAAAGGAAAAAAAAAACCCACAAAACTCCTCCACTGTAAACTGAGCTCTGTTTTATTCTCTTTTTCCCTAGCATTCCTCAGCATTTTTCCTGCAAAGAAATAAAGGCTGAAATTTCTAATTTATACGAAGCAAAGCTAATGCATGGATTCTCCATGACTTTTAATATTATTTAAAGACTTTCCGTTCCTAAAAAAAAAAGGAAAGAAAAAAGCTCCAAATGGTGCAATTTGCTATAGCACTATTTAAAAAGAAACAATTCAAAGGGTACCCTTGGGGTGGTCACGCTACAGAACAGGCATTAAGTATCTCAGGTTAGAATACCAGTATTCTCAGATCAGAGAGCAAAAATGAACAGTTAGCATCTTGCAACGACAAACAAAGCGGGAGACAACAGACAAAAGAAAGGAAGAAAGTCTTTTGCTTCTCAAGAGGATTGTAATAAGTCAGAAAAAAGTGGACCTGTTGCTGTACTGCTTGCACTTCATCTGCCATCAACCCTTCTGACTCCAGGTCATTCGCAACCTTGTTTATGTCCTTCAGACGTGACTCGTTAGCTTTTAAATCCTGCACAGAACAGTAAAATATCACAGCATTAACATTCACACAAGCAAAACATGTGGAACAAGTTGGCACACCAGGGGTGCCAAAAAGTACAGGGTTTGTAAACAGCAGGAATTCAGCACACTTGACCTTTACAGTCACCAGAGACTATACAATGCATGAGAATCTCTGCCAAGAAACCCCAGCTGCCAGAACCGAACATAAATGGATTAAAGAAACACGCTATCGGAGTTTTCCACACACGAAGTTAATTAACAATCAGGAATGGGATAAACTTTCAAACTGTCAAGTATATAACATTACCAACATGAAGTTCAAAAGCTATCGTCCATATTACTGCATGAGTAAGCTAAAAGGCCAACTTAAAAAGTAATTTTACTATGACACTTAAATGCTTCCAACCAAACAGACTGTCAGAGAGCTTTCTATAAAGCAGAAAGGTAACCTCGTTAAAAAATTAGTAGTGGAGAAGTTGCACTTAAATTTTAATAGATAACACATTTTAATTTCAGCCATCAGCTTATTTTAAAGGAACTCAAATCCAGTAACTCCTATCATCCTCTCACCTACATTATTAGGGTGGCTCAAATGGTTTGTTAGCCAACTTTTAAAGCTGTAAACGTGATAATGTCCACAGAACTGTCAAATCACTATCTTTTCCAACGTATAAAGTCAAGCATCTTTGCATTTCAGTGATCACTATCTTACCAAAGCAGATAGAATAAACATTATCTGCCCAAGCAACTCTTTCACACCTCATGCAAAGCAAAAAAATAAAACCATAATTAACCAGTGTTGCAAACATATGGAGAAAAAAATAAAACTGAAAGCCTACCAGCATTTTGAAGCAGAGAATTACTTTTCCGTATCTTGGGGAAAAAAACTCTACAGATGGAAACTAAAATGCATCTTTCCTTTCAACAAAAAGGACGAGGAACAGCTTAACTGAAGGTTATGCTTTACACAAAATGCAATTCCTCCAAGGCCTGGAAGGTTCTATATTTGAATGTGTTCAAAGAGGGTTTCAGTTCTCTGGGAGCTGGGAAGCATGTAGCAACCCGGAGATTGTAACCAAACTGAAGACTTTTGAATGTAGGATTCTCTCTATCCTCACAAAACTAAATAAAAAAATGCATATATACCTTTTTATTTCCAAAGCTATACTTCCTTCTCAACTGTACTCAGCTATGAAAAATTATCACAGACGTATGATCAGAAAGCCTGAGGGCAGAGACCAAAACCAAACACACACACGATGCAGCATTACAACATACCTTCTGAAAATCATCAAATTTCTTCTGTAGCACCTCAACCTGCTCCAGATCAGCACCTACTTCCTCATTTGTGAGTGCAGCTTCCTTCTCATTAATCCACTGTTGAAGCTCATTAGCTTCACGGAAAAGCATAAATTTTTTGCAGCTTTTTTCTAGCATGCCTTTACGTTTTTCTCCCAGCTCAAGAAGAGAGTGATACCTGGAACAAGCAGAAAAGGAAAGCAGGGGGCAGTCAGATTGAAGTGAGCAGAGTCACAGTAATTTACCAAGTACTGGTATCACCAAAGATGTGGGAAATCCCTGCAGTCTACACACTGTTCTTCTACAGAATTATATACTTGTAGGTGATTAGGTAAATGTAAACTGTGCGTGTTTCTCCTCTACGTGGATATGCACATCAAAATGAGACCTCCCACATGCAACGCTTCACTGGGCAAAAGCAAATCCAAATGACAGCTTAGGTCAGGGTAGGCTCTGAAACTACAGCACCACTCCAGTGCAGGAACGACCCCATAGGGTCTTACTTTCCGAGAAGTATTTTCCTACAGTGCATCAAGTTTGCCATCGGATTACTAAAATCCAACTAGCCTCCCAGCTACTATCGGACATAAATCGCTAGTACTTAGACA
This sequence comes from Chroicocephalus ridibundus, assembly GCF_963924245.1. Classification (NCBI taxonomy): domain Eukaryota; kingdom Metazoa; phylum Chordata; class Aves; order Charadriiformes; family Laridae; genus Chroicocephalus; species Chroicocephalus ridibundus. The sequence goes on along the minus strand of NC_086298.1, from coordinate 6,453,370 downwards.
TTATTCAGTGCAAAATATGCTGAATGTTTAAAAATAGGTGTTATTTCTTTGATGACATAACTATATTCAACTGGGAAATCCATAAACTTATTTCACGTATGCTGTTTTTATACCCCTAGAGTTCCCAAAAAATTTCTGGTCATTTACCTTAGAATAAATGCAAAGTAGAACCTCTAAAATATTTAAATCGGTTTGAACAGGCAAATAAACCTCAAAAGAGTAGCCATTTATTTAAAACCACACAGAAACTGATGACTCCTGTTTAATTCCTGGTAACCAACTAGACACAGACAATCCCACAAGACCTCTCCCAAGCTATTGCTGAAAAAAGCCAACAGCAGTTTTACAGTCATTTATACTGAATTACAGATCTCTTTAGCAAGGTATAATGACTGTTTTTAAAAAACCTGCATTCAGAAAAGCCACACCCTTAACACTAATTCTTACTGTTACCCAATTTTAAGTCTTCTGCAAGATGAGATATTCTGGCCGTATCTGGATGGGTTTTTTATATCCTGAATCAGATTGCACATTGGTCTACTACAGTGATCAACAGCAACAACTGATTCTTATTATTAAGCCATGAGGATATCCATTTTGATGTTATTAAATCAAACAATGTAAGACACCGCTGAGATACCTGCAGGGTCCTCAAGTGGGGAAACGTCAGCCTTACAGTGTTTTCATTTCCCACATTGGAGCACACAGACAAATGCTGAGCAATTACACCTCCCAGCTTGAAGAGTTCAACGAAGTAGTATTTTCCTAACCAATAACTCAAGAGATGACCAAGTCTGTTGAAGAAAATCCTTGATACCTGGTCTGTAACATCTATACATCAAACTGATAATCAACTCTAAGTCTTTCCATGGAGGCAGAGACTTGTGGTTTCCTGCCTTTCCTGGTTTAAAGGCAGGACAGAAAGGAGCTAGGAATCTTTCGTATTAAGTTTGAATGGAAACATCTTACCCTGACTTGAATGAGCTACTGCATGCAGGAAAACACTGTTGTGATGCCTGCCCCGACTGCAGATGTTTGCCTCAGCGTACAATTTTAGGTATTAAATACTTGCGATGCTCATAGAGGATCGGGGGCAAAATTCCTTTAGAAGCAGACCTTCCCTCAAAGTTGCTTTGCAACACTTCAGAGATTAACATAACGCTTTCACTTTTGATTCTCAAGAAATATATTCTCTATGAAAAGACAGTCAGGCACAGGCAACTAACACTATTGCTTTGGATCTCCCAGCAACTTCCAAGACCATAATGCAAATTTGGTATTTTTTCCAGGAGATATGAACACAAGTTTGAAAATTAAGTTAATGTTACAATAAAAAACAATCATCCTATAAACTACTGCTTTTTAACTACCCATCACGAATGTTACTTTATATGATAAAACTATGATAACCCCACCCTTCCCAAACTCTTAAGACATTCATATGTGACATAATAGTTGGTATATATATTTATATAAACAAACTAGTATTTCTACCTGCACCTCAGAAAATGCAAGATATACTTTTTAAAGAAAATAGTCTAGATATCACTAAAGCCTACCTATTTGGTAAGCAAAATCAGCATAATGGAAAATAACACCATCAACCAATTTAGCAGCACGGAGGTGACCCACAAGATAAGCAGCTGGCTGGATGGCTGGCTATAAGAACACATGAAACACATACCACGACACTCATCTAGACTAAAATAATTCACATTGCAGAAATTGCTTCCTTCATGTCTCTTTGGAGCAGCTTTACCAAAGAAAGAAACAGAGGGAGAATGAACAGTGACAGTATGGAGACAGCATGGTTTAGAAAGGGCTAATCCTACTCACAGTTCTTCGACCTGTTTCATACGCAGAGATACACTGCCGACTTCCTTAGTTATGAGAGTCCTGCACAGACAGAGGGAGCACAGCAAATGCATGCAAAAAATTAGTCAGATTAACAAAAATAATGAAAGCAGCAGCTCCATCCATGGGTTGTCTGTGGTAGGAGATGGTTAAGAGTTCACATTTAAATGGAGAAAATTAGGTGTCATTCAGCAGCAAACAAAGCAAATCAGACCAGGAGTACAATTCACATAAGGAAACCTCAGCAGTACAGTTAAACTCTCTCTATAAGGTCTCCCCATTTCCTGACCGTTGTGCCATGTGATTTTAAACTAAAGGGTGGCCCCCTCTCCTTGGCTCTAAAACAAAGCACCCCTGTTCTAGTTCTTAAAAATCAGCATCCAAACCCATAGAGAAAGTTACACATTAATAAAATCCTGAACAATGTGTCACAAGTTTCCAGCATGCTTTCTTCTCACTGGTACAAGCTTTTTTTAATTAATTTTTGGGGTTGTTTCTTTTTCTTAATTCTAGAGCTAAAGCTAGTAATTATTGTATGTCACTGTAATAACTGGTGACTCAAAACAACTGAGTGGGAAGAAATTCTGATGTAGAACAACAGTGTAGCTGCACAAACAGATGGGAGTATGCATAAAACTTTCAGCTTTGGCTTCCAAGTGGCTTGATAAGATGAGCCAGCAGCTCACAGCTATCACCCACAGCCCTTGCTTGAACTAATCTACAACTACCATGTGCTTTAGGAGGTTGTTACCAAGCAGTCATGCAGTTTTCTCTGTTTGCAAGGGTATGTTCCCCTTTTAAAAGAGAAAAAGAAAAAAAAAAAGCGGAAAAAAAGAGGGGGAGAGGGCACATTTCAGGCCATGTAATGGAAATAAATAATGGCACCACATTTCAGGAAAAAAGTAACATGCTAGCACCAAAGTAGTGGCAGCTCCTAAGGAGGTCACCTCCAGAGGCAGCCCTATATAGGGAGGGTACTGTACTTCATGTAACCAAATTTAAGAAAGCTTTTCAAAACAGATCACACATTAAGAAGTGACAACTACAAATACAAGAGCTGCTTAGGACAGATATAACTCACAAACAAGTTTAAGTAGTTAGGTACAACAACAAAAGGAACACATAAAATACTGAAGTCAGACAGTAAGTTGAGCTCTAGTGTCATGAGTTTTACAGTTAAAAAATGGGAAAAGCAACAAGAAAATTTAGAATAAGAACAAAACAACTCAATATGGTGCCCCTGGTAAAGGAGCCCCTTGTTTTGCTCCAAGTAATTACTCCCTAGTGTAAGAGGCATCAACCTAAACTTCCAGCATATGCAAGGCAAAGGCCAAGCCAGCAAATGCTGGATGGGTGTCTCATCTCATCAGTTAGATCTTACTGGTTGTCAATTTGCTCCTGTCGCAATGCTATGCTGCCTTGCTCTTCCAGGAGATTCTCTCGGGATGCAGACTGGGCAGGATCTAGTTTTTTCACATAGGCAGCTGGTACAAAGCCCTGACGGTCATTAACTTCAACCTTCCACCAGTCCTGGAAAGAAAAAAAAAAAGCAACCGCTGTGAGGCAAGCGCCAAGCATAAACCATGCTGAGCAACTGAAAGCTGCAAATTACCGTCTCTATTAACACAAGAAAAGCAGTGATGCTCACAACAGTTTGCTCTTTTTATGGAGATCATTTCAAACAAACTGTCTCGGAAGACGTCTAGGTCTTACTTCCACTCTCCCCTTGTGTTTGGGTCAAAAATTCCTCAAATGTAGGGAAGTAAGTTTTCTCATAGACACATGCCCTATAGCGTATGTTGTTTATTTAACTTTGAAGAGCTGGCAGTTACAGAGGAGTCATGAAAATGAGCTGAAGAGGTACGCTAAAGTGCTGAATGGGAACATGGACTAAACGTGCAAATACTTTTAACTTCTTTGAATGCTTTTATTCAAAAAAACAAAACCAAAAATGCTCCGCAGAACACACAACACCAAATGAGCCAATCAGCTCAGCAAACCAGAGGCAAAAGCATACCTTGTTGGTGCTGTTGAGTAAGGTCAGGATATCTCCCTTTTTCATTGTCACCTCCCGGGGACTCTTCTCTTGGTAATCATAGAGGGCCAGAACGAGCTCTTTTCCAGTTTCATCATCTGTGGGAGCAACTTGTTGCTAACAAAGAAGGAGCCAAGAGAAATTAGTTGTTAGATGTTTATTCCAATCAACATAGTTGTCCTAAAAAATACTTCAGCCTTAGTTAAAGCTACTGTAGTGCCTTAAAATTATTCTTGTTGAAATAAATGTAATGCATATAGACTTATTTTAGGTGCTGTCTGGGCTCAAACCTTGAAAACCACCACATTATACTGTTTTCTTCCAAGGCAACACAACTGCCTGTTATGATTATAAAAACAGACCACTAAGTTTTTTGAAAAAATCAAGTACAGTCTGCAATAAGTTCTCAAAACCAACTGTTATTAAGCTTTGTCTTTACCTTCTGCTGACCCAAGAATTTTACCAACATGATTAGCATCTTTCCTTACCCTGCATGACTGGGCCTGTTCCCTTAGCGCCTGTATGCTACTGCCATAAGCGGAAAGATCAGACATCAAAGCTTCATGTTTCTTCAGAAGAGCCTGAAAGCGAAAGATAAAACCAACATGTACACTTAGACATTTTACAAATACCACTCTGCTTGAAATATATACTTTGGCTCCATACACAGGGAATGTGGGGTTTTCAGAGCTGCCAGTCTTGTGACGCTCATGAGAATAACCACTTCTATTTATTCACAGGCTAGATAGCAGTCCAAATGCTTCTGGTGCTTTTCCTCTACCTTATCTCAGACACATTCCTTTGCTGTGACCAGGAATACCACCTATCACTCTGGAAATAGTGTTAAGTTTGAAAGCATGACTTTAAACTGCACTTCATTTTGATGAAATGTCAGTCAGCAGTGTCTGGGGCACGATGTTTGGCCACAGAATGATACTAGTAAAATAACTCCAGACAGAAAATTACTTCCAGACCAATGAACTGCTGAAAATCAGACTTGCACTGAAACGCAACATCAAATGAGGAATTTGCTGATATTAGTCTCATTATACTTTACAAAAAGCCTATATAAAAAAAAGAATGCAAATATAAAGTTTCCTCACAATTGGTTTAATATACCGAAGAAAAATTTTCATGTGCAGTAACTAGGACATAGGAAAAACTCATCTTTTGACCCTGAGCCAAAATGCAGCTTGATGCAAGAATTTTCTGCCTTTTTTGTTAAGAATCCTGAAATTAGCAGAGCTCCTTATTGTTATTATCACTGGACAAATCCTTGCTGTGTTTATGCAAAGCTGATTCAAACAACAATCTCAAATACCTCAGCAGAGTCTTCATCTTTTCCATAGTCTGTACTGCCTACAATGGGCTCTTTTTCCCTCATCCAGGATTCGGCCTCATTAGCATCAGCGAAGTACTGCTGAGCTTGCAGGGAATCCTCTAAGTCTTGTCGACGCTGAGATGCTTTAGCTTTCAGAGAGTCCCATTTCTGGTTTAGCTCATTCAATTTGATTTTCACATCCTCAGCCGCAAAATGTCCTAGGTAACAGAAACAGAGGGAACTGGAGGACTTAAGGAGACATAAAAAATACACACTAAAATCTTGAAAGTCACAGAAATTAGATCTGTTTAAACCTATGTAGCCTATTCTGACTAGAATAATGAAAGCACAACTCAGCTTGTCCTTTTGCCTCGGACTGGAATCACTGTACCTGTCAATCAAATTGTACTAGGAATGTTTGAATCATTAAGCACAAAACAAGGCACATAATAACATTTCCTCTCAATGAAGAAACAGGAAAGGTCTTCCCAGTGTCAGAGTTTTGATAACAGACAAATATTATTTCAGACAGGCATTCTGAATCCTGGAATCAGGGGAATTTTTTTAGCATTCTGGTGTTGAGAATACCCAGTCAGAAATAAAGATACGTGCTTATTTAAAAGCAGGAATGACTCTTACTGTCTTTGTGGAGGATCATCATCTCTCACATCATGATTATGTATCTCAGATACAAGCTTTAATAGATTTAAAAATGGAGAATAAATATCATGGGCACAAAGCTGTTGAATACAGGGCTCTCATCTGTTTGTCAAGAGCAGATGGAGATCTGTGAAAATAGTGACAGCTTCCCATCAAGGAATCTATTTTTATTTTCAGGTAAAAGAATGACCAGAAGTTCATCCTGCTAGCAGTTACCTCTCTATTGCTTGGATAAAAGCAGGCAGTAATTCTTAATTGTACAAGACCAGAGAACAAAGTCCAGCACAAAGACTTTTTATTTCTGAAAGAGAAAGAATTAAAAAACATCCGAGACATACCCTCTTCCACCATAGCATTTCCTTTCTGTGTGACTGCTTTAATGCGGGGCTCATGGCCTGCAATTTCTGCCTGCAAAGCCTGGTGCTTCTTTAGCAGATTCTGGACACCAATTAAGTCCTTGCCTGAAAGATATAAAATAGTTAATCTGCTAATTCAAAGTCACCAGACTAAACAAAAATGTCAAGGAAGCTGCAACCAGTGCTAGACAAACTTGCAGAGTAAGTACTACCACAATGGAGACAGAGCACTATGAAAACTAAGCTACCCATTGGAATTGTAGAAGTAACATAACAGTTAAAGAATGATAGGTGATGGCAAATATGTAACTCCAGGCAACGTTAATTACAATAAACGTTTCAGAAATTTCCAGGGAATGTTTCATAAAGAGAAAAGTTATAACAGAGCAATTCTGACATCTAAATTCTGAAGATGGACCAACCTCGGTTTGTTGAAGCTGCAATAGGTTCTTTTTCTCTAATCCAGGTCTCTTCATCCTCAATGTCACGGAAAAGCTGCTGCAGGCGAAGAGAATCTGCAAGCTTCTGCTTGCGAGCTACCATAGGATCCTTTAGAGCTTCATAACGAGCTACTAAAGCTTCTTGTTTCTTCTTGATATTGTCAGCATCAAAGTGCCCAGCATCTTGGAACTGGCGTGCCTGGATGGTAATGCCATCTATACGATCCTAAAATTAATTGCGCAACAGCATTATGTCAGAATTTCTGTAAGATGCCTGTGACTGAAAACATTTTCAGGTCTTAGCTGGTAAGTTATATTGTGACAGAAGAAGAGAAACTCAGCTGCACGCTGCCAGTGCAACAATTTTTGGCAAGAGGTCATTTGCAAATGAAGGAACCATTTGCTGTCAATTTCTATATTTAAAAACGGATCTTTTCTCCCTTCCCTCCCATTTCTTAAGAGTTATATGAAAACTAACTGAACAAGAATAAGCTGCTTGCAAATGGAGAGTCTAAGGGGGAATTATTTCCAACGCGAAGCGCAGCACGTCTTTTTAAGTTGGTATTCACAGCACAAAACAATGCTGTCCTGTCAGCAGGTCACACTAGAGAATCATTTTACTTTTTCAAAAAGCTTATTTTTGTCAAAGTCATGAAGTTATTTTTCTTAGAGACATACAGATTATGTTTCAGTTCAAAATTATTTCTGATAAATAAACTGTAAAGCCCAAAGCTACAAAAAAAAAAATGCAGACCTGCTAAGGTCTCTGGAGTGAATGCTTTTGAGTGAGCTGATCTAAAAGGGCAGGAAGAAAAATTATTTCCCTTACCTGATGGGCAGCAACATCTGCCTCTAGCAGGGCATGTTTCTTCTGAAGATTCTGAACATTAGTAAGATCTTTTCCATAATCATCAGAAGCCAAGTGTCCCTCTACTTCATACAGCCACAACTCAATGTCTTCCACATTGCGATTAAACTGCTGCTGTTGATTGGCTTCACGCAGTTTTATACCTGACCGAGACAGAGTGGCAAGAGGAAAAGAGGACTTAAGCTTTCTACTTCATTTATCTCACTTCCTGTGTTCTCCCAGCTAAACTCTCTAGAAAAAGAACTGTCCGTATTCTTCTGAGCAAGTCATACCTTTGAGCTCAGTGGCCTCCAGAAGTTTTTTCCACAAGCTGATAACTTCATTCATACGAGCTGCCACTTCATCAGATGCATAGTGATTGACATCAATCAACTTCTGGCCAGCTTTCTCCAGTGCATCAATACGACTCTGATTAGCAGAAAGCTCTGCTTCAAAAGCCTGATGTTTCTGAACTTTACCTTGCAAGTTTGACGGATCCTACAGATGAAGAAAGAAAAAGAACCTTTCAATCCAAAATTAGTATCTATAGGTCTCTGAAGAATCTTTAAAATTAGACTACATTCCAAAACATGGAAGATACCACCAGAGGATTTGGTGCCAAATATATGCCTTAAATCAGAATATTTAAGCTACTGAATAACAGCTTACACGATTACAGTGTGATAGAAAAAAAAAACCTCGGGGTCAGGAAGAAATTACAATTCCTCCTCTTGCCGTTAATACTGCCTACTATCAGCAACATTTTGTCCGACACTGCTTCATATCATTAGACTGACTACATTAAGCCTGGTATCGCCTTAAATTTATTCTAACATTCGTCTTTATATTTACCTTGTATGCCTCATCTGTCGCAGTTTTCATTTTTTCATTAACCCAACTCTTTAGCTCATCAGAGTCTCGGAAAAACTGCTGCAGATGGAAAGAATCTGCCAGTTGAGCACGGCGGTACATAGCTCTTTCATGAAGGGCATTTCGGCGGCTCAGCAGCTGGAAAAAAAAAAGAAGTAAAGGTTTTTAAATTCTTCGAGCTTGTAAGAACCTCCACTGTATCTGTACTTTTTGGAGAGATCTGCTGACTTATCCTATACCATTTCAAATAATAAAGCAGGACATGATTTAAAGTCTACAGTCCAAATCTACTTGAGATACTTACAGCATCTCTGCGTGTAGCAACATCATCCATGGCGTAATGGTTATTCTGAATCAATTTAGTAGCAAACTCATCCAATGCCTAAAGAGAAAACAGTTTTCCATTTATTTGGTGTAATAAAAATTGTTTGTGCAAGTTTACTTAGATGAATTCTCAAAAGTTTATCACAGTAAAACTAAAAGAAAGCCATTAAGATAGCTATTGTTACACCCTTTTTCATCTGTACTACCATCTTGCATGTGTAAGGAGTGCAGATTTTTGACAAATCTTTATCCACATGTATGCTGGCATAACATGCAAGCACTGGGTTACCCAGCTCTCTCAGGCAGCAGTGGATCCCTATCCTGTCTTTTCTCACTATTTTCCATTTTAGAGACAGTACGTGCCATTTAGAGATAATACACCCCACATAACAGTGGATCATTCTGCAAAGTAAACCCCATCCTTCTCTGTCATCCTGCAGCAGTGTCTCCTCCCCAGTCAACAAATTTACTTGCTTTATTTCTTGCCCATTTAGCGATCACCTAATGTAGATGTCTTACTGTGATTTTCTCCTCTTGGGCACTTAGGGATTTCTCAAAGTCTTCATGCTTCTTTAGAAGAGCCTCCACACTATCCAGAGAATCACCAAGGTCTTCATTCAGCAGAAATGCCTAAAGTAAGGCAACAAACACATCATTGATTTCTACGTTTCCATGCTCAGCTGCTCTAAGTTGACTCAAGCATGGCCAGTGATGCTTCTTACCATATCATATTATTGCAAAGTAAAGGATTATATACTGGGATGGTGTTCCCTGTATGCCTCTAATATCCAAAGGTTCTGAATAATAATTCTTTTCAGCTTCTTATTCAAACAGCATTTTACAAGAGTTAAACATACATAAAAGCAATCTCAAGCCAATGTGTCACAACGAATAGTTTCAGCATTAGATGGAAACGGTCATAGCAGCTTGGGCAGTCAGATAAATAACTCTGCACAGCCCCCTGCTCACTAGCGCGTGTTTAGTGGCAGTCACTGCCACTAGTAAATACCAATTGTGTAAGTCTACAGAAGACTAGCCAGAAATGAAAATCAACCATATCTGGAGAGTTCAAAGATATGCACTCACTTCTTGTTTGCTCATCCAGTTGTCAACTTGTTCAGTATCTCTGTAGAAAAGCTGCAGGTCCATGCACTGTTCATACTGCTGTCTACGAAGCTCCCATAGCTCTAGCAAGGCAGATCTTTCATCTGAGAGGATGGTCAGCTAACGGATTGGGAAGAAGAATATATAATAATTTTATTTAACAGTCTGGTTGATTGCCATCTCAATATAAAGTCAAGTTGTGACTCCAAAGAAGTGGTTGACACTGGACTGAAAACAACCTCCGGTGTAAAGAATCATTTTCCTGTTACTGGTATCATCCTCCTCATACAGGGCAAGTCTTTTCTCAGCTTACGAAGCTTGAGTAGTGGCTACAACCTTCTGACTTCAGTCAGAAACCTCTCCTTTTCCAAATTAAATCTACACAGAGATATTTAATAGGCAACCATTCTTTTTGCCTGCAGACCTACTTTTAAGAGAAGCTCTTCAGCAAACCATCCTGCTCTCTCAGCCTCTGAAATCTCTTTGGCCCACTCTCACAGCATTTGAACTGTCTGACTGACCAACGTTTCAATACACACTTCATGAGAGGCCCATCTAGTTTGAAAACTAGAATTTAGAAATACTAAATATTTACTGACACTTCTGATAATGCACCCAAACTTAGATAAGCCATTTTTCCTTTGGAGGAAAGATACGCTAGTAGTTCCTAATAGATAGTAATAATAGTCCTAATAGTTCCTACTAATAGATAGGCAGAAGCTGTCAATTTCAGAATGAAAAGCACATGTTACTTAAACACATGAAAAAAGCCCTGTAACCTACAGGGATGATACTTTGCAGCTTAGGATCTTAAGAAGAAATTAATTTTTAAATTAAGGGACACAAAAGCAAGAGACAAAATTCTTCTAGGAGCTCTTACTCTCAACTTACCTTTTCTTTAACTTCATCAGAAGCATAGTGCCCAGCAGCAAGCAAAGCCTGGCCGGACTCATCAGCAGATTTGAAGCTATCTTCATGGGCATCAATTTCTCCCTATGAAAGAGGATGCGAATAAGCTTTTACCAAAATTTATCTTAGAATAGAGTGTGAGAATATGAAAACTGCTATTGAAAGTAACACAGAGACAATAGTCTGGACACCTGAATGATAAACATTCCACTATCTTTAAATATGTTACACTTCGCATGAAAACTAGAATGAAACGTATTACAAGGTAAGTATAAATTCACATGTTAAAATGAAACTAAAGGCTGGTTTTAAGCTGCACTCTTTCTGCTTACTTACAGCAATTCCTCCTGATGGAGAACTAAAAAAGTTGTTAGTCCAACTGACTGATATCAGGTCTAATTATTTTTTATAAAACATTATCATAAGCGTTCTTAAATACTCACTTATTAGTGTATCTCTACTATCAAGAAACAAAGTAAAAAAATTAAATCAGGAGAGCAATCTAGTACTGGGTTGCATGATCAAAGGATTCTAGTGATACATCAGCAGTTCTGACTCAGAGACTGTGTTAAACATACAAATCAGTGCTTGAGTGCTGCTGACTGGATTTGGCTGTATAACCATGATACCTTATGTTCCTGATGTCTATCTAGAAGGGCTTCTGCTCCAGCCACGTCATTGGCGAGTTCATCAGCATTTATCAGAGCCTTCATCTCAGTCACCCAGCTGGTGAGGTCTCGGAAGTCTGCAAGAAAGCGCTGCAGCCTTAGGAAAGCAAAAGAAAAAATGGTTGGGAATAATTTATTTGCATAGTTTCTCCATCTTTACCCCAAAGAGAGGGTTACAAACATAAAAGCTGTTCCTCAGACAGAAATAAAACAAGACAATACCAAAATGCAATCACAATATTAAATAACTAAATATGCTCTCAATCAAAAAAAGCCTTTTAAAGTTAGGAAAATGCTAAGTTCAAAAATCAATTTCTCAAAGACGCGTTTTGCATATAACTTATATTGAAAGTAAAAGGAATATTCCTAACTACAAGCCTGTCTGTTGAAGACAACAGAAATTAAAAGATAGTTCTCAAGCAGAGTGTTTCAAGATAGCCCACACGACTGCTTCTGTCAACCACAACACAGTATGTGTGGGGGGGAACTGACAGAAAGTTTCAACTTCACATGCCTCAGCATTAGAACAAACAAACAAATTCTCAGATTCCTTTCAGCATGCCTTTACAGCTAGTGCCTTTGGCATGTGCGTAACACTTATCAGCAAAAGTGATCCGTTTCTGTTTCCCTTTTAAATTTGCTGTTGATTGATATAAAGAGATTATGATAGGGAAAGCAAATGAACAATGATTACTTGTGTGGGTCTCCACCACCATAAATCTTGCATCATGGGAGGGAACAGCAGAAAAACAAAACCAGAAAAGATGTAAACTAACCACCATATTAGGACTAGTTTCTTTTTAGTATGGCTTCTCAACAGATGCCTTTTCATAGACAACCAGGTTAGTATAGAAACAAAACTAGACAAAGACAAATCCTACAGCAACAAAGCAACTATCGCAGAAACAGGTATTTCATTTACTCTAGAGAATACATCAAACAATATACCATAATTCTGTCTTCATAGATAATTTTAAGGAATCTATAACGAACAGATTTGTAGTATGTGTATTAAAAAAACCCACAAAAACTAAAATATAGTCAGATAATTTACTTCAAAATGCAGGTATCAACTCAGATGGGAAAAAAAGCAAGTGTCCTAAAACATCAAGGTGTCTATTTTCATAATTGAGCCACATCCAGAGAAAGACTAAAAGCTGCAAGTGTTTATTTATCATATAAACATTTCTTTTACTACAAGAAGTTATGATTTAGTGAACGAGACTGCTTCTGAAAACACCAGAATCATCCCCAAATTTTGGAAACAGCATCCTTTGTTCTCCTCCCAAGAGCCCTCTGTCAAATTTGAATAAGGAAGAACAGTCATTTTGGTATGACAGCATTCCTACCTGTAGGAGTCATTAAGGCGAGCATGCCTCTCTGCTGCCAGAGTTCTGATCTGTTCCCAGTTGGCAATCAGCTCCTCCCGTTTCACTTGAATTTGAGAAGCATTTATTGGGTGAGATTGCTGCAAACGGTCAGCTTCTGCACAAAGGGCCTTAACCTAAACCCAGTCACAAACAGTGAGTAAGCTTCTAGCCTTTTACAAGCAGGTTACCTTGTTTAAATTGTAGGTGAAATGCATCTTGTTTAGGTACCTTATCTTCCAGAGCTGCAAGATCTCTTTCCAGGCCTTCGTGCTTACGCAATAAAGCCTGCACACTGGCTAAGTCTCTGCCAAAATCATCTGAGGCCATCAACTGCCCTTTCTCCTTAATCCAGCTGATTGTTTCATCCACATCCCTTCAAAACAAAGCACAAATTGAAAGAAGTCTATCTTGTATGGAAAAAAGAAGAAAGCAGTATGTTTTCCTGTATGTATGCCAGACATACTGGCATATAAATGCATATATATAAACACTGCAGCCAACTACAATCATCCCTTTAAAAAAAAAAAAACAAAACCAAAAACCAAACAACACAAACCACCCCCCCCAAAACCCTAAAAAATCAATTTATTTTTTTTAAATCTCAAAAAGCTTTGAAGCATATTGGCAGGCCATTCCTCAGATGGTGTCACCAGATGTGAATAAGGAATTACAGCACCACTGAGCACCATCACCTAGTAGTACCATTTCCTACTTTGGACCCTTCTCTGACTTAACTACAGCAAATCTCAAAATGCTGTAGATAAAAATGAGGATGCAGAGACACTGCTCAAAGATCTCCGGAACATTTGGACTGACATCCACCTGACAATAAACAAACACTCCTGTCCTAGATGAGCCTTAAAAGAATTGGGGCAAAAAGCCCTCAGAGGAAAGAGAAGCAAAGCTGCCATTGGCAAGAATGAACAAAACTGCCAAGTGTTGAAAAGCTGAATCAGAATGACTATTCTAAGGTAATTCTGAACAAGAAGAATCCATTCAAGAACAACAAGGTCCTCATTCTACAAGTCATGAGGAAGAGTAAAGCAAAAACGTAAGAGACAACAGTAGCTCTTCTCATAATGCTGTATGCAGCCGAATGCGTCATTAAACATCCACACAAACATTACACCACTTCAGCAGATCCAGCCAAGATCATACCTGTTGAAGCGCTGAACTTCAGCTGCCCCAAAGAGTTTTCCTTGCCTCTGAAGGGCAAGCCCCTTAAGTCGCTGCCAGCTTGCATTTACTTCATCCTGTTTGGACTTAATCAGTTCCTCTTCTGGGTGTTGTTCCTAGCAAGCAAAGAAAAAATGCTGTTTTCATATGTTCTGTGGTTTTACATCCATTAACAAAAAACTTGAAACACTGCTGCTTTTCAGGATATCAACTTATAGTAACTACTTTCCAGATGATCACTCAATTTGACAGTTTTCCTGAAACTTCACTACATAAACATTCAATACTCTTGCAGTAGTTTAAGTTTCCCTATGCACTAATTAGTCAACGGGAAGAGGGCTGTAAACAGAATCTTTTTTGTCTTGGAACACAATACTTCCTGCACTGTCTTAGTCCTTGATCAAGCCCCAGATGACATACCAGCAGACACATTAATCCTGGTTGTCCAAGGGGAAATACATTTAACCCAAAATATCACATTTTCTCTTACTAATCACTACTCCCCACGTTTTCAGGTACATTCTCAGCTGGGGCAGTTACTCAAGCTGTTCAGCAGAAGAACAAGTGAGTCAAGTGATGACCATTTAAGATTAAGATAGCCAAGGATCTAGGCACATGTACAGTGAAGCTTGAAGGACCGCTACCAAACCAGGGGGAAAAAAAGGAAGTTGCAGACAAAAGCTTGCTGTGTTATACCAGACCTGCCAAGAGTGATTTTCAACACATGGGAATGCCTACCTGGATAAGTTTGCCAGCAAACTGGTTCACTTCATTTACTCTCTCCTCATGAGCTGCAAGGTCTGTCTGGAACTCTTCAAACTTCTTTTGTAAAACCTCAACATGCTCCAAGTCCTGCCCAAGCTCTTCTGAGGTCACTATTGCTTCCTATCATATTGAGAAAAAAAACCCTCAATTTCAGTATAACATATGGAAAATCACTACTAAAAATGAGGAAGCAAACCGTCCTAATTTTGAATAGGTCAAAGACAGTTACTCTGTCTAAAGTCAGATTTAAAACCACAGTTTCCGCCATTAAACTCCACTACCCCCCACCCCCCTCCCAATGTCCTTCCATTATTGCAGAAAATATGCAAGATCACTACAGGTATTATTTTTTCATCTTGCTTGCTTTTATTCATTTTTTAAATTATTGAATATAACCAATTATACTCTCCTGTTTTCTGTTTTGAGCATGATGATCACTATTACAACAACCTAAATTACTGAAAGAAAATACGCACAGAAGAAACGATACTTTTAAAACTACAAAATAATTGCCCACGCTATTTCAGAGTACACACAGTGACTAGAATTTGTTTACATTTTTAGATTTTTTATGGACATTTGCTGTAGGCTTCTGATGCAAGATTTCTTTATGAAAAGTGCACCGTCACACTCAGTAACAGTTATGCAGGGTTTACAGTTTGAACCCACTGTGACACAAAATAGCAAACCATCATTAAGAAAACCTGTATGATCATTTTGTGGCTTTTTTTTTTCTTGATAATGTGGTTTGTGGTCTGTTTCCTCAGAGTTCAAAGAATCAAGAGCCAACAGTTCTCTTGCAGCAAGTGTCCTTACAACGTATATCTAAAGATATTCCAATCATTAAGTAATTACGTACACACTGCTTGCTGGTTAGGCCGACCACTTTCTATAACAGATCATTTAGAGCATTTATAAAAACATTTGCTTGTACATGTTGTAGATTTCCCTTACAGGAAACTTCAATTTGATTACCATGAGAAATATGAAGGTCTCCTCAAAGCAAAGAAAGAATTGAATAAGTTTAACTATGCTCTCCAACATGGAGGCTTCCTCCCTTAGTCTAGAACGTTGGGTTTTTTCAGGGCAGCAAAAGAAAGAATAGTAGTTTGCATACCTACTGCTTACACAAGATGAATAATCTAAATAAAACGTACAGGTGCCTTTAAAAGCTCTCTGTGACTACCTGAACTCAAGCAACCATCCGTTGATAGAAAATTTCCACAAAAGCACATCAAATTTCCCTTCAAGTAAAGGCAGGTAATAATATACCTTGTCATTGATCCAGTCCAAGACATCTTCACATTCCCGTAAGTATTGCACCAGCTTCTGTGCTTGCAACAATTTGACTCCCTTCTCCCTCATCTTCTCCAACAGTAATTCCCATAGTCGGTGCAGCTCCTGCAGCCGAGTCTAGAACCATAGGATGTTGTTATTAAAATCCAATACCAGAGAAAATTAGATTTATTCCCTTCCTGACCTTAACAAAAGATATCTTTTTCCAAAGATGTATATCCTAAACTTTACTTTAGACAAAGGGTGGACAAAACTCATAACAATTTCATCTCCAATCATTAGTTTTCATATGATGTAAAGTGATGTAACAGCACAAAATTAGAAATTACTGAATGGAGTATTTACATACTTGTTATTAATTAATGAAGCTATCAAATAGTTATGTTTACACAACTGTTTATCTCAACTATTTTGAGATAAAATTTGATTTAAATTCTATGCTAGTGTGAAGTCAGACCAAAAGTTTGCTGCTATCCTCTTCAAATGTTCAGTCTTTTACATGGAAGTCAACTCCCAATAAGTGAATCTCATCTTTATTTTGGGATTTATTTTTATTTAAGACCACACATTTTGTTTGAAGTCAAATTTGTGACACTTTACAGTACTTTAACGATTTCTCTTAGCACTAGTTAGTTAATATATTTAGCCAACATTGTTAAGTAACATAATACTGAAATACTAGGAGTAATTACTAGTTTTAATATTGAGTTTCTCTCTGGCTGCACTTTGCCTTTCAAAACTGTTGGGTGCAACCATAAATTTTATAGACAATTAAAAGAACAACCACACTCCCACACAGAAACACAACTTGCAAAACAGGAAAGTATCTGCTCCACCCATCATCTATAACGCTTTGCTCATCGAGATCTGAAACTTGAAAGTCACGCTAGAGAAGCTTTTGAACATCCAGCATGGGTGGATACCCATTTAATCCCTTTAGAAAGTTCAGTTAGGTAGGTTTCAAGGGAGGAAAGGGCTCACACAACACCGCTTCCTAGCACTGCCCAAAAAGATAGTGCAAATTGTCAACGAAGGAAGAAAGAAGACGTTGCAGAAAGAAGTTGCACTGCACAGCCAGAAGTTTCACCTACTCGTATGTGGAACCCAACTTGGGTAGCTGTTACTATTGGGCGCTGTGCGGTCCGGTATGGCGTGAAAGACTGAACCATTAAAAGGCAAATTACCACTCCAAACAGAACACAAATAGCAACTTATATTGAGAGGCTAAGACACAGTATTATTTAAGACCACTCAACTACAAAGCTTTTTTTTTTTCCCCCCCCTATTTGTGGTAAAGATTATAGGATTACAATGAGATTTCTAAAATAATTTCTAAGATTACCTTAGGGTTTTTTTATTATATAATGTATTTTTAAAAAATGCTGCTTTTCCTAGTTGCAATGAAATAATGAACATGTCAGTTAAGAGTTCTCCTTTTGCCCAGAAACAGCAGATTTAAGAAAGTGAGTCCTAGAGAAGAAAACCAAGTGTATACTGGTGGGATATGCGCATGTATGCATATACACTAACATAGCCAGAGAAAAATGAGAATACATAGGAGTAAAACACAAGTCAAATTATTGCTTAAAATTTTCAGTTTGCTCAGACTTTTTAAAACATTAATAATCACTCAAATACTGTAAAATGTAAGCCTATCTAGTATAGCAGCAAAGATTTTAAAAACACATTTGTCATTGCATTACACAGGTTGGGAGATTTAGAGAGAAAATAAAAAACAACAGTAGATCTCGGAAAAGGATTTGAAGAAAGCTTACTGTCTGTTACTGAGGAAGCAGCTGTCATAAGAGATGTTCATTGCTGGATAAACAGAGCAGACAGAGCACTGCATTTGGAGCTCACAGAAAAAGCCATGGAACGTGAATTAGAAGAGATTCAAACACATGGCCAGCACAACTTAACCAGAAAGTAAAGATCGCTAGAGACCTGATCTGACCCAGAGCACACAGAAATTAGATGTCCGAAGTTTACTGGTATGGTTGCTTGTGTTACTTATAAATATTACTGCAGAAAATCTATATATCAGAAAAAAAAAAAAGCAGTCAACATCCCTGACACCAGGCCTTGTGAATTTGCTGCTTCTTAATATCGCACCATCCTGGGAAGAACCACAAATATAATTATTTGCCTTGTGACTTTCAAACATTTTTGAATTACTGGTGATTTTCCAGTCCAAGCTCCTGGACTCCACTGGCAGATAGTTCACCTCAGAACTGGATCCAAAAAAAGATATGAGCTGGGTGCTCGTGAAATAAAAGTATCTGCAGACTTTACAAATACTAATTCTTTTGTGATTTCACTAATCAAATACCTGTAGAATTTTAAAAAGTGTTTTAGCATATAGAGCTATCTGTGCAATCTGCACAAAGTGTTTAAGGAAAAGCCTGTAAGAGGGGAAAAAAAAAAAGTTTTAAAACTCACTCTTATGGTTTCGGATGCAAAATGGCCTTCATTAATCATCTGATTTCCAGTCTCATCCAGTTTAATGATAGCCCCTGAATTGGCCTGCACCTCAGCTTCAAAGGCTTGGTGCTTCTGCAGCTTCCCCTACAAGTAAAACATCAAAGAACGTGACTGAGATTTGATGCACAGCCCTCCTCCACATTTCGCAGCATCAAGATTTTTAGTGTATTTTATGCATATTCAGTACCAACAAACAAACAATAAAACAGCACAGTTGAAATCATAGCTGTACCATATGTTTCACGGGTGGATTCAAACATCTCCATTTTAGTTATTTCATTATTGTGTTAGCTCTTGTACACCGGAGTGTCCAAACATCTGAGAACCCATCAGCTAGTTCCACCCACACAAGTTAATTTTCTACAAATATCATTTTTTGTGGAAGCAATGAGTTAATTCACATTTATTTAACAGAGCCAAAGCGTCCAACAAATTCTAGGATTGAGGAAAGTCGGTTTTATACTACATTGCACTGAGTAACTTTTTCTATGCTGATTTAGCATCTAATCCATTACTAGAAATATTCCAATTATATCAGCAAAGAAACCAGGCTTTTGAAGAACACTTTGCAAGGCCGTGCGTATTTGCATACATCTTTCTTCACCACTCTTAGATCAAGTTACATTTCTGTGTTTGTTCTGTCTATCCCAGTTGACCTGGTACGCCCGAATATTAATAGTACAGGAACATAAAATGGCAGTAGGACTTGCCTGTAAATTGCTTGGGTCTTTGTAATTTTCATCAGATGCTATCTGCAGTTTCTCTTGGATCCATTTTTCAAGCTCATCTGCATCACGCTGGAAAAACTGGAATCGATAGGAATCTTCAAGTTTTTGGCGCCTTAGAGAAGATAATTCCTTGAACCTGTGGTAACGGTCCAAAACTTGTTGACGCCTTTCTTGGATATCTTCTGCCGTTTCCAACACTTTTACACCGCTCGGATCCATTTTCTGAAAGCCAAAAAAAACCCCATTTTGTTTGTATTATAAAACAATGGTAGGGTAGGAAGGGATCCATGAAAGAAAAACCTGCT
This sequence comes from Chroicocephalus ridibundus, assembly GCF_963924245.1. Classification (NCBI taxonomy): domain Eukaryota; kingdom Metazoa; phylum Chordata; class Aves; order Charadriiformes; family Laridae; genus Chroicocephalus; species Chroicocephalus ridibundus. Next base: position 6,433,861 of record NC_086298.1, on the reverse strand, counting down.
TTTTTAAACTTCCTGTGGTTTACTTACAGTCTTACTCTGTGTGTGCGGGTATGTATATAAAAATATAAATATTATGCATATAATGTATATGTTTACTTACAGTCTTACTCTGTGTGTGCAGGTATGTATATAAAAATATAAATATTATACATATAAATAAAGAAATGCTCACTTTAAGAGAAAATAATGGGAAAGGAATATTTACAAAGACATCATTTAACATCTACTTGTTTTGGAAAAATATGGCTGCAGTCATATAAAGGCCAAGTCATCTCGAACTGTAGCATGCAAGTGTCTAATACAAATGTTAAAAACGTGTTTCTGTGCACATAAATATATTTAGATATACAGACATAAAATGTTTCCTGTACAACATATAAGATCTGGAAACATTTTATTTAAAATACTCAATACAGATCAACTAAAGTAAGAATATTACTATTCTTTAAACAACAGCTACCTGGTCCACATAAGTACGTATATCTACATATCTATATATATTATATACGGATGCACATGCACACTTCTGTCTGTGTGATGCATCTGCCCTCTGTTTTCTCACACAATTAAAAGAAGGTACAACCCCACCCCACCACTCCCTACATAACCTTTCAAAAGCCAATACAAAGGCTCACAGTGCTTCACAGTTCTGACCTTGGACAAGGTGGTCAAGGAGCATTTCGTGTAACTGGTGATCTTGTTCTGACCACTTTGACCGAAAATCCTTATGTATTGCGTTATATACTAAAACCTGTTACTGTTACCACAGATAGCAAAGAACTGACTACTGTTCTGCTTTATCTCCTTTCCATTAAAATTGGGATAACCTTTAATTTTCAGTTCCTAAACTTTCAACAAGCAATCTGATTTTCAATGAGATCTGTGCATTAGAACATAACTGCAACACAAATTTAAAAAGTAGTATCATTATTGTCATCGGAGTTTGGATATTTACCCGTTTATTTGACAACTCACTCTGCATATCAAGAAACTGTTGCAACAAACACTCCATGCTTGAACAATTATGCAATTAATGTCTTGATGTACAAGTGTTTACATGTATAGCTCCCTAAATGCTTTTATTATAAATTCTGTAAGCATCAAGTTAAATGTACTTCCCATCAATTCTATCAAAGATAGGGAAGAAACCCAGCCTACAACTGCATACTAAAAGGCACAGGCAATCTCTTAAAAAAACACTGTTAAATATTAAATTGTTATTTAGTCATTGGTTAGCCACATGCTTTAATTAGACATGTATCTTGCATAATTGTATGAAAAACTCCACAGGTTGGAAAGGGATCTATATGGCCATGTTTTCTGTTTGGTTTCCAAGCACTTGTAAAGGGACCATCTGATAGAAAGGAACATATGGGGGCGAATTCACACATTCCTGAGCTCTCTTCCAACAGTCCCACCCTGCGAGAGCTCAGCCGTTTCAGCAGCAGTTGTTACTCCCGTGAACTCTGAGCCCCAACTGCATTGCGGCAATTTAAGGAAGGAAAGAAAATTCAGCTTTGCTTTCTCTTCCAGGCCTGGGCGTTGCGTTCATTACCGTCAAAAGAGGGCAAGAAAAAAAAAACAACAAACAAAACAGCCAGTCTGTGTAGACTGTATTATATAAATGAACTCCAGGTTTCATCTGGCAGTGGTACCAAAGGCTCCACTTGATTAGTGTATCTGAGTATTAAAAGATCAAAACCCTGAACATAACTTGAGCTCAACTACAGATCCGTTTGCCTGAGGAAGCAGCTGTTTTCTCAAGCCCTGTTTCAAACAGCTTTTCCCCACCAGGAGAGCAAGTTATTGCTAAAACCTCCCCTTCCTGTGCTGTCACACTGTGTTTGAATTCCAACAACACTTCTTTTAAACCAAATTGTTTTCAGGAATAACAAAGCGGCAGTTAGTCTAAATGTACCACACCACTGTAGCCTGTCTCTATGCTTATTCTGGTTATGAGCATTACCAGGAGAAAATGCAATCCTAGTTAGTCTCTGGAACGCTGTACAGTCTTTTGCTGTCAATTATATTTCAGTATCAGAAATAACCTCCACAGCCCAAGTGATTTTAAATCACGTTAAATTATTAAATTATTTAAATTATTCAAAAAATTAAATTATTAAATTATTTAACATTAAAAAAAACCCCCAACAAACAGAAGACCTGCTGTAATTTAGCCTAGTAGCTGGTTTGCCTCTCACCACACAAGTCATGCAATCTGGCTCATCTTTTTGCTAGAATTCGTTAAAAGAAAGGCTCCTTTTATAGCTACAGTAAGTCAAGCTAGTCAATTGTAAAAGAAGTGCTTTGGTCTAGCAATAATAGACTGTTCTTTCCTGCAGCGGATCAGCTGACGTCAGCAAGTCTGTGCTCTGCCAGAGCGCCATCAGCAGTCACCGGGGAGCTCTGAACTCAAAAGTCATCGATGCTGCAGAATGATGCAGTCCACCACCGGCGCTCTCACGCTCCAGCTGCGGTACCCCCCTTGAATACGAAGCAGCTCCCCGAGACAGTTGTAAAGCTTCTTGGTTCAACTACATCACTGAAAGGCAGCTACAATACACCCCGAGCAAGAGAAGTGCCAACAAGAAGTTGCGCTTTATGTTTTTAACGTGAAAAACATAGCTTATATTGGGACATACGCAAATGCCCCGATAACTGGCCTCGTCCCCAGCCCTGTGCACATCGCTGCTGCCGCCAGCCCCTCCCAGCGCAGGCTGTGCCGGCTGATAAGGTCGGACAGAGCGAAGCTTCCAGGCGGTGCTGGCAGAACGACACCATCCGGCTCTGACCCACTGCCTCGGCCCTCCCGACAGCCCCAGAAGGCAACATCGCCAACACGGCCCCAAACCAGCACATCTTAACTGTCCCGAAGGCATTCAATACTGTACTTTGATGTTGTAAGACTAACTTTAAAAAGCCACTCATCAGCTTATGTCTAACTAAAAAAATAATCAGAAATGCTTCTTCGCACTGTACTGTTGTGGTGGTATTTTTTCAAAAAAAAAAAAAAAGCCAACAAAAAGATGATATACATTTAAGACAAAAAAAACCCCAATCTAAAATCAGCCTAAGAAGATTAGCCTTCCCCAGACAATACAAATTATACAAAGAGTACACTAAAATTTGCATGGGAATATACAACTGCAGATATTTACAGACACTGCAGTGCAACAGCGATGATGTCAGCAACATCATTCAAGTTCGGGAAACAGCAGTATCGAGGTGGGTTAAACAGGAATTACAGCGCTGCCACCGGGGCGCACACACATAAGAGCTGTCAGCATTTCCCTTACCAAAACGTGTTATCTGGGATTTAAAAACTCGAATGTAAAATACACACAGCACTGTACAGAAGATTTTAGCATATTTTTAAGAATAATTCCATGAAGCTTAAAGAATTAAACTACTTTGCCTGAAAAGCAATCAGATATCAGTATATAAAGATCGCTATCTTAAGATGGAGTAAAATAATGACTTTCTGTTAAGATGAGTCCTGATGTGTGTTACGTATATTCAGCATACGTGACCCTAGTAACAGCCTGTAATATGAGCACTTTCCCTATCAAAACACTCCCTGCTTCTCAAGTATACACACACGAGCAGCTTGATGCGTTTTTTTGCATTCATCAATATTACACATCCTAAGCCTTGTCAAAAGAGCATTTATTGGCTGCTTTTTCTCCTGGGAAATGGGAATGGATTTCTGATCTTTTTTCTTTAAGCAAAAAAATTTGAATTCTAATATTGGATGTGAAAATAACCTTCAAAAGGGAAGGACATGAAAGAAAAAAAACAACATACACTTTTCCTTCCAACTTTCATTTCTTCCGTTCACAGCTTCCTCAAAAGGCTAGGGGAGAAGTAAGCCACTATGTACGTCTCAAACACAAAAACACGACTGCTGAGTTTAGAGCTAAGTTAGTAGGTGCTAGTATTGCAGGTAAATAAAAGACAGTCCTTCTGAAAGGTATGCACAGCACTGGCTCCTGCTCCTGTGAAGGGAACTTCATGAGCATAGTGTTAAGAAAAAGTAACGGAAAGATGTCACATCATGTACCCCACACTAGAGATTTAAAACTCTACTGAGACAAAATTTAAATCTACAAAATGAAGAAATATTAAGGGCGGACTATGCGCAGCAGAACCCTGCGTCCAAATACTCCTGGTTTCTGTTAAGGAAGGTCACCTACAGCCTCAAGCCTCTACAAATTCCAAGCCAGAAAAATAAGTCAAGTGCTGCAGTACAAAAACCCAAGATGTGTTGAAGTCGCTGCTTAATGCCGTAGTCTCATACAGACTAACCGCTGCACAGGTAAAATTCAAACCCACCCCAAATTTAAGTAAGTATTGCAGGGACACAAGATACTGCAGCATTAAAAGAAAAAAGAAAGGTAAATTATTTGAACTAAAACAGGCTGCCAAGCTAGTGATTCGGGCTGATGTTTGTGCAGAGCCTTAACTATGCACTTTCAGAATATGGAAGACGATTAAAGACCTGTTCATTTTTAGGCATTTAGTCTTAGAATTTTAATTCCACTATTCAAAGAAAAGCAGCTGAATTGCCGATCTGAAATTGGTGCCTTTATGTACAAGGGTTTTTTTGGCTTTGTTTTGTTCTTAATATCACCACAGACCTTTGATAAAACTATGCAGTGCTGGCAAGGGCTGCACTCTGCCGAGACTCCTGAGAAAGCAAATTACCTTGACTGCATTGCAGAAATGCAGAGTTTACAGGTAATGTGATATTATATAATGAATCCCAGCATTTTCCATTCTCATTTGCTATCTTTTCATCGTAATTTTAATTGTAGTATAAACATTTACATTACTATAATTTCCAAATAAAATCTAGTTGCTTGTATTACCTAGTTGAAGTTTGATCCATACATCCTATTTATTTTACCATCCCTGAACGGAAAACACCGCAGATGTATAAACAGTTACACCACAACAATATGAGGATTATAAATTTGTGCAAGTGGATGGAACAGGAACCAAAGCCCACTTCAAATGCATAGTATTCTGCGATGTAAATCACATCATCGTTGATTTTTAGATGCTATAAAGTAAAAACATATTGCACAAGTACTTTTTAAAACAAAAATCTCTTAGAAAATTAATCCACATCAAAACCCAATCATACTGAATTATAACAACTACAAAATGCTCACACATCATGCATCACAGACAGAAATTAGGAAATTCAAAGTATTAAAGGAAAGACACATCAGACTCAACACTGAAGTACAAACAAAGCACCTGCTAGATAGAACAAACTCTCAAATAGATGTTTTTTTGTTACAAATAGGTCATGGCAATAAAGGCAGGCAAGTATGGTGATGACACTTCATGCATTACGTAAAAATACCTGGACTTTGACTTTACGAAACGATGACAACATGATGGAGGAATGTAGAGTCTAAAAGGGAGGGGGAAATCAAGATAACATTCAACTAATGACTAGCGTAAGGACATGGCTTCATTCTTTTTTTTTTTTTTCCCCTAAATACATATTCCATCACAGTACATGTTCCATACTTTCCTTTTCGTTCCTTGCCACATACAGCAATTTGGCATTATTGTTGCGCAAGCTACTACGAGCAACAGACCTCCCCATGCAAAAAGGGTTACAAATATCAACAGGAAAACCTATATTAATTTGGTATGTACTAAGCTTTCCAGTTAGTCTAAAAAAAATACTACCATAATCTGAAGGTCAAAACAGAAAGAAAGTTATCTGGACTTGGCAAATGACACTTCCTGCTACAAAGTAATCAAGTAGCATGGCTTAATTTAAAGACACAAACTCAATAAGGTTTTGAATGTAATTATCTACAACGATTTTTACTTTCAATTACCTCAGTAAAAAAAACCAGACAAGTAGCAGTTGCAACAGAAGGTATTTTTTTGAGATGGCTAATTATGCATCTGTTAAGTGTATCTAACCCACTGAATTTTTAACTGAAGATTTCCTTGCCTCCCCTAACGCTACGTTTTGCCCATGAGTATGCTGCAAACCCTGAAGCAGCTCATGGACAACCGCAGTTACGTGCCTTTGTGCCAGCTGAAGCTAGTGCGTATCTCTGGTGGCATTTGCATAGCTTAATGTGTATCAATTGCAGCAGTGAGAAGGCAGCTTGCCACTCCATTTGATCCATGGTCAGCTATGGAGCACAATGCTGGACTGCGCTTGGCAATCTCCATCCACAGCATCTGCAGCCTGCTCCACCCCATTTTTCTACTGCCTACACTCCAGGGACAAATGGAAAAAACAAACTCCCACACTATACTAACATGCAGTGGAAAAAAGGGAGGAATTCGTATTATTTCCTCCAATACTAGGGAAGCAATTAGTTGCCCCCCAAAAGTAATGCATTTATGAATAAAACAATTACAACCCCATAAATGCATTAAGTAGATTAAAAATAAGGCAGCAAAGATACTAAGATATTTCCTTGAAATTACTAAGGTTAGTTATAAATGTAACAGTTGAGAAATAGGAATTTCACACCAAGAGGTACCACCCTGTCTCAAGAGACTGAAGGCTGCTCCTACCTTTCTGCAGGAGAAAAATATGTAAAAAACAGTTAAAAGTCAGTCTTTGACATTGACCATTTTTGTTATCGTTGATACCTTTTTTTTTGTTATTAAAAAAGCCCAACCACAAATATGTTTGCTAACTTCATCAACTATGGATCTCATAAAGCATAACATCTAAATCTGATTTTAAGCTAAAATTTCTATTTCAATCCGACCAGTATGGATGTATCTTTTTTTCAACAGGAATGAAGATAAATTACTTCTTGCGAACAACATAACCTGCTATCTCAGTTCAAGCATTTTCCACAGCTTAACAATTTCATTACTACAGCTACAGATCCTGCACACAATGCAGCAGAAAATATCCCATTTTCAATCTTTTGTTGATTATTTTCTCTGCACAATTTATAAGGAAAGACAGATGAAGACTTCACAGAAGAACTCACTGCTAGTTTTATTTAAATGCATAAAAATCATACAGTGGGATTTAATATTTGTTTTGAACAAATCTAAATCCCTGACCAAGGCCTTCCAGTGAATACAATCATCAGAATCTTCTGGCACTTTGCTGAAAACAAAATACCAAAAGAAAATGGATTATGTTTTTTCCAGAAAGAAACAGAACCATTTCAGGCTGAGTTAGGCTTTTTTGGTTGCTTATTTCCCCCCCCCCCCGTAATGTGTTCATTCGCCATCTCCAGACAACTGCTCTTAAGAATCTATTTAAATATGTATGAAAGACTGCTCAATAGTCACGTACATTTTTGACTGGAACATGTAGCTGTTTTATGACAAAATAGCTACTAAAAATCCTGAACAGTCACCACGGATCTGCTGAAAAAATGTAGTGGTAATTGCTTATGCTTTTCCATAAATGTCAGGGGAAGTGATTACCCTATTGGTATATGTTTATGATCTAGCAATATGAATTTATATCACTGTAAGCAGATAACGTGTATGCAGGAAACAAACTGAGAAAACCCTGACTGTCATGCCTGTGATTTATGTTAAATTAAAAAAAAAAAAAAAAAGTTAATCAGGGGAGGAACAAATCCTGAATCTTTTACAAAGGAAGGAAAGCGTAGTGCTTGACCTATATACCAAAATGACACATTTATGAGAGGCACACAGGTTCGGAGGATTTCTTCTAAATGTCTTCCTGCCTGGCTGGACAACTCTGCTATACAAGCTATTGACGTGTCCGTCCTTTCACACAGCTATCTCTCTCCTGGAGGAAGGGTGTCTCCAGCCATCACCGAGCACCCGGCCCCTCCATCGCTGCCTTTTCTCCTCTTCCCGCACACACGCTCTTTGCTGCATCTCCTGACCTTGGACAGGGCTGGGGAGAGCTGAGGGAAGCCATTGCTGTGCCGGGTTACCGCAGAGACACGGGCTCCCCGTCTCCCTCCCGGCATTTTTCCTCAGGGGATGGGGGGCGGCAGGGTTTTACCGCAAACCCCACTGGACAGGGACGAAGGGAAGGGCGGGCAAGGCGGGGTCCGCTTGCTCTGCCCCGCAGGGACGGAGATCCGCTGTCACTGCTATTTACTCGCCTCTTTATCCCCTCCCCAGGGCGCTCAATGAAATTCCTGCCGCGGGTCCAGACTGCCCAGGGCGGATCCCGCCGCTCCTCGACCGCCTGCCCTTTATCCGCGCCGCGCCCAGGGCAATTCCCCCGCCCTTCCCTCCCCTCCCCTCCCTTCCCCCGAGGGCCGCGGGGGGGACCCAGGCTCTGCGGACGCGGCCACCCGCGATAACAAACCCCACGGCCGCCAGGGAGGGCGAGCGGTCGCCGAGGGGAGCCGCCTGAGGCAGGGCCCTCCTCAGCGCGGCGGCCTCAGCCTTCCCCGCGGCTGAGGGGAGCGCGCAGCCCTACACCTGTCTCCGCAGCGGCGGAAGGCGGAGCGGGTGCGGGGAGTGCGAGGGACTCTATCTACCCGAGCGGGGTCGGATGAAGGCGGGCGCGGCTCCCCCCTCCCGCCCGCCGCCTCACCGGGTCGGTGCGCAGATCCCCGCCGCCGGCTCCGCGCCCTCCGCCACGGACGCCGCGCGCCCCCTGCGCCCGCCTTTTTATAAGGCGGCCCGGAGGTGACGTCAGCGCCGCAGAACGGTGCTGCCGGGCGGCGAAAAGGGCCGAAGGGCTTCGGGGAGAATCGGGAGCCGGGGGGGGCGGGGGGAGGGAGGGCCCCACCCACCCCAGCTGAGGGAAGCGGCGCATGCGGGGAGGGCTGGAGCGAGCCGAGGGGTGCCGGAAAGTGCCGAGCGATTCCGGAAAGAGCCGGGAGGGTCCGGAAAGAGCCGAGGGGCACGGCGGCCGTTTTCCCGTCTCAGCACACCGGACTACGGAGACAAGCCTTGGACACAAAAAAAAAAGACAATATTACATCGGGAATCAGTTACAACGTCCGTGCAGCATGGCGACAGCTGGGGTTTCCGCCCCTTTCGCCTCAGCCAGGGTCAGTCTGGGCTCTCAAAGACCCGAGCTGCTGTAGCAGGAGAGGGGCAGGTTTTACAATTTAAATCAACAGGCCAGACTTAAAGCAGCAGCCTCATTAGCTTTACATTATTAAAAATATATGTGTGTAAGTCTCTTCTTTTGAAGCAGGGTGCAGTGTCACAAGCACAAAGAGGCCTGGCAAGGACCGAGCATCAAAAGGCTGTAAACATTTGTCAAGAGAGATGTATTTTTGAAAAGCCAATGCATAAATTCAAAGGAAAATGAGCCTTTAGTATAAACTAGATGTTTAAAATAGACATGACAAAGAAGTTCTCCTCTAATCTTTTTTTTTTTTCTTTTAAAAAGAGGCCTTCTAAGGCAGCAAGAACTTTATGGGATCAAAGTGGTGAGTGGGTTTGAATGATTTTTGAGTTAATAACACTGTAATAAAAGTACTTAAATGGAAAAGTGACATTGCATGGCAACCCGCGGGACTGCCTGGAACTATTGTCTCCAAGGAAGAGTATGACTCACGGCAATTTTAAGGCATCTCGTCCTGAATGCACAGTATTTTCACATACCAGATGCTCTCCTTTGGCATATGCATATTTGTATCAAACACGACAGTACCATGAATACATGCATAAGACCTTACTTGCACTGCACCTTCGTAACACCAAATGGCTAACATTTAAAACTGCTAAAATGACAAGAAACAGAATAACGTAATACAAAAGTTAACTATCAGTTGAAGCAGTAGAAGCAACCTTAAGCTACATCTAAAAATAAATACTGATTTCTTATGATTCTTTTCAAGTGCACTCATTATTCGATTTGAAAACCTTATTAGGGTTTTTTGAAATAGTATGCCCTTACTGAGGCAGAAAAGGATACCATGTTTGTTATTTATAAGAATATATACTTATATTCCCTCCCCAAATGTGAGAAAACCCTAATACCTGTCAGCAAAAAAGAAGAAAGCTATTGTATCTTATATATCCATCATCAAATCACTCCTTGTGTTTTGGCACAGGCAGACAATTGTTTCTAACAGACAGTACCAATTACTATCTTGGCAAAGTCAGTCTCCAACATAATTCTAGACATGCAAGATGTAATTAAAACATCTCCACTCAGTATAAAAAAAACCCTGAACATTTTCAAGTATACTAATGAAAGTTGTGTATTGCTTCAGTGTTATCTGGTAAATGGATACTGGAAGGAGATTTCCAGTACCCCAGAACAGCCACCAGTAACATCAGTCTAAAGAATTCCAAAGTCAGTTTACAAAAATACATAAACCAAACGCTAATTTAACTTATTTACCAGTTAATTTTAAAGCCAAGGTTAAAGGTTTTAAAGGCCTGAATTCCAAAGTACACATTACAACCTTTTCTCAGAAATCTCAAGGGATATATAAAGATCAAACTCAGATTCTCATATGGCCTCAACTCCGCTTTCTACAGCTTCAAATTGCGGTGCCTCTACGAATAACAAAACCTGATTTGGTAAAAATAATAGTAGCTTTTAACTTGGCTTTTAACTTGCAACAGTATATTGCCAAAATAACGTACTGCCTTCTAGAACTCAGAATCGATTTTTCTCATCTTAGAGAATACCGAAATAGTCAAGGACAGTGCACCATAAATCAGACAGATCTCCCATCACGCCCATACTATCCATCTCCTGTCTTCACCATGGAACTGTAGATTTTCTTGACCATCCCTCTTTGATAGAAAAAAACTGCATAAGCTTCATATTACAAAGAAAAAAAATTATCAAACTTTAATATCAATTTAAACAGATTGCTAGAATGAACTATTCTCAGAATAATCCACCATTGGTACAAAAGTATTACAGTAGCTGGTACATAAAATACCATAACATTTATAAGGAAGAAATCCATTTAGATAAAAAGAGCCCTTATAAAATGCACCTTAGGTAACCCAGGCGTACAATTTCCCCCTCAAACGATGGCAGAACATCATCAAAAGTGCTAGAATGAATGCACCATTTTGCCACTCTTTTTTTCTTTTAAATAAGAAAATGGACTATTAGCTTCCATCCATCTGATGGATAACGGACACAGAAATTCTGTAGTTTCAGGAACTCTGCTCTTCCCCCATGTAAACCTTTTAAAACAGTGAGTCGACCTCTCTTAACTCGAGAGTACTGCCTCTTGGAGCAAAGTCACATTCAACAGAGAGAAGTGTCAACACCGCTAGGCTAAATGCCTTCATCAATCTCCCTGTCGTTTCAAGATGTTGAGACAAAGAGGATGCAAGTACATCAGCATAATTAAAATTGAACTATAAAAGACAGATGTAATAAATACAAAAATAAAGTTCTAGCGGTAAATTTCTGAGATCAATTACTCTGTTAAGACTTCATAAAGCTGTGAGGTATTTTCATTTCCATGAACAGAACAGCACCGTGCAAATTTTCATCCCAAGAGTCTTTAATCGCTGAAGCCCAGAGGTCATCAGGATACTATATTTAAAACATCTTCCACATGTTTAAACATATGAAGGAAAAGTCTTCAATTTTCCATAATTTACTATACAAAAACTTATAAAAATCCAAAGCAAGAGATGGCTTCCAAATATTTGCAACAAATGAAACACAAGTTTGTTCTGCCCAACATAAATTGTGACAAATTAAACATTAGCAGGCTGATGGAATATTTTCTCCTGATTCCTCCATATACAAAATACATTTATTTTGCCTTTACATATAAACAAGAAGCCAGGTCTGAAAGCACTGACATCCGATGGGAAGAAATCAAAACTGATTTATGATCTCCAAAAGGAAGACTGCAGAGCGCCCTTTGGTAATGGAATTTCCTTCTGCTGTAGACATTTCTAGTGGAGAAAGACAAAGGAAAAAGAAATGTGTATTTTAATTAGTCATCTCTTCTCAGGAATTTTGATGGCTCTTACTGCACACATTCAAGGCATTGCTAATAAAATGTACCAAAATTAATTTTGAAATTAAAGTACAAACTCTGAGAGATAATATTTTAATATCATAATCTAAGTCAACATTCACAAAACAATTTAAATAATCAAGTATTTTACCGTTTTGCAAGCTTTCTTAAGAAAAAAAAAAAAGATGCAGAATACAATGCTAAACAAACCTTACAGAGAGCGGTTCAAGATGTCTACTTCCTTGTGTATCTAATCAAGACAGCAGATAAAGACAGGCAAACCACTTACAGCAAATAGCTGTTACAGAAATGACTCAGCAGAATCCTCCTCAACCTGTACATCTTCTCTCACTGCAACTAGTCTCACTGGACTTCATTTATCATCAAAATACATTTTCACTGAGAAAAAATTAGACATGAGGCAAGAAAGCAGCGAGGTGTTTGACATCATAACTATCATTAAGGTAATTCAGTAACTGAAAAGTTATCAAAGGGTTATATCACCGTGATGGGTCTGGACTATCAGGTGTGCTGCGAGCAGCACCAGCCTCATTAGCAAAATGATGCATTTATCAAACGAAGGGGAAAAAAAACCCAAAACACTTGAAAAATGAAAAAACTTGCTTTACCTCCAAGAATTGCTTGAAACGCATTAAAGAGCCCATCTGTCCAGAGGTGGTAATTGCTTCAATTCTGCAGAAATAACAGCATGTTTCAAAATCTATTTAGAAAGTGGGGTTTGATTTACAAGCGGGTGGGCAGGGTGAATGGCAAAGATTGGAAAAGATGGACAAGTCATTTAAGCGCAAACACTCATGAAGTACCGCACAACGATTATTCCGCATTTCCTAACCAGAGATATCATACCTTGGGATGTAGTCTTCTCGGATAAGCAACATCATTTTCCAGAACTGAACCTGATACTGTTTCATGAGAGCGTTGCCACACACCTGTGGTACAGAAATCCACAAAGAGCAGGTTCTGGAATTGGGTTTCAGACTAGCATGACAACTTCAATCAACCTGTTCAATATCAACCACTTTTATCCAGACATTTCAAGAAATATACCTACAATAAAAGAAGCAAATCCTCTAAATGCCATTACTGCTACCACAATCACCTTTTTTAAACCTGTTGACTGCGTGGTGGCCACTGATACCAATCTTATGTTATTCTTCCTCTCAGTCCAGTCTCCTTCCAGAAAGAGAAGCCTTCCCTAATACCATTTGATGGGGCACGTTATGGTCATTTCCCCACGTTGGCGACTGCAGTGTGGAGTGTGGAGTCATCAGCTTTCTTCACACAGGGAGTTTACAGGATGAATGTTCCTCAAACTTCACCACTGCTGACAGAATCCCCACGGTGTATTTCACTTTGCCCTTTCTCATTTCTACTTTTAAAGTTCTTCAGAAGGCATTTGACAAGCACCAGAAGCTGCTTGCGTCCAACAGTTTGTCTCCCCTGCCTTCAGCCTTTAACTTTGGCTCTTATTTAACATATGCCTATATCCTAGGATATGGGATTAATTAATCAGGCTCTATTCCTTTTCAACCTAGTTCATCCTGTTTTATGAACTAATTCAGCTGGAAAGGCCACGGAACCTCATTGCATTGTATGAGCTGATGCCAAGCGTTTAGCAGACCTTATACTTATAGGACCATGAAACTATCTTTAAAATACGATGAACCTTAAAAGGAACGAAATACAACAAGAAAAGTTGCATTTGTAAAAACTTCCATTTTTTAAATCATTCAGCTCCGAAGATATATTTGCCTGAATGTGGAAATATTTACATTCCTTTCTGAAGGAATAAGGACAAGTTAAAAAAAAAAAAACGGCTGTTAAAATCACAATGAACCTCACCTCAGCAATCTCTTCTGAAACTAAAGTGTCACCAGTTTAGATTCCTTTAGCTATCAGTAACCCATATTGCTTACCTCCAGAAAATCAAGCAGCAGCGTAGCTGTCACATCTGCCAGAGGCTCCATATTCAACATCTGAGCAAGCCAGCGCCATCCATAGTTCAGCCCATGAGGATGTGGCTATAAAGCAACAAAAAAGTTACCCACCACTTGTTTTACAACTTGCAAAATGCTATTATTAAAACTGGCAGTTTTCTGATTTACTTTTTTTCTTTATAAAGTTATTTTACAATAACCTAACATAAAACTTTATCATGAAAATATAGAGAAAGGAAGTAAAGGTCTACACTACAAATTACTTTGCACTGCTTTGTCCATTATGGTTACGAACACCTCCCTTCAAATATATCACGGGCTGATTTAAGTTCAGCACGCCTTAACTACAAATCAAGCTTATAATACATTAGTAGACTCTCGTGATAGTAACTAGGTCTTAATTATAATGCCACACACGCATACCCCTTGTTTGTTTCCATAAGGCCACCGGAGTTGAATGATAGCAGCATAAAGACGAATCAGTCCTGACATCCGTTTAAGAAAATGATCTTGCTCTTCCACTTTAGAATCCTTAACTTGATATCCAAGCATCCTAAGTATGAGAAGACATTCCAGTGTTAGTACAGCAAAACACATTCACTTGAGGCCCTGCAGTCCTCAGCTTACTTTAAGTCAACTGTACTGAGAATAGGGATACTCCAAAACCATACAAGAATTATTGCAAAGGCTGATCATTACCCTCTGGATCATATGTTCCACTATTTCATACCATGTAGAATATTTAGGTTCTGTACTGGGTATTTTCAAACTATGGCTATCAACTGTTCTTTGAGAAGGACAAGGAAGAAGAAGCAGAAGAGCACTTCCAAAGCTGAAGGACACAGCATCCTCCAGGGAAACAGGGTCAGGGGAGCTGCACAGTTGTGAGTGAATCTCCAAAGTCTATGCCAGCACGTCACAGTGCCTACATCATCAGAGATGGGGAAAGGTGGAGTTCACTCAGAAAAATAGAGTCTTCACCCTTGCAGGGTTCATGCTCAAGAAGTCCAGTAATATATATACCTCTGATACTCTTCCATAGAAGTCCCCTCTTTCAATGCAGGGTAAAATGGCACAGAATAGGGGCACTTTTTGTGCAGATGAGCTAAAAAGAGGTCTCCAACTCGAGGGTGTAATTCCCAGATTCCCGAGGCCACCACGGCAATTGGGAAAGCTGCATCATGGTGAGAAGCAACTTCTTCTTCTCCTTGGTTCTGAAGGGGGAAAAAGGAAAGTCAGTCCCTACCCCTTCAAGCCCTTTCTCAGACAAAAAAAAAATAAAAAATAAATCCTCTTTTTTGTATCATTAGCCTCTACTAAAGGATCCTAACATTTCCATGGCTCTGTAGCCAACCACAGAAAAGATGACGAAGCCCTTTGTATCCTCTGTGGGAGCGGAGGACAATAAACTTTGGCTCAGGACAGAAAAAAGGAGTTAGCAAATACAGGCACAAAGTGCAAGGCTGCACACATATTTTCACGCCAAACAATCGTTCTCAAACGTTTACAAATCAGTCAGTTTTACTCCATGAGATAATTTTTGCATATATTTGTCACTGCAAGGACAAAATAAAGTTTCAAACAGCCCAAATTTAGCAAATAAAGAAGAGAGACAAATACTGCCAACTTAAACAATGACACTTCATTTCTTGGGAGATGTTAACTACACAGAAGTTTGCCTCTTCGGCCTTTGCTCCCCTCCCCCCAGTTCTGCCAAGTTTTGAGCATATATGGGGTTTTGTGATAGATCATAAATTAACTATCAACCTGTTTTCCACTAACACTGTACCTAGCTAGTTCAGAATATATAACATGTAAGCCTGGAATTGAAAATAGTTCTTCCTCCTAGAATAAATAGGGGATGGCAGGGAAAGAGAAACTAAATTCTTTCACTTTTTTTTTTTAATCCAAAAGGCACTTTCTTTAATCAATATGAACATTAATACATGCAAGTATGCATGCAATTTTGTTATTAGCAGTTGAAGACAGAGGACAGAGTCCAAAAGAACTTCTTAAAGCACTAATTACCTTTGCCACCCCAATAAAGAGAACATTTTCTCACCACAAATTTCTCCGCCAGTTTGTAATAAACAAAATCCAGACCCTGTGGATGCTGAGTCACGGATACAGTTCGCCCTCCACTCAGAACAGACTTTCCAGACAGCAGGTTATTGATCTTGTCAAATATCTCTCGCAGCTGAGAGCCTGCAAATATATAAGGAACGTATGGAGACAGAAGATTACGAAACAGCAGACAAGTCTTAACCAGATGACATCACAAAAACGACCTACACCCTGAAGGGCAAGGCACCTCCAACTGCATGTTTGCTACATCTGATTAAAGAAACTTAATCATGATGAAGCAAGATGCCTCTGAGGGAAGCAACAGACCTTCAAAACATAGCAAACACCGTGCTGCAAAGACCTGGACTGTATGCACACCAGCTTTCTGCTGTAGGGATAATTAGAGAAACACTGGATATGTCGTGTCCTACTAAAATCTTTACACCAAAAGACATTTCAGTTGGATTGGGTTCTTGGCATTTTCCTGACCTGCTATTCTAGAGATCTGGCTCACAGGGATCGTAGCTGCTTTCTGCAAGTCTGTTTTTATCTTCTTAACCTGCAGAACAAACAAACAAACTGTAAATAAAAACAATTCTAACTTAGCAGCCTCTATTAACAGTCTACTCATGCAAACTATCACAGTAGTCTCCTTGTCTGTAAAGGTTTTTATTTTTTTTTAAATGAAAGCTGTTCCATTGCCCCTAGAAATCAAGACAGTCACTCTTCAGCAGTTTTAATCGTTTGTTCATACCTCATTGTTGTCTTTGCAGTTGCTGATTTCACTGAAAGAAGCAATGCACTGCTCAGCAGCATCTTGAAGCTGCTGGTACCACTGCATGGTACTTTCTTCTGCCTTAACTTGAAGTCCTGATATTAAAAAAATAATAGCAGAAGACTAAGACAGACCTAAAACTCTAGAAAACCCTAAGAATTAAAAAAAAAAAAAAATAAATCACAAGGCACTAACAACTGCATGAGTGCTTTTTTCCCCAAGATAGAGGAGCAGGTTTTGCTCCAGTTAATACAGTCAATTTATGCTGCATCAGTTTCATTCCAGAAGTTTGCTGCCAGCCGTCCTATATCCATTTTGCTAGTTGTGCTAAAAGTAAAGGCTACAAGAAGGTGTGTCATTCCAACAATAAGATTCCAAAGTAGTATTCACCCTAACAGTAAAAGAGTGTGTAAGAAGGGAAAGGAGGGGGAAAAAAACGCCCCCAAAAAAGCCATACCAACCTTCCTTCTGCTGCTTTCCACCCGACTGCTGTGCAGGGGCAGGAGTCTGAGCCTTCACCTGCTCTTTTTTTAATAACTCTTTCTGCTTCTGTCTCTCTTCCTCTTCATCTCTCCTCCTTTTTTCTTCCACAGCTGCAGCGATTTCTTGCTGCATGCTGGATATCAACCCTCGCATCTCCTGCAGTGCTCGTTCAGTATTGGCCACATCTACTTGAGTAGGGAAACCTCTCTGTCAAGAAACAGAGGGAGTAATATAGCATCAATCTTTTGTTCCACTATCTGTGGACCAACGGCAAGAGCAAGGAGCCTTTGAAGCATTAGCCTTCAGATAATCTGGGAGCCAACTACACGTTTTATCCTCTTTTGTGAAAATATCTTTTTACCCTTTCTTTGAACATTAACATTGGTCATAACATTTGTAAATAGTGTTAGTCCACGACTAGATCTCACAAGATCTTGGACAACAAAAATTAATAACACACTTTGACAAGTGTAAGGGAACCCCAACGCAAAGCCTAGACAATTTCCTCTGCAGAAAGCCGCTGTGGCAAGCTAGAACAGAAAATTAGCCTGATTATAGTGTTTTTTCAGTTTTTCAAGGTTTGTATCCACCTTTACATAGAGAAAAAAAAATTTCAAGGAAACACAGTTACTGTAAAAAGGCTTACAAGTATAGGAGAATGTGTTTAGTATTAAACAATTTATGAACCGCTCTGCTTCCACAGTTGTCTCAAAAAGGAACTTTAAAGCATCAAGAGTTTACAGTATTTTAATATGGAATCTTTATCCTGTAGAAATCCTCATGCATTTTTATAAGCCATTTTCAAGAGAACAGCTAAAGTGCCATAGAAAAGAATTCTCCTTTTAAATGAGATGCTTTATAGGACAAGTATCTAAAAACATTTCTGTGACATCTTATTTAACGGCCTCATGACAAGCTGCCTTTAAAGACAACTACAGGAAGCTTTATGAAGGAATGACAGCCAAAGTCAAGAACAACCTCAGAGCCCCCACCTCACTCGTGGTGCGGATGAGTCCTGACACCAGCCCACAGATCTGGTTGCCACGATTACTATATGCAGAAAGATCAATTCTTGGCAAGTCTTTTTGTCTATAATTGGGATCAATCTGCTGGTTAAGCTGCAGCACTTCCTCCTGAATGGAATAAAGGCGACGCAATCTTTCCTGGCCCTCTTCCTTACGCAAACGCTCCAGCTCTTCCTGACGCTGCCTCTGCTGCTCTGCCTCACGCAGTTTTAGGTTTAATACCTGAAGAGAAAAAGACACAAAATACTTAAATAACTCCAGCTTTCTAGGTCCTTCCTGTTCCTACAACACATGTGATTTTACTGTGTTTCCACAGCAATGCAGCAGGTGTCTAGAACAGCACCAGAAAACAGATTTTCACTCCAGGGGTGCCATGTAAATACAAATAAATCAATTGGTCTTTCCAGTTTCCCACCGAGTAGTAAGAGTTATCTTTCATAAAAGACCATGACAAGTCTCAGACCTTTGCTCTGTGTCGGTGTTCTTCCTTCAACTTCTCTTGCTGCCCCTGAGCCTCCTTTGAGCTACAACAGACATAAAGACAGAAAAATTGTATTCAAGACATGCACAAGACAGAATACAAACACACACACAGGAATTTCGTTTTAAAATAAGCCAAGATAAAGGAGCTTTAACTGTCACAAATAAGGTGTTTTTCTAACAATTGAAACATCAACAGTAGCCAGAGATCTACTCTGAAAGACAAACACTAACAGGACAGATAATGTAAGAAAAGCAGCAGGTGAGATTTTCAAGCACAAGTGACTAGCATAGAATTGTCAGGCATATGAATTAATCTTCCCATTGATTAAATGCTATAATATTTTAAGGATACTAGAGCTAATCTCACCTCTTCTCCATTACTTCTTGCAAATCTTGGAATTCCTGATGTTGCTTTAACTCTTTCAGTTCATCAAAGCGCTTCAGTTGTTCACTTGCCAGGTCATACACTGCCCTCACCATCTGCTCTTGCTGCTCCTGCCGTTGCCTCAGCCCCTCCTGCAGATTGCAGAGGTGCCAGAAGCACCACAATATATCAGTCACCAGAATTTGGACAGAAGAAAATACAAACTCAGTTGCCCAAAGTGGGACAACATTTAGGATAACTTACTGTCCTGCTACTTTTACCAGAGCATTGCTACATCTGGTTATGTAGCTCTCCTCCGATTCACATACACCCTCAACTTCTTTTGTTTTTTACCTTTCCTTTCAACCTGTGCATCTCTTCATACATCCGAATGCAGCCTTCAACTTCTGTAACTTTAGATGGCAGAAATGCTGAAAAGACTTCCCGATCCCTTTCCAACAGACTAAGATCTTCATTTCCCTGCGTGGTCAGCATATAAGCAAAATCAGTGACTGAATACAGTATCAGCAACTCATGGATGAAACCAGGTAAATCAAGTCTCCTAAACTGCACATTATTTGTAGAAAAACAGACAAAGGAGTCAACAAATGCACAAGTTTTTAGAGTAGTTATATACCCCAGTAGCATAGCCTCACCATTTTGAGTATCCTCCAGCACCTCTATAAGGTTGGGATAATTACTTCTCCCAATTACTAAAATTAGGAGCAGAGATACCAAGAGCCTACAGGACATTCAAGAAGGCTAACTGTCACCTAGAAAGGCTGGACAGAATACCCACATTATCTTAACACTTAACAGTGAAGATGTTACACTGGAAGAAGTCGAAACAGGTTTATACTTTGAATCATTCTTCAGGAGGAGTCTTCGGAGTCTCTCTTACGACTTTTATCAGATCTTGCAGCTTCATTAAGATGTTTTCCTCACAATATATTTCTTAAGTCTAAACAGGACCAAGATGATGCAAAACTTTGCTGCTCTGTATCATTGTTAAGTGGTGAAGTCATGATTTAATGCATAGCAACAGACATTTGTTTTCTTTTCAGGTGCTTCATCAACTTCATTACCTGCACAACTCAACTGCTCATTGCCCAGATTCCTACCTTTTTGCCTTGCAGAAGAGAGCCGTGGCACACCTACGTCACTCAAAGACTCCAGAGAACCCAAGGGGGTACTCAGACTCTTACCAACAGGCCTGATCCTACTCTGTGACCTTCCCTCCACATGGATGAATCCCATGCAGCTAATCCATATAATCATATGGCTCCAACTAAATTTTCATTAATTATGGTGAAGACAGGAGTTTGCTTTTGGCCTACTAGGAAACATTATTCTATGAAAAACTTGTTAATACCAATTTTATCATTACCCACTTATCCTAAAAAGTGGAAACTAAGCATGTTTTTCCCTGCAAATGAACAGAGCACAAACCAACCTTTATCAGACAATTTCTGGCAGCAAGTTAGCATACTTTTTTCTCACAGCTGCTCACACAAGGATTATAATCAGAGAGCTACCTTGGTTTCGCTTGGCTCTGTAGACAAAAGCGGTGAAGAGCCCTGGCAGCTAGCAGACGTGATCTTCTCCAGAGAAGGTGACTGGTTTGTGAGAAGAGGGGATTCTTTAGGCGTTGAACTTCTGGAGGGTGCGGTTTCAGGGGCTGACTGCCCAACCACTCTGTCTAGGACCCAGCCGGAATAAGGGGACAGCACAAGAGGAGACATGCATCCTTCCAAGATATCCTGGAGAGAAAACATTTTCTGTGAACGCGAAACATATCAAGAAATCAATGAAACATCAATACACGTTGAAAACATTTGCACAGGTCAGCACATGCTTTATAACTGCAGCTCAGTACCACGTTTACCCGTTTCGTCTGTCTTTTCAACACTTTTTCCAGCCTCCCCTACTCCTGAAGGGCTGCCACGCTTCACCCTTCTACTGTCACTCCTCCTCCTCCTCCCCAAGCCCCGCACTCATCAGTCAGTACGGAGGGGCCAGGGCCCGGCCCGCTGGCAGGGGAGCGGAGGAGCCCAGCCGGTGACAGGCGAAGAGGAGCGAGCAATAGAGCTACCACAAGGACGATTTATGCATTTCAAGCCCTGACTGTTAACGAGACAAGGAGCCGATGTATCACCGCTGGAGGGACGAGTCACGCTTTCCCCCCTCATGCGCGCACAGAACCCCTGTGAGGAGTAAGGCGGGAACCGTCGCGGCCCGGACGTCCCCCCACCGCCCGCCGGGAGCGAGCTCTCACCTCATCCCGGAGCCAGTGTCGGCAGTAGCTCAGCCGGCCCTTGCTGGAGGTGCGCAGAGCCGCCAGAGTCTCCCAGCGCAGCTCCCGCGGCTGCATGGCGACACCCGCACCGCCGCGCTCGGCACCGGGCTGACCCGTCCCTGCACTTCCGCTTCCGAGGCGCCGGCGGCTCCTTCCCGCCCTGGGCCGAGCGCTCAATAAGGGCGGTGGCTGCCCCCAGCCGGGCGGGCGGGGCCCCGCTGAGCACCTGGGCGGCCGGTTCGAGTCCCGCCGCGGCTGGCTCCCGGGGCGGCTGCGGTGGGGAAACGAGCAGGGCTGTGAAACACCGGCAGTTGCGTCGCTTTTTCCCTTATTTTGTGTATTCTCGCGGAGGAACCCCGGGAGGGAGGGAGCGCTGCAGCATTTATCCCGGTTCGCAGGGGCAGGGAGAGGCCACCATCCCTATGTATCACATCACTCCTTTTGTGTGTTCTTTTACCATTACTACTATTGTTTTCTCTTCCATCACTGTTCTATTAAACAGTCGTTATCTCAACCCACGAGGTCTCTTTTTTTTCCCCCCAATTCTCCTCCCCTCGCCCCCTAGGAGTGCACTGCTGCAGGGTCCCGTTGCCAGTTAGGGTTAAACCACAACACAGCACACAGAAGAGGAAATCCCTAACACAGCCACTTAAAATGCAGTTTATTATTTTACCATAGCACCTTTAGGATTTTTAAAGTGTTAAACACACACACGCAATTACAGAACTCTCAAAAAACAATGAACTTAGAAAACCTTTATGACAAATACTGCCTAATGACCACATCACACATAAATAGGATACAAAAGAGATAAAAACTGTTTATTTTTGCCCCCATAAGAACCATTTACTGGAAAGAACAGGGACTCAGCACAATGAGGACCTGATTTTCCAGGAGAAGGTGCAGGCTGGTTTGATGAAGTTGAGTATCCAGAGCTGCTCTTTAACTGGCTTAAGAGCAAGTCAGTATTTCATGCACACTCTGAACTGTGTGGCATACACAGCAAGAGCCCAAGTGAAGCGCCACTGAGGTTAAACTGCAATCTTTCCTTTGAATTCAGATGTTTTTGGCTCAGTCCTGGGGATACTCAGGATCCGGAAAGCAGGGTGAGAGGAGTAAAGCAAGATTAGCATCACACTCAGAAAAAAAGGTAAGGATCAGAGAGTATACAAGAATCAAGTGAAAAAAAAAAAAACCCCAAAATCATAATTTCTGGTATAAAAATGTTTACAAACACTGTGGTTGTTCAGGAGATAATCTCTTCTAAGTCTAGATCCCAGGCACTTAAGTTATTTTCAGCTTCACACATCTGGTGGGTGGACCCTCTCCCACCATTCTATCATCCGATGTATCAATACAACATTCAATACTTTAAAAAAAATATAAAAAAAACCCCACAAACAAAAAACTCCACATGATCTCCCTGACACAGAAAGAGAACGAAAAAAGTAGCATGAAAAGAAAAAGAGCTCCTATAAACATTAACATGCTCAACAAACTGCTGACAGGTGTTAAGAGCAGAAACCATTGGGAACCGTACAGGATGAAATGGACCTTTTCCATCATATGCAAAACCATCCGGTTTCGGGGCACAGTTTATGGTGTAACGCCAACCTCCAACACCAAACTGGTATTGCTGATACCCTACACTTAGCACATATGCCACCATCATGTTATTGTCTCATGCTGCAAGAAAAAGAGGAAAACTTCTAATAGTGACCCTGAAATGCCAACCTATTTTCTAAACACCATATGGCTTTAAAATAGGGCTCCTTTTGTGCTTCGAAGCAGAGGTGCAGGGAGAGCATTGTCCTCATGGAGAAGAACGAGAGCGGCTGGGGGAGCCCAGCAAGGCACTTTCTCCAAAAACGTTGGCATAGGAAGACTTGAGGAACTGGACGTAGTTTTGCATGCTGCGGTTGGTGCTCTCCGACTGCTCCAACCGATCCTTTAAATCCTGTAGGCGGCTTTCATACCGGCGCTCTGCCTGCGTAAAGAAGCACAAATCACAGGCTGAACGACAGCAGCATTCATCCTATTCACGTTAAACTCAAGCTGCTCCCAAGAAGTGCTGAGGACAGCAGGAATTAGCACAGCAGCAGATGACATTACCCTAGATGGTGCTGTGATATTTATGATTTGTTCTGCTCATTTCCAACCCCATTCAGCAACCCACTGATAAAAACAAGAGACGACGCAGCTAATCAGCTGGGCTTTTAAAACTGATTAGCTGTAGTTACGGGGAATTAAACACTTTCTTTTCTGAAAAGCAGCTTGACCTGATCCACGTGACAACCCAATTCCAAGTAAAACTCAAGTAAACAAGTACAGCAAACAGGACATTATGAAAGATTCCACTTCTTTCTTCTAGAAGAAATCCTTTCCTCTAAAAGAGAAACTACATTCTCTCTCAGATAACGAAGCCCGATAAATGAAGTTGAAATCTGTCCGTGATATCCAGTGCGAATCTCATGTGAATGTAAGAAAGGTCTGATTCTTTTCTTATGCACACCTAAGTTTAGAGCAAGTTCATTCAGATCGTTGCTATAAGTAACGAGCAAAAGAGAGTCTGCATTCCTGAATTAGTGACATAACAGACATGTCACATCACACATCTGTTATGGGCACACGTAACAGAATGTCACATTCAGACGCAGCTCTGTGTGACTTCTGCAGCAATCCATAGGACCTTGGTCTATCAACTCCAGTTGCTACCAGGACACCAGCAGCACAGCAAGAGCGTCCCTTGGAAGTCACTCACATCGTCTTTGCTCCGGCGCAATTGGTTCAGCTCCGTTTTATTCCTACTCAGCTGGGTCTCCAAATCCAACATCTTGGACTGGGCTACCCTCTCTCTAGATGCTGCTCGTTCTCGAGTTTGTTCCACCTACATGTCAGAACAGAACAACTTTGTTAAAGGACATCTACGAAAGAATGATTTTTCCCTACCCCACTGCCCTCAGAAGCCCTGTAAAGTTTAATTGGACACATTCTCATACATAAGCAACAGTTCAATCTTGTGCTTTCCTCTCTTCTGTTGCAAACTGGAGCATGGGGTTCAGTTTTTCAATGGTTTAAGTGCTGACAAACGGTACCAGCACATTTTCTTATTTGTATTTCACCGAACATGATGATTTTCCTGAATTTGGTCATAGGCTGAGGAGGTATTTCCAGCGTCCTTGCTGTTTCCCTTTTACAGTCTGGGTAGTTTTGGGAAAATTCACAAACACATGAAATTACTTACTTGTCTTTTGGCATCCTCAATGGCCATCTCCAGCTGACGTGCCAAGGAGCTACATTCACGGGTCTTCTCCTCTAACCGCAGCTGACACTGGTGGATCGACTCCTCACGTTTTGCTATAACCTGAAGGAATTCTATGTTCTGGGCGCTCGTTGTCTCTAGTTTTCTAGGTTAAGACAATACGGGAAGGAAACCTGAAACCATCAGGTCCTGACTAGTCTGGGAACAAATTCTATTCCCCCTTGAAAGGCGAGAGCCCCAAGAAACACTTCTCCATTTCTCAAATCAAAATTTCAAAGACTGAAGGACACACAGAGTATTCACAAACCCGCATTTCCCCAGACATTGTCACTAAAAGGAGTTTATAAACACGGGTAAAAACACTGTAATATTCAGCAACTTCAAAATTGTCAGGCTAGATTGGACCAGGAGCTGGCTTATCTGCTGTGTAAGTCATCATCCTTTCTAACAACATTCATAAAAGGTGCAGCAAAAAACTGTAACTCTCTCTCCAGTGGACAGATGGTGATTACAGATCAGCAAATGCACAGAATCCTGGAGGCACATGGGAGACTGGAAACAAGACCGAAGCTGTTTCAATCCCCTGAAAAAACAATGGGAAGAGGATGGAAATGGAAGGTTAAGAGAGCAAGACAGCCTAATATTTCTAACCTTTCCAGCTCCTCCACCTTCAAGGTGAGCTGCTTTTTCTCCTCCTGGGCAGACTGATACCTCTCTCTTGTCATCTCCATTTTCTCCCCCTGGAGCTCAATCTAAAAATTACAGTAAGTAGTTACTTTACAGAGTAGTCACTACACACACACGACCAACCATCTAAAATGTATGCAGCTCTCCAGAAGGAAACATTCAATTCATAGTTTCCAGAGAGCCCCAGAAAAGGAACAGTGGATAGAAAAGCAAAGCACTAAACATCCATTTTGCCCGTGCTTTTAGTTAGTGTTTGGAAAAGCATGAGAAAATTCTTCCGTACTGCAAATGAAAAGCTAGGTCTGTAAATGCTGGTATGCAGAGCAGCCACCTGTAAGCACAGCAAAGCACATACATTAAAAGCAGCCATATACATGACAGCAGCCCCCAAAGGCACCAGAGCCAGGAAGGTTTATAATTCCAAGCCAACGAGAGTAAAGCAATCAGATAGGATCATTTGCTGTGGGTCTTGAGGCACGGTTGTAGAAGTCACGCCTGTCTATAATTGTTCTGCAATATCTATGCAGTCATCCAAAAACCAGGAACTGGGAAAACAACCTGAAATCAGGGTGAGAAAACAAGGTTGGGACAGCACTATTAGCAGAAAACCACAGGAGGGAAAGCTGACAAGATGATGGAAGTAACAGAAGCGAATGCTGGCATTAGCAAGTGCTGTCACTGCTGCCATTCAAGTCCCAAAAAGGTTCTGCATCAAGGGATGAGAAACCTTTCAAACAGCAAGGAGTGCTACTAGCTACGCCACTAACTTCTTGCACAAAGACATAGCACACACCTTTATTTTGCAGTGCATGTTTAATCTTTTCAAAAAGAGACGAGAACAGAGACGAAGTTTGAACCTTCCTGTGATTAGAAATTCATCTTGGTCTCAGACTTGTGGATTGCAGTGCTGAAGGTATTTTCTGCCAGTCCCTTACCCGCTGACGAAGATCTGCAATCATGACAGACAGGTCCACGTTCTTCTTCTCATAACTCTGAAGCTGGTCCTGACATTCTGCTAGTTGTGTCTCTGTGATCTTTAGGATCTCGGGCAGCTTTTCCAGTTCAGCAAGCTGGCTCTGGAACTGCTTACGTGCCTACAGTCAAAGAAGAGAACATGAGGAACTTTCAAATGTTCATAAGGTCAAGACTAAAAAAAAATTCTCAGCTTCAATGAAGCTTTGCTAGTCTGCAACCATAATGACACTGTGTGGATATTTGGCCAGTGTTGGAGTTCAAAGCCTAAGCTTTTCTCCTACTCCAAAAGGCTTTCTCTTAGGATGTGGCATTCCCTATGGACGGAGTGAAAATGAGGAAGTATTTTGGATCCTGGGCTTCAGTTTTACTAGAAGTACAAGCTCTTTCTTGAAGACAGCTGTTCCACAACAGACAATGGTGTAACCTGCTCAGACCACTGTTCTAAACTACTATGTCTGCAGCAAAGGACACACTAAGCAATTTAAACACCTCTGAAGAATGCCAGATAGTAAAAAAGAAGCAGCTGCTAAATGTTCAGTAAATTTTTCAGAATGAGCAAGTCATGAGAAAAAGTACTGGAAAAGGCAAACTCAGATAAGACTTTTATTTCCTATTCACAGCCATTTTTCACTACATTCAGAACATTAAGATCCATGAATATCTACAACATATCAGTCTTTAGAGAAACAGTTACCAGTTCAATCTCCTTGTTCATTTCATCTTTTAGTGTCTTGTTCTCTTTATCATACTTCTCCAGTTGTCCTGCCACTTCATCTGCTTCCATTCGGGTCTTCAACACCTGGACATATGAAAAAGCCCACGTACTTCAGCCGTTATATACAGTTCTCAACAAATGTGCAGTGCTTTGGAGTAACTAAAACTGCTCAAGGATCAGCAACAAGAGCAAACAAAGGGTTAAGCTGTTACAGAATAAGCCACAACAGTGAAGGGAGAAAACATGTTTGTGCGAGGGCAGAAGGTTTTGATAAAAGGCCTACCTGTGACTTGTAGCTTTCAATCAACCCTTCATAGTTCCTGACAGAGCTCTTGAGCTGCTGCACTTCCATCTGTGCTTGGTTCAGCTTTTCCTCCATTGGGACCACACTAGCCTGAAAAAAGAAAATATCTTCCATTAAGCGCTTGGAAGTAACTGCCACACTAGCTGTCTCACATTGTCTAGATTAAGAAACAAGGACTTTTGTTATTGTAAGTTGGCAAAACTTTCCAGACTTCAGCGGATTGCCAAGTTTACACCAGCAGAGCACAGAGGTTTGGGATAGAGTGCAACCTTTCCATTTGCCTGAGTGGGCTGTGCTATTTGGATCAGGAACACTTCTTATTTGGATCAATGCCTAACTTTCCAAGAAGAAAATTACGTAGGTCACCTACAAGATCACCAGTGATAAGAGAGATGATAGGAGAAATATGTCAGGGATTTTTTTTTATTCTGGAGATTACCGTTCTTTCTGCATGAGCTAGTAGTTAGTTCTGTGGCCAGCAGCTTAAAGATGTAAAGACAAGATGTAAGATCCCAGCTGGATGAAACAGCACTTGGATTGGAGATACTCCGAGCCAAAACATGGGAGAAACCCCGTCCTCCCAGAATGTTTACTTTCTTTGTCTCTCCACAGTACACTTGCCTGATCATACTCAGGTTATGGTAAAACTGGTTTGAAACTAAACAGCAGCAATGGGTGCAATTCAAATCTGTCCTCAGAGGTCAAGCAACTTGCTATAATTTCTCCTTTTTCCCCCCCAGCATTTCAGCTTCAAAGCCCTAGAATCACCGACCTTTAGCCTTTCATTCTCCATTTTGAAAGAAGTGGTCTCTGTAGTCTGTTGATGCAATCTATCCACCAAAGCTTCTCTGTCCTCCCGCATCTTGTCCTCCAGGGTTGTCTGCTGTTCCAGCAAGTCTGCAACACGGCTGCCACACAGAAACAAAATTAATCCTTAAGTGACAAGAAAGAATAATACTCCTAACCCTTGAAAATTAGATTCAGAATCATGGCTTTTCCCTGTCCTTTCATCTTTCTCCTCCAGTCATGTATGCACACCTCTCTGTTACACTGTTCTACTACCTCGATCTTCTTAGCCTGCTGGAAATTAACTTGAATTGTCCCCCTGGAGCTCAAATGCCTTGCCTCCAAGATACACAGGATAAAGAGTTACCTCTCTCTTGTCTTGTACCTACCTATTTTTTCCTGCAGCAACAACTGTACTGCAGTGATACCAACACATTTATTTACCTTCACAGCAAAATTGGCATGAACTATACTGCCTATCTCTTCTCATCCCTTCCATTCAAGTTTCTCAAACAGATCTCAAAAGAAGAATAACCTTAATTATTTCAAAGCATTACAAAATGTCAAGTGAATAGAGTTTTAAGGGTCAGCAAACCCTTAAAAAGCTTGCCTTTGCTGTGGCAAGTCATCAGCAGAAGCCATCTCTCTCTCTTTCTCTTTCTCTCTCGATCTCTCAAAACTGTGCTCTAACCCTTAGGCAGTGCTGGTTTTGCTTGGATATTTACAGGCAATCCAATCCAGTTATTCAATTTAATGCAATTATTCAATTAAATTGAATTAAATTATCCATGAACTTAGAACTTATCCCTGGTTATGCCAGTTTCTCCACAATAATTTTATTTTAACCTGTTCAACGTAACAATTTCCAGTTCAAGGTCACTCTTGTCCTTTACTACTTTGTTGTAGCGACTCCTCCAGGACTCCAGTGTAGACACCGCATCAGCAATGTAACTTTCCTGTCAAACAAAAGAAACACATGAGGAAAAGAGCCAAGGTGACAAAAATGTCACTGGACATGGGATATGCAGACAACACACAAAGATGCCAATATGGGCAAGCATGGTACGTGCAGAGACTTCACTGAGACTTAAAATATTGACGACAAGTATTTATTTTTATTCTTCCTAATCCTTCAGAGAGAGGTGTTCTCCAACGCTACTGTCAGCCAACAGACGTAACAGCAGTGAAAGAAGAATCAATCCTCTTTGAAGGCAGATGAACTATCAGAAATACAAAGGATTATAAGATTCAACTAGTGGATCTGGTCCCTGGAACTCTAAAAACAAGGGAGGAAAAAAAAAGTTTCCTTCTGATTTGTTTTAGTCTTAACTTTTCGACTTTTTCTTGATATCCTGCAGTCATTTTTCAACTGGAAATTCCAGTACACCTCTAAGTCTTTGTACTTTTCTGCTCTGACTAGTTTCTTGATTAACAACCATCTCCATTCAGAATTTTCAGCCAAAACCACAAGGCTTTATTTTATTTGCTTTTGTCAGCCCTCAGATGGTTCTAAAGAGCCAGGCGAAAAATCAGATCTGCTGGTGTAGAATGATCTAAGTTACTGCATGTCCTAAATTAAGGACATGCAGTGAATATAGTGACAGAGAAAACTGGATTTGTTCTAAACTTAGCATAAATGGGCCAAAGCATCAAGACAGAAATAAATCTCATTAGTTGAAATCAGAGACTCTCCCAAGGGCTGCTACCAGAAGGCAAAGATTTAGATGCATGATCTGAAATGAGGTCTCGCCTCCTGTATTATTAGGTACCTTTTCTGCTAGCTGGGCAGTCAGTTGCTCTGCATACGCTTCACTTCGCTCTGCCCGCTCTTTCTGTGCACGGATGGCTTTCTTCAGGGCTTCTTTATCACGATCTGCCTTCTGCCTTAGTTCCTTCATCTGTTCCATGGCATGTTCCATCTCTGCCTTATGCTGAGCTTCACTGCGCTCCAGATTCTGCAGGGAGGGGGAAGTAAACACACATATGGAATAGTGCCCTTAAACCTGCACACTCAAATCAGCAACTAATTTCCTAGAAACAGTGGAGAGAGCTGGGCATAAACCCCCAACCTTCAGCCTGGAGCTCCTTGCAATCACATTTCACCTACACAATCCTGCCCTAATGCTGACAGACATGTTGGCATGACATGTCTTCCTTTCCTTCCAAGAGTCTTCCTTTCTTCTTTCATAAGCTGCTCTCTAGAATACTGATTTCCTCTCCTCTACTATTATTTTGGTCTACCCAAGAACATTGTCTTTATTAATTGAAATGCTTGCATATGATAATGTTACTTTATGCAGCTATATAGTTTACCAGAATTAAAGCTCTTCTAAACCATTAACGCACATATGTTCATCATAACCATCACAACATCAACAGATATGTTAAACATAAGACTTTCATCAAGATAAACCAGGGGAACTTTCCCCTCCTCATTAATACTGTAGAAAGCATGCATGACTGATCAAATACAGGAACCCATGGCACCGCCTTTTTCCCAGAAAGCAAATTAAATAGTTTATGATCTGTCTTGATGCTTGACTAAACCAAAGCCATCTTTTAAATAATTATGTAGTAATTATCTTTGAAAAAAAATGTTAATAAATGCACATAGATCTCAAGGCTATGATTTTGCCTCATGTATCAAAACTGAAAAGCTTTTTTTTTTTTTTTTACTTCATTTGAAAAGTATGGTGTGAGTTAATGGCATAAACATCATCAGACAACATTTCAGTCTACCGGACACAGCAGAATAGTTGATGAGTGCTATTTCCCCTGTCAGACAATTCAGTTCATAACAGTGAATGAAGGGACAATCCTCAGGGACCACTGAAAACATACCCGTATCTGTATAGTCAGCCGGTTGTTCTCAGCCTCTTTGTTTCGCAACTGCGCTTGTAAATGGCCTTTCACAGCTTCCATAGATTTAGAGAGTTCGCATGCTGCCTTTGCCTGGTCCTAAATAAGAAGCAACAAGATACACACCTTTTTCCTCAACAAGCTAATAGAAGGAACACTTTATAATGTGTAACAGTCTCAGATTTCTTCGCTGAATGATCTCCAGCCACCTCCACTTTCCTCAGATGGACCCTCACAGCTCTTCTACTCCAACAAAATGGGGAACAAATGAGTAGCCATTTATTTTACATCAGATGTGAATGACTGGCCTGAAAGATTTGTTCTAGGGCAAAACATCCTTCATATCTACATTCCCCTTTTACTTCCTAAAAAGAGGATTAGACTGGAATATGACATTAGGAACCAACAGGACCTTCAACAGAAAGGCAATTCAGTGATAAGCCCAAGCAAAGAGAATACCACCTAATCAACCTTGTGATGAACATCTTATTATCAGGATATGGAATCCAGAACTGTGTGGGAATAGGTAGCTGTCTTTCTAGTTTTATAAGCAAGCCAGTCATCAGGTCCCTTAAAAAGTAATTGTCTGCAAATACAAACCCATATTTTGGATTATCTGTGGTTCTCCAGAACTGGAAGGTGAAGCAGGGAGGGGAAAACAGAAAAAGGAAACTACCTTTTCTGCCTCTATCTGAATGGTAAGACCGTCCACTTCTTCTTCTTTCTCCTGAAGCCTCATCTGAAGTTGCTGGAAAACAAACACCACTCAGATTTTATGTACTAAATACATTTAGGTTGGCAGGTGGAGGGAAAGAGGTGTAACTGCCTGCCTCCCAAGACCCTCTGATCCACAGCACACACTGTTTGGTATCCACAGCAACAGCATCCTCAGTCCCAGGAAAACAGTCTGCATTCTCCTCAAGCAGAAAGCAAAACAGCTACACGTACATTTGTGTAGCAGGGCACGGGATACTCAGTGAAGAATGAGGACCTGACAGGACTATATACTCCACAGACAAAAAGGGGCATTACTTATGTCTCACAGCAAGTTTTATAGCTTCTGTCAATGTAATAACTCCTTTCTCAGTTTACAGATAAGGAAATGAACACACGGGCACCAAGTCACTTTCTCATTCAGTAACAGAAGCAGATACAGAAAGCTTATCCTCTTGGTGCTTTTCTGTCTCTAAGGATAACATGATAAACATACAGAAACAATAAAATGATTTCCAAACTGAAGAATACTATCCTGACTGTCAGGGATACTTTGACGGTAGATTTTTTTTTTTTCTCTCCCACCCACAGAGTTTTCTTTTTAAAGAAAAATGTAGTACAATTCTTGCTTTGTACATTCAGTACCATAAGAAAAAATAAGCAGAATCATTTGTGCTCGAATTGGACAACATAATTCTGCTCCTTTGTAGCTGAATACTGTAAATCCTAATGCTGCTTTTATAAGTAGGTCTCAGTTGTGCTATCCCCATTCTAAGCCTCCACATTTCAAAGGCTATGAAAATCTATCCACTTCAAAATATAGGTTGTTAACAGAGGGGCAATGTAGTAGCTCTGATTACCACAAAAGACAAAATATTTTTATTGGTCTAAAAGACAGTATAAGACTTGATAGCTGAATACAAGACACAGAAGAGTTTCTAATTTTATATCTTTTTGCTTTATCAGAGAGAGAAAGAGAGAGGTATATTTTGTTTTGCTTACTATTTTCTCTGCTTCTGAGTCAGCCAGCCTTTTCAGCAGTGCTCCTTGCCGCTCCAATATCTTCTGAGCATCCTTCTATAAAAGAAATGCATGAGAAAAATGGTTAACGGAAAAGTCAATTTTATACAGATTCTTTAGATGGAACTGGGCAGATCAATCATTTCTCCCCAGTTGCAGCAGCAATTCTCAGAAGATACCCAGAAGTATCAAATTTGCTAAATATTTCACATATCACTTGTTTCAGAAAGCTTTTCCACTTCTCAGTCAAAGATAATAAAAAGCACGATGGCAATTTAAGGTCTTTCAGAACTCTCACTACTCAGTGAAAGTTAGGTGGAAGAACTGTGTCCTTTTATCCCATCTTACTGGTGGCTGAAGTAACTGTTACCATCGTCCTGCTTTTGCTCAAATGGAACATAAACTACAGGAAGAATAGCAACTTCATTCATGTATTGCTATTACAAGTGACATAGAATTGTTCCGTACAAGCAGTACAGATTTGTTTATGATTTCTCTGTTATTGCTCTTATAGCCTACAAAAATAAATTTGTGAACATCCTTAGGCTCCCACTAGCTAAGGCCACATCTAGTCCTCAGACTTCAGCAAATGCGACTGTGCAGTAACATTTCAGACTAGCATGAGCAGCAGATACAGCTGCATCCAGATGAGAAAGAGTTGGTGAAACAGTAGTGCCTACACCTTTTCATACAGTCAGAGGCTTAAGATGCTCTGACATCCCCACAGCAGAAAAGTCAATCTTACTCTACTGAAGTAGGCAGGGATAAACAAAACTATCCATCCTTTAACACACAAGGTCAACAGCAGGGTTAGGAAAAAAAAAAAAAAGAGTTAAAAGCTCTCCAAATTCCATTTCAGTTCACAAGACAACATAGCCTCCTGTAGTCATCCAAGTTCAAGCACACAGCACTGCTCACCTCCCGGTTGTGCTGCTCTCTGAGAAGTTCTCGTAGTGTTCGGTTGGTTTCTTCAAAGGTGCTCAGTTTCTGGAGAAGCAGCTCTTTTTGTCTTGTCAGTGTGTTAATGTCTGAACTGCTCATGTGTTTCTCCTAGAGGAAAAACAACCAAAAAAGACAACTGTTCACATGTAACAAATGTACGAAGCTGGTACGAGCACGAGCAGTGCAATAGTCAGCATCACAGGTGCAGAAGGTGACTGGAAGCTGCAAGCAAACACCCCACTTCCAAACAAAACTACCAAACACCTTAAGCATGTTAGATCCCTCCACTTTTCCTTATATTTTTCTGGATCAGCAATTGTAACATTACATTTTTAAGACAGCCATATAACAGGACAACGTAGTAAAGGCAAGAACAAAAAAGGACAACACTTACAATGTTGAGTCTCCCAATTGTATTTTTCAAGGCATGGATCTGCCTGGCTGCTGCTGCTCCATCCCTTTCTGCCTCGCTCAGCTTGGACATCAAACACTCTTTCTCATGCTGCAAGTACTTTTTCTGTAGCCTGTAACGAGAAGGCAGCCATCAGAGAAACAAGAAGCTTTGACAGCTGCACCAGCCACTATAGATTACAGTCGATTGGATTAAAATGTATAAAAAAACCCTCAAATCAGAGAATAAAAGCTCCAAACAAACACTTAACTACTTAAGATTCACCCTGTTTCAGTGTGGAAGTTGTTCTGATTGAAGACAGTAAGTAGACACCAGGAGCTCGCTAGGCCCACAGCTATGAAACAGGAATTTAGAGGGGACAAACTGGGCTTATGCCAAAGCCTGCACACACTACTAAACCCAAAACACAATGCTGTGCTTTTCCTGGGCACTTAAGCCACACGAGAAATAAGACTCCAAAAGGCTGAATACAAAACAGGAAAGCACACCAAGACACACAGCTCGAAGTTTTTAGCCAGAGCTTGTAATTCACAATGTTTTCTGAAAAAGGAATACACAGGATTAACTTCCAAGTGATCTTTCTTAAGGAAAACATAAAACTAGCTCTCTTAAAACACAAGCGTCCCCCTGGAGACACAAGCTTCCCTAATTCTTTAGACACAAAGCAGATGCAAAAACATCGGACTTGGACCCCATGATTCAGTCCTCTCAGGGGCTGCCACTCCTGTCTCAGTATGATTTTCACAAAGGCCAAAAATTCTCCTCTAGTTTTCAGCTCCATGTTTATTCATTTGTTGTTGTACCAATATCATCACAATTCAAACAGCATCTCTTAACCTTCAAAATATTAATTGCAGAGCTAGGATGACCCTCCAGTAGGTCACACAAGCCAACTGCTCTCAGGTTCCCCTCAGTAGTTTTATCCATTCCAATAATCACGCTAGAGCTCTTCTCTGAAGTCCCCCTTCTAAAAGGTGACAAAAAAATCCAAGAACATCGTTTCTGCAGCAGCACTGCAACCCAGGTACAAACTGCAACCTCAAATAATATTAGCAATAAGAGAGGTAGGTGCCCTGTAAATACCACTACTTGCAGTAACAATGGAGAACTGGAGCTTTCTTACACAGTCAGATCTTTCTCTTCCTTTATGCGCTCAATATTGCGCCTGAGCAGTGTATTCTCATGTTCTGTTTCTACCAGCTCTTGCGTGACCTCATTCAGCTCTTCTTTCTGCTCCTCAAGGAGACGCTTTGTCATTTGCTGCTGTTCCTCCTTTTTCTGCAGCTTGGCCTGATGAAGATATTTAAATAGAACTTAAGACAAACCAGGTGCTTTTAAACTGATACACAGAATCCACATCTCAAACCAGTGAATCAGCTACTCAGCTGAACCAAACAACAAAGGGCCATGCTTTTTTAAAGACAGCAGGTCTTTACACTGTCTCCTCACCTCATTCTTCAGCGTTCCCACCACATTCATCAGGCTATCAATCTTCTTTTCATATTCGTTCATTTTGCAGTGAACAGCATCCTCCTCATCTGTAGAGAGGTCACTCAGGCGCAATACTGACAGCATTTTTTCTGAATCTGGAGGTGTAATCTCTAGGCGGTGAGTCGGTCCCTG
The DNA here is from genome assembly GCF_963924245.1 of Chroicocephalus ridibundus. Taxonomy (NCBI): domain Eukaryota; kingdom Metazoa; phylum Chordata; class Aves; order Charadriiformes; family Laridae; genus Chroicocephalus; species Chroicocephalus ridibundus. The sequence goes on along the minus strand of NC_086298.1, from coordinate 6,398,208 downwards.
GTAGAAAAGCAATAACGAGCTTCTAGAGGCAGAAAGGCATGATACAGCCATAGGCTGCTAATTATTTTCCAATTTTTCTATATTAAGAAGTGAAAGACATTTATAGAATACACTTAAAATGGATGGTAGGTGACAGTAGCCTTCTTTCAGATCAGCCCAGCTCCCTCACTACACGACTGCTCTCTTCAACCTCAGATAAACCTGAAAGTTTGTTTTAAAGAGCAAAATCAGGCATACCTCCCATTTGCAGGTGGACTCCCGGACAGACGTTTTGCCTGGGGGCACCCAGGGGGCCTTAGTTTTCACACGGACAGATCGGCACATGTTCACAGTATCCCCTTTAATTTTCTGTTTGTGCTTTTGCTAGACAAAGAGAAAATAAAATAAATCACAGACTTTTAAAGAACTATTCACAATTTTTAGGGCTGCAAAACCAAATAGAAGTTAATTCATACAAAAATATCACATAGCTTTTCACATGATATATCAGATGAGCCAGCAGCCATCAGAGGAGGCTGACACCAGCCAGAAGAAAAGGTTATTGCACATTCAGTTGACAGTATGGCTAGATGTAGTAAATTCTTCTTGTTTATCATGTAGCAACTCTGTTATATCACTGGGATACCTGCACTTGTGATGTGATGAGAGCCTTACCCCGCAGGGCAGAGATGGGATATTGGGGTGGTGGGGAAGGAAGTCTCCTCTGTGTGGAGATACACAAAAAAATACCACAATACAACCCTTCACGTGAAGAAGGAAAAGCCTGGGAGATCCCTTCTCCATTACAGATTCATCTCACAAAAGAGCAGCTCTATCATTTGACGACAGCACTACTACAGCAAAAAAGAACACTGCAGTGTGGTTGGTTATGAAAAGCCCCTGAAGTGTTTTCCCTGCTTTGCCGTCAACTAATAGATCTGCATTTATTTGTATTGGACTGGAGGTGCTCTCCCTGAAAGAAAGTTAGTGGGTTTTGCACAATTCTAACCTTAGAGAAAAATCAGATGGCAATTAATTAACAGAAGTCATTGATTTCAGGCCCTACCCCATTATGATATTTGCCATTAGCAACAAACACTAAATCAATGGAGAACTCAGAACAGGATGTCTGCATATAAGGAAGAATGAGCAAGCAACTTCCATCACCTTTTGAGAACAACTTTACATAAACATCCAACCACAAAAGAGGATATGAGATAGCTACTCACTTCAGTATTGCCTTCTACCTACTGTGGATAAGACTATGAAGAGATCCTCTTTGCTCCATAGCTCAGCGGACCAAGAAGGTGATTAATGCCAGAAGATGGTCTGAATCCAGACTAATTTTTTCTAAACGCGTTTATTTTAATATAATGAAGATGGAATTTGAAACGCCTAGATATTACCTTTCCCCAAACCCTTCCTACAAAAATAGCAATGAAGCCAAAGAAAAGCCATTATCAAGACACAAATACAGGAAACAAAAGGAAAAAAAAAATTCCCCCAAACCACATCACACTGGAAGCAACACTCCTCACAAGCGCACACTTGAACGTGAAAAGTAACTTTCTATGTCACGCTTTAATCATCTTAAACACGTAAGACACATTACTGAAAATTCACCATTGAATACGAATTCAAGTCTTATAGTTCTAATACAACAGCAAAACAGACCTTGAAGATTTTGTGGTGCTTCCAGGACCGTTCACCTTCCTGTCTGTAGCCCTTACAAACACCCAGCTACACACTCCTACCTGGCATTTTGCAGGTGTGGTTTTCTGACCCTTTTTAATATGGACATGGACAGGGGTGTTTTCATCCACATGGACGTGCAAAGGGGGAGATGAGGAACGGTTCTTCATGGCTCTTCTCCCACAAACGGGAAAGGGCAATACAATGAAAGGAAACCTGTGAATAAGGAAACTGGAAATAACAACATTTCCCTCTGTGCCACAGAGCGACAATGGCCAGCCTTGATTAAAGCCTGAGCACTCTTTCAGTAACATCTGCCATTTTGAATTGCACAATATTTTGCTGTGAAGTTAGGATTAATGCAAATAATTTCTCTGCATCTGGTATTTTCTGCTTTTAACATGGTTATTAAAGACCAAATACAGTTAGATTGATAGCAGGTGCCTGTAAGAGTCATTGGTGTTCAAAGCCTTAGAGCAAGCAAGGAAATCAACGAGTAACCAACACAACCAAGAGAAATTCAAAGTGGGCAGAAGAGCATTAACAGTTTAGCTAAGAAAAATCAACAAGAAACCATCAGATCCTTCCATCCTAGAACACTAAACCTGTAAACTCTTTCTTATGTGCTTAAGTGTCTTTTTGAAGTTAAATAAAAGCTTAAAAGCTTTTGGATCATAGCATTTCTTTAATCCTAGGAAAAAAGCATAACCTTAACCAATATCTAACACACCATGGAAAAGCCTAGAGGTGCGAGGTTAAAGTCATCACCATTGAGCTTGATACTTCAGTTGAGGTCATGGTATAATGCAATTGCAAATCTTACAAAAATACACGAGCAGCACTAATCTGATTCTGGCAGAAAGGTTTTTGTCAGCCGAGGTAAAATTACTTACAGTTATTCTAAAGTTTTTAGCTCTTCTTGACAGCGTGCTCTGTGCAGAGACTGAAGTCACTTCATTGCTGATGGATGAGGGACACCTGATACAGAAAAAGGAAAATGAACACTAACAGGAAAAGGTACCAATTTCTGAACATCCTCTTCCTTTCGATTTAAGGCAACATGTAGGCTTGAACATATCAAATGTACACACTCAGACAACAAAAGTTGATGTGTCCTGTCTTCCTCTGACAAGCATGGAATGAGGGAAGGACCAAGATTATAATTCCTTACATACTGATGATGAAAGTTTGTTTAAACAATGGAAAGTGTTTTGCAAAATTATACATGATGGCTTTACACAAACAGTTAGAAACCTTCAAATTCTAACTGCAATTTTTAACCAGCTTCATAAGGAAACAAGGTTTGAACAGTTCCAGGGTACCTGTACACCCCCTCCCAAACCCCACACCCTCCCTAAACTCTGCCATCGTCGACAAATCCTGTAAAACTTGAGAGAAATGTTGATGTTCTAGTTTTATATGGTTCTGCAGACTGAAGAGATGCATCCAAATTAGTCTTTGTGCTGAAGGAAACCCAGCACCACACAGACTTGTGTTGCAGTGTGGTTGCTGCTTGCCCAGCAGATACATGTGTACTAGTTTGCTAACCAGTAGCATGCGCAGAACTGTGAGTCAGCTACAGTGTGAGCAGCTTTTTACCTGGTGGTACCTGGGGGACTTGAAGAAATGAGAGCAAGGGAGGGATCCCCAAAGGACTACTGGGGAGTGATGAAGTACAACCGTTAGAGTGGTGGCATACCAGGGTTAGTTAGCTAACCTTATGGTAACACTCCTTCATAATTTGCCACGTAAGAACAAGTGTTACAAGTAAAGTGTTACTTGTAATGCAGCAGAGCAGGGTTTTGTACAATACTTCTGCTAGGCTAGAATTTAGATCCCTCTTTACAGCTCATTGGTTAATTTGTCAGCTTGCCAAAGCTCGTGTAATAATTTACTCTAAATAAAACTAATCATACTGCATCTGTTTTTAAGAAGTGTGTGCTTAAGACAAAACACAGCTGTATATCATGTGAGATTTATGAAAATTACAGAGGGGACGACACAGCCGCACATCCCTTGATCAGGAACAGGAAGGTTTCTGTAGGGACAGGATTCCCCGGCTCCGAGCTATTAACAACTCCAAACACCGCGGGGCGTTTTAATCCCCTGCCTTCCCAGGAAGGTTTCAACTCTCCCCAGACCCGAACGTGTGCACCGGCCTGAGAACCGACAGCACTCCCCGAGAATTTACAGAGCTTCGAAATCACCGCAAGTAAAATTCGGATGCTGTCATCCCGCTTTCCCTAGCAACATGGTTTATTTCAGAAGTTTTAAGTAACTTCTCCCGCGGTTTCTCAGAGGACCCGCGGCTACCTCAGGCCGCAGGGACCTAGCCCGGGGCCAGCCTCCTGCTCAAGGCGGGACCAGCCCTGAGGGCAGAGCCGAGCTTTACCCGGCTGGGGACCACACCAAGGCAGGCGGCGCTTCTCACTACCGACACGGCGCCGGAGGAATCGTTCCCGGGGGCTCGGACATCCCCGGGGCCACACGGCGAGGGGACCCCCGCCCTCCCCGGCCTCGCCCCCTCACAGGGCCCAGCGGCCCCGGCCCCCTCACCATGAAGGACCGCGCAGGGTCCGCGGCCGCTGCCGCCTCAGGAGGTCTTCGGCGGCGGCGGGGAAGCGGCAGGAGGCGCCGACGCTGCCATGGAGACCCCGCGGCCGGGACGAGGGGGGCTGCGGGAGGCCGCACCAGGGGCAGGAGGCGCCGCCGCACTTCCGGGGCCGCCGCGCCGCCGCCGCCCGCGGCTCCCCCATTGGGCGATTCAAACCCTCTTCGTGACGCGCTCCGCCGCCGCTCGCGCCCCAGGGCCCCGCCCCGCAACCGGACCCGTCGCCATAGTGACGCGAAGCGGCCCGGAGGGGCCGGGCCTGGCGGCGCCCGCCCCAAGGAATCCAGGCCGCGATCCCCGGGAGACCCCGGCGGGGAGTCACCCCCGGCCGGCCTTGGGGAGCCACCGGCAGCGACCCCTCCGGGAGGCACAGGCATCAAGCAGCAACGCTGAACCCCTGGGGAAGCACCGCTCCGACCAGAAGACGCCGGCGGATGTCCACACCAACAGGGAGGCCTTCTGCATCTACCTCAGGGACCGCGTCCCCACGCTGGTTTTGTACTCAGGAACGTGACAGTTCTCCAGCCATCCCCGCAAGAGCACGCGGGGTTTGACCACCCTCTCGAAGCCCACACGAAAGCAGGCTGCTCCCAACACCTCCATCCCTGACTACAGCAGCCCTGGACTCGCTGAGATGTCAGGGCAGAGATAAAACCCTCTCAGTCAGCTTCAGCTGCTGTCACAGAAGCAAGAAAAGCAGTTTGACTGTTTTCATTCATTCCCAGCCCATTAGTTTGCTGCAGGATCCCATCTCAGGCCAGCGGAGCATGGATGTGAACGAATTTCATACGTGATAAAACCCTAAACTCACTCAAATCTCAATTTAAGGGTTTCTCCAAACTCCTGTCGATATATGTTCAATACATTTTTTTAAAAAACAACATTACCAGCTTGAACTTTGTTCTTTTGACACCATGGAACACAGGTTTCAGTACAGAACAGCTTTAACAAACAAAACCAGCGTGTCACAGACCAGCAACCCAGCTGGGCTTGCTGTAAACATTTTCCTTCTGTGTGTCAGATCATAACTGAGTTTGTATCCAGTCTTACATTTGGGAAAAAAATAAAACAAAACAACCCCTCTACCACACCCTATGCTGTCATACCTAGTTAAGGTGCCCACCCACCTCCCCCCCAGCAACACCCACACCATGCCAGTTGGCTGCATTACGGACTAACTTCAGCTGCACCCGAAATACCTCACCACACGAGCACTCCCATTCAGACCTGCATCCTCTCACTACAACAAAAAATCTACCAGGCACAGCTCGGCATACTTAGTATTGCACAACGTTACCTGCAGCGATGGCTCCTAATCAGATTTCTACGACGACAAATCCTTTGTTACTCTTGCACAGCAGAAACACCTATAGATCCCCCAGGCATGCAGATCGCTCTTAATCCTTCTTTTCCCCAAAACAAGAACAAACTGACTTTCAGAGGTATTCCAGAGAGATTTCATGCAAGATAAAGCTTTCAAATAACGGCTCAGCATTAGTGATTTCAGTGTGGGGTGTGCTTTCCGGGTGTAATGGGTAAGGTAAGAACTCACAGATCTTGCACAGGGCACAGAAAGTAGCAAGCCTTTATCCTCACAGACGGTACAGAATCAAGTACTGAAAGAACCGTTTACATGGAAGAGTAAAAGCATAGGATCTGCTGAGTGCAGCATCATTTCTGGCATAGGAAGGACGCCTTTCCCAGTACCATGGATTCCTCCAGTTCCCTCAGCACTGGGTTTTACAGGATTCTATTGCAGGAAAATTTGTCATTTAAAAACTACTATCCAGTGTTTCAGTCAGGAAAACACTTCAGGTGACACAGATGAGTAGCGGAAGACAGCCTGAAGCAAAAGCTGCTCAGACCTACTGTATCTGATATGGCTGTAACATTTACTAGCCAAGAGCTGCTTGCTTTTACAGTAACCTGCTCCGAGAATGGCTCTCACCTAAAAGAAGCCTATTTGCTGCACTCTTCAGTTAAGAGCTTCTCCTTTCCAGCAGCGTCCGAGATCCCTTCCTTTTACCTGTCCCCATCCTTCTAAATACCATGTTCAAATACACACCTGGCTGGATCCTCTCTGCTCACTGCGCCTTGATATCCTGAACGGGACAGTCTCTGTGCCTGCATGTCAGTCCATTAGGCGTGAGCAGTCCACTCAATCCTTAAAAAATAAATGCCATTCCTTCAGAAGTTTTTTACCATGCAAATACTTCAGGAAGGCAGCTGCAGCTGGCATCAGACTGCAGCTTCAGCTTTTTTAATGACTTCTTCCATACGCTGGTACCAAGGCTGAATCTTGGTGTGAACCATCATGTCGTCAAAGGCTTCCAGCCCTTCCATGACTCGGAGGACCCCATACACTGCCTGTGACAGAGGAGAAAGATAAGAACAACGCTCAAAGTCAGTAGCAGAGAATGGCTCAGGGTACCAAAAAATGTCACAATAGACTACCCATTAAGGCTCTTCCCTGTCCTGCCATCTACTCCACCGCTCTGACTAGCGATGAAGACAATGACAGAAAGGTAAGTTAAAAATATGCATGTTTTCCCATGACAAAACAGGAAGGAAAGATCAGGATCTACATACAGTTATGGATCAAAAGTTAATCCCATCTTTGCATCAAGCCCTGGTGTGAAACGCTTCACTTGCGCTCCACGGAGAACTGCTGGTGCAGGGGATGAATCCTGCTCCGCTCCACACTGCTGCCAGCAAAGGAAACCCCAGCAGCACTGAATGCAATAAAACCTGTGCAGGCGTGAGGCTTTACTCATGAGCCAGAGCAGTGTCCTGGCTTGTAACCTGCTTTTATCATGCTTCCACACAATCAGTAACATCCACCTGCAGATGGGAACTGCAGGTTCCATCTCAGGAAACATTTCTCTGGAGAAAAACAAATACCATCCTGTGTAACAAATATTTCTAAGTCCTCCTAATGTGGGAATTGTATTACTGCAGAAAGGACATGGCCAATGTATCTCATGTAACTCACGTTCTCTCTCTGTATTGGTATTAACCATTCCATATGGATAAGCAACTGATAATTTGTAATACACCTAACGGTAAATCCAGGAATTAACCCCTTACCAAATCAGCAAGGTTCGGCTGGTTTCCACCCATGAAGAGTCGATGTTTGCCAATAGCTTTTACCCACTCATTAACTGCTTCATACAAGTCTTCTCGGACATTATCTTGAAGGTGATGTCTGGATAAAGAAAAAAACCACAAACCTAGTCTAAAGACACTGGTTTGCTTCTTTCTTTACCTTTTTATTGTCTGTCATCTTATAGGCTGGTCTTTGCCTGGAAATTAGGAACATATCTGCGAGCGAAGGGAGCGGTTAGTGATTAAATAGTAGATGAGCAGAGAGGATTATTACCTTCCATTAAAGAAGTACAGCTGTTACCCACATTGGATTAAACGGTTTGGTTTAAAACACTGAGGTTCTGCCCTTCGACATTTGGGGTTCACAGCTGAGGAGGTTAAGGAGCTATTCCTCTTGTGTACTTCGTGCTAGGTGGTACCAACCTTTTCTTTAGCCTCTTGCTAACGAAGAACATGGCAACAGCCCCCATGTACTTGGCAAAGAAACCTTCCACAGTGCCAAACTTCCCCTCACGGACAATGTAATCAAAAGATGCCAAGGCTTCTCTGGGGGTCCGGTAAACATTGGGGGAGATGAGGTGAACAAGCCAATCGTCTGCCCATTTTCTCCACTTCATTTCTTCCCTGCAAGCATTCAAAAGAGACCCTTTGTTGAACGAGGTACAGATTGCAGGGCTACAGAAGGCAGACAGAATCACAGTGGCATTAGCCAGAGGTTCTGCCAAGGACGAATGTGTCAAAAACTCCTGCCCAGCCTTGTGCTCTGGTGACCTCTCTGAAATGCACTCAGGATCATTAACTTTGGCAAGGCTCCTCCAATCTCAAACTAAAATTAAGACTATGATATAGCACTAGCTTCTCCTCCCAATATGAGAGCTAAAGCAGAAAGGGAAACTAGCACTCCGTAACATTACTCTGTGACGCAAAGGAAATGCCAAGAAAGAAACTGGAGGCAACTGAAGGCTGGCATGACCATGACAGTGGGAACTAAGCCATCTAACAGCATTGTTTCAGATTATGTAAGGAACACAGCAAAACCACTCTAACTACTGAGGTTTTAAACAACAAGGAGGGTGTGACAGGATTTGTCAGCACCAGTGGGATTTTATATCTGCACCATTCCTGAGTACACCTGGAGGAAGCTGTGACGCCACTTGGAGAGCCCGGAAATTTAAGAGCACTTACACTCTCACTTCTTTGACAGGATAGACTCGCTTTGTCTCCTTCTCATCCAGCATGAGCCAGTACTTATTCCCATACTCAAATACCTCCTTGCCTTGCTCAGTCACAGTTTTCATAGGAGGATAAAAGGACACGATCTCTTCTAAGCTATTCCTCCTGTGGACAGAAACACAGTTAGCGCTGACCTGGCTGCTACAAAAATGAGCAAGAGCAAAGGACAGATCAAAAGATACACACTTTAAAATATATTATTCTAAAAATAAATGCACACGGTTTCAAATTCTATTTGAAATAAGTTTTGAAAAGAGACTGGAACAGCTACTTGCAAATAACTATTATTAGTGCACATACCTTTCTCTGTGTCAGAATAGAAAATTTTGCAGGCATAAAACTTCCTACCATTCTCAAATGCTTTCTAGCATGGACCTAAAGGACAGGCCACAGGCACAGCAATTTCATTTCATTCTAGATATTGTAACTGGCTAAATGTAAGCTTTGTTCCAGGACTAATGCTAGTCCTTGTTTAAGTCGGTTTTATGCAAAGAGATTCTCACAGACGAAAAAAAGAGTTGCTCTGAAAGGTAAAAGCTCTGCTTCACTGCACACACATGACAACACACATCGGCACCATCCACACCATCACAGCCAGGGTCAGGTCTGCTGGGCTAAAAGTCCAGAGCTTCAGAGACCAAGGTGAGCAACTTATGACCGACTCTAAGAGAGCCTTCTCAATCTCTAGTTCGCTAGGGCCACTCACATTCAACTCTTCTCCCATCACCCCATTTTCTTACTTGGAAATGAGATAGGTTTTTATTGCACTGATGATCACTGACGAGTCATTCAATTGCTGAAAAACAGAATTAAAACAAAACTTTTAAAAGAGGTTGGCAAAATTGAAAAGGGAATTCTTCAAAACCTTTTTCCCTGCATGTGGAGGCTTCAAGTTAGTACTGCAGTCCCTTTTCCCCCCATGCATTTCCATGAGTCCCTGCACATCTAAAGACAGCTCTACATTCAGATCTCTTTTCAGAGTATCACTTCAAATTTGCCTTTCATTCTGACAGCAGAGGACCTGAGGGTAAGGTACACATGCAATACTTGTGGGTTTTGAATTTAGGCCCTTGGCAGCAAAGGAGGAAAAGCAATACTAACTTTAAAAAAAAAAAAAAGAGCCAAGTTGAATCTTCAGTATTCTTTTCCCACAAGATATAAGCAGCTCCTGTTACCGCTGGTACAAATGACATGTCCTGCATAAGGGCTGATAGAAGCTAGATTATCACTGCATTACAGAGTCACTACACAAACAACATCCCTTGTAAGAACGGCCAACAAAAAAACTCTAACAAGGCCAAGGCATAGGAAACTGTGAAGGAAGAAATAAATCTCAGGCCCTTGAGAGAATAAAAGATGATCTAAAGGTTATACTGTATGTGATAAGCCACAGAGACATGACACAAACAAAGCCTCCAAACCACAGCTTGCGGGAAAGTCAAGCTTTCAAACAGTAAGACTTACCAGAGGGCTTCCAGCATTGGCTAACAGGATAGGCACCTTTCTGTAGGAAGAGAATTTGATCTCTTTCCTCATTATCGGGTTCACTTCCACAATTTCATAGGGCAGTCCATGATAATCAAGAAAAGCTCGGACTTTGCTGCAGAAAGGACACGTTTTATACTGGTAGAGAGTGAGCTGGAGCCTCCCTGAAGGCAGCTGGGGAAGGAAGAGATCAGAAGCTTCCATTTTCTACTAAAAATATAAATGTTACCCTCTTCCACCCTTATTTTTGTCATGAAGTCATGGTCATTGACCTTCAGTTTCAACATCTGATCAAAAGATCTTGGCTAACATTCTTTCTTCAAATGGCATCACAAATATTCACCTTTCATTGGGACCAAATACTTGTTTTTCTAAACAGCTATTTAATCTGCTGGAATCTCCCACTCATAACCAGAAAAAAAGAAGTTAAATCCAGACAGCTTACCCCTCTATACACAACTCTGAAATTAAAGAAAAACATAACCATATTTTAATTATCTTTAAATCAAAACCAAAATAGCCTTTTAAATCCATGTTCCCCCCACAATAACCTCTATGGAAGTCACAGGGTGGGGAAACTAGAGAGAGAGTTTTCTGTTGATTTCAGGCACGTGTCTGCCCAAATTCAGATTCCTGGCATTAATCAACCTGTGCACAACTGAGACAAGGCAGGGAGAACCCGTGCGGCACAGGCAGCAAGGCATGGGGTGAGGGAAGTTTCCCAACACTGCTTTACTCCAGCGATCTGACAGGCCGTGCCAATCATTACTCATACACTGTAAAACAAATACTTCGCATATAAATCTTTGCTTCTCATTAGCAATGTAGCAGGTTACACAACCCTCCGTGGGTGCTAGGGAAAGCCATAAGAAATGCTGCCTCACACCCCCAGCAAGCTCCCACTTTCTCACAGGCATTCCCTACAGCTCCTCAAGGAGATCGCTGCTGCCGGGGTCGCTTTTATACAATTTTAAGCTGCTTCCTTACTAAAACCGGAGCAAAAACGACTGCTTGGCCCGCAGAGCCAGAAGACCCTGCTCCGCATCCTCCGTGGAGCTCTGTCTCCGGGGACCGTCCGCCGCGGCCGTGCCCGGGCCTCGCTACGGCTCAGGCGCTCGGGCCGGGCCGGGCAGGGCAGGCGCCCGGGGAAGCCCGGGGGGGACGGCGGCGGCCGAGAGGGGAGGAGAGCGCAGCCCACGGCGGGGGGAGCCGCCTGAGGCGGCGAGCGGGGCCCGGCGGCGCGTTACCTCAGCGGCCGAGTGCTCCCGCAGGCGCTGCCGCGCCGCCAGGTAGAGGCCGGCGCCGCCGCCCAGCGCGAAGGCAGCGCCCAGCAGCAGTCGGCCCCCGCCGCCGCCCCTCGCCACAGAAGCAGCGGCAGCGGCAGCAGCACCGCCGTAGGCTCGGCGCGGGGCCCGCAGCCGCCAGGGCGGCAGCAGCGCGGCGACACGCCAGGCCCTGCCGGCGGCGGCCATCTTCCCGGCACGGCGCGGCGCGGGCGGGCGCCGGGGGGCGGTGGCTAAAGGGCCCGCCCCGCCTCTCTGCGCGGCCCCCGCCCCCGAAATGGCGGCGGCGGTTTTTCCCTGAGGTGAAGAAGCACTCCAGGGGTGTTGAACTCCACACGAGGCTTGCAGCCCTCTGGCTGCAAGGAGCCACAGCGAGAGCGGCCTTACGGTAATTGTAAACTCCGGGCTCGCTGAAGAGACGCCAAAGCATAAAGTGGAAATAAAATAATCTGTTATATGAGGGTGCGTCCTGCCCGGTGAGGGTTGCTGCTTCGGACTGGCACGTACCCACAGCACTAGCGCAGAGCTTCGAACTGAAAGTTGTCATCTTTTTCATTAAAGTGTGGTTACATCCATTAATTACACTAATGTTCAATTCCCTGTCTTGAGGCGCATGGGCCCAACTCGGCAGTGTGCAGCGGGGTCACCCCACAGAGAGAAGAGCTGGCCGCGATGTTAAATGAGGACGTAACCTTTTCTTTCTTCTTTGCCCCAAATACCCACTTAATAACAGTGCTCAAATCGGGTTTAACTCAGGAGCACTGATTGAATTAATACTCTAATTGCAAGTTAATTTTATCCCGGTGACATCTCTAGGGGATGAAAAAAACACACAGCCATTAGATCTCAGGGCGCGTGAGGTACGACCGATACTGGGCCAAAGACAAAGAAGGGCAGAGCAAACGGTGCCCATTCCTGCAGGGACGAGGAGGCCTGAAGGTGACCTGAGGCTGGTTCAAGCCGCTCAGGGGATGGAGTGGGGCCGGTGACGTGGCTGTGTTTTGGCGTTGAGCAGCAAAGCTCTGGCTGCTGCAGCCTCAGCACCCGCTGAAGCCTGGGGGCTCCTCCCGGGCAGAGGCGCAGCCTGTCCACAGAGACCATCGGCTGCCTGGGGAAAGAAGAAGGGCGGGGTGCTAATGGCAGCCCCTCAGGACAACTTCACTTTGTGCCCAAACACACTTGTGCGGGTGTGTGCTGTGGCTGGTCCAGCCCAGGGGACAGGGAGACCTTGGGAGGGCTAAGGACACCGCGGGGCAAGGAGACAAAAACCCGAAGAAATGGGGAGCACGGAGCTGCGCCCTGCCACCCCGCTGCCGCCGCTCCCTCCCGCCCGCTAACCACAGGCTTTACCCCAGCGCCGACCGGCCGGCTTTGCGTGACGCGGGCGGCGCCGCGCTTTCCCATTGGCCGACGGCCCTTGCGGGGCGCACGGCGGCGGCGCGCGGCCAGTTGCGGGTCGGCGGGATGTCGGGGCCGAACGGGGAGCCGCACGTGCCGCTGGGCGCCGAGGAGGAGGAGGAGGAGGACGGGGACAGCTTCGGGGAGGAAGGTGCGTGGGGACGGCCCGGGGCAAGGCCGCCTGCCCGACCGCCGGCCGCCCGGCGGGCCTGGGTGGCCCGGCCTGGTCCCGTGGGCCTGTTTGGCGAGGCCCAGATGTTCCCAGATGTTTTTGCCGCTTCTGCTGGGAGCGGTGCTCGGTGCCCCCACGGTGAGGGGCTGCGGGGGGTGAGTGGGTTTTGAAACTGGCTGGTCCGGCGATTCCGGCCCGGTGATGGGCACTGAGCTGGGGCACACTGCTGCCGCCGCCGTGGGGGATTTGGGGTTTCAGCTTCCCTTGTGGGAAGGTAACGCCGTGGTTTTTTGGTGGCACATGGGGTGCGGCTGGCCAAGGAGAAAGAGGACGTTTGGAGCATGAAACTGCAGGACAGATCACGCAGACAGATCTGGGAGGAGCAGTCATGCATGGAAAAAGTGAATTTAATGCGATTAGCTTGGCAAATTCCACTTTCGGGCATTTCTGCAGCGCTGAGGTGTGGCATTTCTCATACTGCCCTGTCCAGTTAGAAAAAGCCGATGGAGGAAGTGAGACAACGGCAGAGCTGTAACACTTATGTACGGATCATTCTTAACATTGGAAATCCTTCAAAGAGTAAGCACTTTGCTACTCTTCTCTCAAAAATGGTGAAGAGCTGGTTTATGCTGTTTCCCAAAGACCATTCAGTTTCCAGATGTGACCAGCACTGGTGAATCTCATCCTTGTGGCTGTGATCTTCCTGCAGTGACAGCAGGATCGTTTCTGCCCTGAAACACCCCAGAAGTGTTCACTGCTTTGCATCATTACAGCGATTTGTGTTTCAAACTTTTTGAAGAGCTAAGAGGCACATTGGATGTGATGGAGAAAGTCACTAAATCTGATCGACATTGAGACTCTGCATTAAGTCATTCTGCTTGTAATTAGCCAGGGCTTTGCATGCAGCAGCTGGTCATAAAGGTCTGGAGTTATTTCCTGGTCTCATGGAGCTGAAGCTGTTGATCACTTCCTTGATCTCAAATAGGAAACCTTATTTTTGGCAGCTATTCTTGTAAGAATTCAGAGGAGTAACCAATGTGATTGCCATATTCCTGGTCAACGTTTTCATTAGGGGATGTGGTTGCATTTCCACAAAAACACCCAAGCTTGCAACGAACAGAAGACAATTAAATAATAAGTTTTAATATCTTATTTTAAAATTGTTAAAATTCTTTCACTTCCTAAAGCTGCACAACTTATATAGCCTTCGCTTGAGCTCCAGCCACTGAGAACAATTAGGCTCCTGCTGTGATTACAGACTTGCCCATTTGATGAATAATGTTATTTGTCAGAAGATGTTGCCATATCTGCTCGGGGTACGCTCATGGTTTAATTGGAACATGGAGCATCACACTTAGATCAAATATGAGGTTGGCGTAAAGAGCTCTAACTCGTGGACATTCAGGTATCACATGCCTCAAAACAAGGTTTGCAAAATACTGATACTGGATAAATAATTTTTGGAAAAAATGTGTTTATGGAATTGGTTTTTAAACGCAAGGACATCAACAGTGCTCTTGCTCATAATGCCACTTCTGCATATACCTGCAAGGCCAAACTTTTATAAACAAGCTTAAATGCTACGCATACAATTCTCCAAGGGATTAAAGGCTGCAACGCTGCTGTGAATGGCCCCAAAGTAGTATAAGAAAATTAGGATAATTTTTTTTTTTTTTTTATAATGAAACTTCTCCTTAGCTACTGATAATGCAAATGACTGCAATATTTAAATATTCACCATTCATTTAAAGCTGCTGGTAATGGCAGTGCCTGGGCCCAGTGTGCTGGGGCATGGGGGCACCCTACCTACAGAAGTGTCAAGGGGGCAGCCAAGAGGGGCACAGTTGGGCTTGTGAGGCTGGGGAAATTCATCACAGCGCAACCCTCCTCCTCCTCGCTTCCTTCTATATTCTCCGCTAGCTCAGAGCAGTGTTCCAGCCAGGCACTGCCTGTGTCACGTTTGGCTCCAGCGCTTCCCCAGCGGCTCAGAAGAGGTGGGCAGAGAGGAGCCAGCCCCAGCTGGTGAGGTGTGGGCTTGTGCCACCCACATGGGCATCTTTCCCTGTCCTACAGCCCACCATCCTCACAAACATCAGCCTGTGGGTCACAGCTCAACACCTGCCTCCCTGCCCTCGCTCAGTCCATGCAGCTTCAGAAAGGAACGCAGGGCTCGCTCTGCCTGGGGTCTCCTGTAGCCCCGCGGTTTTTCAGCTGCTGCGAGGCTTCCAGTTCCTGAGTAACTTTGTCAGCAGAGGTTTATCTTGCCTGGTTTTTCAGTTTGGATTTTTTGTTATTCTTTAGGATTGTGTGAATACTATTTGGAACAGTCCAAAAGCAAGTGTTTCATCACAGTAGCACAGCAATCTTCATCTGATTAACAGCGCTAATACGCATCACTGAAATGCCATTGTACTGAGGCCAGCACTTCTGCACTTGAAACAAATGCTGTGAATAAGAAACCGGACCTAGGGAACCAACTGTCTGGATCATCCCAAATGAGTTCGGCTTTAATCTGAAGTACCCAAAGCCTTAATGGCGCATGAAAATCCTGCAGTTGAACTTGGTGCCCCACACTTTGGGCTCATCCCTGCTCCTGCCACAGCAATGGCTGGGCTGTTTTGACAGCCTGACCCCAGCCAGGCACTTGTGAAGCACATCCCAGTCTGGGAGCCTTACAGAAATAATTCACAGAATGTAGTAAATACTTCGTCACGCTGTGAAAATGCCTGCACCCTTGTCAGGAAAGATGATCCCTAAGGCAGCTAAAAAGGTGGCTAACTTGCCCTTGGGGTTTATTTGGTACTGTTGCAATGCAGATCACCGCACGCCAGCACTCCGCCTGCGGTAAGCTATTTATGTGTGAGATCAAAGGCTGTTGGATATGCCCATAATGCGTTTGGAATGCCCAGGTAACTTGTCTTAGATCTTGTTACCAGTCCTCCAGCTTCCCATTGCTCTCGTTTGATCGGTGAAAACAACACATGCAGGATTCAGTTGCATTTTACTTCACCCACCCAGTGGCAGATAAGGCACAGCCAAAATGCCGTGGCCATGTTTTGCAAGAGCTCACACTGCCTTCAGTGACTGCAGTGACAATATACTTACGTTATTCAGTCTCTCATTTCCCTTCCTTTTAGAATATGCAGCAATAAACTCCATGCTGGACCAGATCAACTCCTGCTTGGATCACCTGGAGGAGAAGAATGATTATCTACATGCCTGCTTGAAAGAACTGCTGGAGTCCAACCGCCAGACCCGCCTGGAGTTCCAGCAGCAGAGCGAGCAGCAGAACATTGAAGCTGATATGCAGGGATCACAGCCTCCCACCTAGTGTGCTGGCCACAAACTCCCAGTTGGTATTGCTAAGGTGACATTTACCAGTCACCGATTTAACGTAAAACTTGAATAGAAGAGGTACCTCGTGCCTGTTACTTTTTCCTTCCTGTGGTTGTGTCCTGCCATTCATCTCCATGTTCTGATTTTCTTTAGCTGTGTGACAGGTGCAGAAGCCCACAGGTGGATGTAGGAGAGTTGGTTCTTTTTGCTCCCCACCATGAGCCTGGCACTGACACTTGGTTAAAGCCGGCTGTAGGAAGCCTGATGCGACGCAGGTAGTTTGCCAGCAGGCCCTCTTCACAAAGAAGAAAAATGATCTCTGTGCTGTTAAATCCAAGCAATGAGTGTTATGGCTCTAGCCTCTTCCCTCAAAAAACACAGTAGGCAGGGGCTGTCCTGACTCCAGGCTTGCCCCTGAGTGTAACCGCTGACAGACTTTGAGAGGGGGGCGCTAGGCCAGCTCCTGCCTTGAAAGTACAGCTTCCCCATTTTTCACATTAACTGTGATGTAAGAAATACTGGCAGATGGTCCCAGATCACTGGACACCTCTCTTCGCTTCCAAGCACAGGGTGATGTTTTTGAGTGTTACAATTGGAAGCTACCTAACTCCTTGAGCTGCCATTAAGGACTCAGGTGTTAGAGAGAGGCACGGCAGCCTGGTTAGCCCACAGTGCAGCATTAGCTCTGCACAGCAAAGAGAGAGGGGTCTGCCTGCTGTGGGCTGCAAGCAGAGTCCTCCCCTACGTTTTTACAAGAGAACACATGAGCATAGAATGAAACTTTGTGATCCTGTCAGGATGGCCTGGGGCCAGCACCGTGATCTTCTACTTCTGTAAAGTTAAAGGAGGTTTTGTTGAAAGTTAAAGAGGTTATTTATAAGAAATCTGTTTTATTAAAATCAATTTGAAACAAAATTTGTTCCTGAGAGTCTCCACTATGAGAACTGACTGTATTAAGCCTTGTAGTATCAACAGAAGACCAAGATGCACATTCTTGCCTAGCTTAGGACACAGCATGTGTCCAGGAGGGTGCATCTTTGAAAGGAAACTGCTCTGAGGAGCAGAAGTGAGCACAGAGTCTCCCAAGAGATAAACTTTTCCTCTGCCTGAAAAGGAAATGAGAGGAACTACAAAGAATTCTTAGTGAAAAGTAAGTCCATCTATTTAATGAACTTTGTCCCCTATGGAAATCACATTACCATCGTTTTTCAGGTTCAACAATCCAAGCCTCAGTCTTTCCACATAATTGCTGTATCCCAACTGTACAAGTAATAACCAACACCATCCTGTATTAGACACGCTAAAGCCAGGCTTATTTTATTCTTAAAATAAAAACAGCAGTAAAGTTGAAGGTTTTTGCTCTATTAAAAGACTCCGAAAATAAACATTTCCAGCAAATATCATATGTAAAGGGCTCTCCCTTTAAGGCCACTCTATCTGGGTTTGCGCCTAGTAGAGCGTCTGCACCCAGCAGAGGTAAGACTGGCTGTCTCACCTTTGGCTAGGGAGGAAGGCTCTGCCTCTACCTCCTGGCCTGTGTTTGCTGCCTCGTTCTGTCCTAAACCCCCTCCATTCCCTGGATCCTGGCAGTCGTCTGTGCCTTCCCTTTGCCTGGCTGCATTGGCTTCCTCCTCCTCAGACACACTGTGTCCCAACAACTCCCCTACGGTGCGGTTCTCTTCAGGGAGCGGGCAATCGGCACTAGTGGTAGTGGATTTGCTCTCTTCCTGTAGATTTCCTTCTTCTACAACCATGATTCCACATACGTCATCAGTCACGCTGGCTAGGCTTTTGCCCTCTGCTACAGAGGTGGCCAGCTCACCCTTACCCTCCGGAGGCCTCAAAGCTTGTTCTTGCAGGGCCAACAGCTCTGTACCCTCCTTGTCTATTCCACGATCATCATTCATCTTCTTGCTGGGATCTGCTGTTGTAGCAGGAGGCTGTTTCGGATCATCCAGCAATTGGGAGCTGGAGCCCTGGGAATGCAAAGGAGCCTCGGGGTAGGCAGCTGTGGCGCGATGCCTCGCTGCCTTGTATCTCTGCAAATACAAACAAACCAACGTGAGAGACAAGCCCAGCTCAGCTACCGTCACTGCAGCAAGTAGCAGCTGGTCCAGGAAAACCTGTACAAAAACAGTGGTGAGCGGCAGCTAGAATCTGCAGGGGCACGGCTTGTCTCAGCAGCTCTCCTGGCCTGGCTGCTGAGGCTTTCAGAGAAGGGTCAGCTCCTGTGAGGAAAAGTGGCGATATTAAAAACTGAAGTCCCTCTCACATTACTTAACACTGAGCGAGTGCATGGCAGACCTGTGGCTCCTGAGACAAAAATCAGGTTTTGGCAACTGTTAATCTCAGTCAGACTCAGGACTTTGTAGATATAACAGTGCAAGTGACAGCTCTTGCTTCAGCTACTGCCAGGACGTAACTCTGAGCATGTACCCTGGATACATGAGGCTATGCACCGCCCTCAGCCACAGAGGTGTGATTTAATGTTTATCAGCCAAAGCAAGACTTAATTTGAAAGCTTAAGATTTTTTCACTCTGTTGATACAGTCTGTGCAGTCAAATTGTTGACAGGAACACTAAGATATCAAGAATTATCTTCTTGTTACAAGGCACTGAGGTTCTCTACAGAATAAAGGTAAGCATATCATCAATAAAATGACTCATTTGCACTTGCTATCATGATGAACCAGTAGAGGTCTGTAAAGAGATTAAAATGGCTACTAGCCATTTTCAAGACTGGATTTCAGAAAAACAGCAACTCTGTATAGCTATCTAACATGCAGCAGGAATCTGGTCTTCAAGACCCAGACAGAGCATGAGCTATAGGAATAAAACCAAAGCTCCTCCCTCTTTTCCACAGCCGTTCCCTCCACAATCAACTCACTTTCAGCTTTCTGCTAAAGGGTCCCTTGAACTGGCAGTAGCATCAAACCTGACAATTTAAGGAAACCATTTTGAGCATGCTGGCTTTCACCACTGCCTTAAGCAGTGCTACTGTAGTCTGCAATGTGGAATTACAGCCCATCAGACAGGCAGCTTCACATTGTAATTCGGTTTATCATTGCAGGCTTGTTCTTTCTCTGTCCTCAAATAGTGGGATACGCACAATATCATAACACATTGGAGCTAGATCAGTCACGTCATACCACTGTACCTGAAATAAACCAGGCACAGGCACGCCAGTTTGTTTTCAGAGTGCTGCTGTGAACTGCCTCACCAGCAGACAATCCTCTGCTTTGAAACCCTCTGCTGAGCTACTCTTATCGGAGTACCCCAGAAACGCAATGATTTAACTCAGACTGTGACAAACCCAAGACACCTAGGCAGCCAAGAATAACAGTTATCCACCTGCAGATATTTAAGGTTGGACTCTTGTCATAAATAATCCCTCCAGGTCACTATGGCATCCATTTGAAGAGCATCTGATTTCAGCTCTAAGTGGGCCAAAAGGGAGGCATACACACTGCTGCCGCTGTTTCTCTCTAAGCTGATATAAAATAAGCCAGGAAAACTGCAAGGCAAATTCCTTCATTCCCGAAATTACTAACTGCAGGAGTGGGAGAGGATGAGCAACCCTGAACAGCTGTGGCCTTCTCCTGCTACTTGCCATTCCAAATCTACTGCTGTAAGTGCTGGCTTCTGCAGCACGCCACCCCTTTCTGGAGGCAGTGACTGTTGACTAGGAATAGTTAACCTGTCTGAAGACTAGCAGAAAAACAGTAAAATCTTTTTTTTTTTTTAAAACACTAACAAAAGCTGGATACATCTGTGGTAGGGAAGCACGCCCGCTTTTGCTGGAGCAGGTTTTGGGTGCAGGCCGAGGACAAAGTCAGTGTGGGAGCCTCCCTTCTTGTCAGGGTCAGGGAATACCGCTCTCCTGCACAGGCAGGACCCAGGCAGTGGTCACGGGAGAGGGCAGAGACAGTGCAAGCCCTGTGTACCCACCACAAGGTGCTAATCCAGGCCCCTCACCCCCTGGCAAGTCAACAAGGACAGAACGATGGAGGCAGATTCCAGGCCAGCCCAGTAGGAAAAGCTTCTAGATACAAAAGCAGCAAGGGGCAATACGGCTTCTTTAGGTGGAGCCAGTAAAGCAAAAGGAACAGCATCAGCTGGCAGAGCTTTGTGCTAAGGAGTTTCTAGGAAAGGGTAGCAGACAGACAGACAGACTGACTTCCTGTTGCAGGCTGACCCTGGGGACCAAATGGACTCTCAGCAGCTTGTAGCTTCCATCACATAAAGAGTCTGTAATGTTACATTTCCAAATTTCCAAGGTGAATACCTCGTTTTACCAGGCCCCTTCATGGATGAATCACACCCCCAATTTTGGCTAAGGAGCTGTTCCCACAGTATCGCATGAAAAGATGCAAATGTACTATCCTTCCTTAAAAGGAACAGCCTCTGTCTCTTGTTCTTTCCCCATCTTGACCCACCTGTAATCTGTCTAACAGAGAAGAGGCCTAGACTGAACAACAGACTCCACAGGTTCAGCAAACAGAATAGACACTCTGAGAAGATTTCCAGCCAGAAATGGGCAACAAGATGACAGCAGCAGTAGCCAGGAAGCAGGACTGGACTGGTTTGACATCTACAGTGGTGATGGGAGACAAACACAGAGCACACCAGGAGAAAGCTATGGCACAACGGACACCGAGGATGATGGAAATGAACTGAAGACAAGACAGCTGACGTGGTGGATTTGCTGAAGAGACACGCATGGGGGTAACAAATGCCAGGCCATGCAATCGCCAAAGGGTCTAACCTGAAAGTTCTCAAAATGCATCAGGGACTTGCAGTGTGCGAGCCGGGCAGCAGAGTCGCTATGGTAGAATTTGTGACACAGCCTGCAGAGGTAACCTGCGACGGGGACCAGAAAATCCAGGCCTGCGAAACGGGAGGGGAAGGGAAATCACAGATCACATTGAATGGAACTCAAATAATGAAAGCATGTTAAAAGGGAAGGGGAGGGAGAAAAAGAAAAATGGAAAGCTTTGCTTCTGTTAATCAGGGATTTGCAAGATGACTTGCTGAATATCTCATCTTACCATAGAATGGCTGTGTGGCCGATATTCAGAGAGAAATCTAGCTGCCAGAGCAAAGAAACTACACAGAGCATTAAGGGGGGGGGGCGGGGAAGGAAAAAAGAATACAATGGAAAACTACAGAGAACATGTGATCTAATGTGATGGGATCAAACCAAGCAGAAGACAGCAGGCGCGCAAGAGGAACACGCAGAGAACATTCACAGCATGAATCATTATTCCATCTGCCACATGATAGTGGAAGGTTACAGCGATATGGAAGATCGGTGTAAACAGAGCTCTCCTTGGGCACAAAACAGCCTCTGCAGAGCTGCCCTCCTCGCAACACGAGTGGCCGTTAGACATGTGAAGTCAGAATCGCTTACAGGGTGGGGACCAGAGACAGCCATCTGGAGGCAACGCTGCCCACCAGTCCAGCAAGATGTCTGAATAACCGCTAGGTAGAGCGTGGGGGTTCTGAAGCGGAGGAAACATGCACAGTTTGGGCTCTGGCAGAGGATGCGATACTGTCAGTACTGCTCAGTATCTCTATACAAGCTGCATTTCTGTTGGAAAGCATTCTAATCAATATGCTTTCAGGCTCCATCTTTCCAGAGCATCCCTCATTTGCTACCTAATTTCTTCAGTACTCCTGCCCTACTTACTCCAATTCCTACCTTAGTAAGGTATCTGGCTCTCTTTCTTTCTTCTTCAATGCAAAAGGCAGCTGACAAACATCAATCACATCCGTATGTTTTATCACACAGTAATAAAGCAACGTTTGGCTCTTTCTCCAGGCAGCAGTGACTTGCACCAGTCCGATGCTGAGCACTATGGCCCAAGAACTCATTACAGCAGTAGATAGAGACCGTCCTCTCTTACAGATACAGCACGTGGCCAGAGAAGGTTCTGTGGGCCTTTGTGCTCAACTCTGCTTGCTTACCATAGGCTGTGTCTGGACAATACTTCTCGCTTCCTTCGTAATCCTCCAAAGACACTTCCTTCAGCCCAGTCTGGAAACCAAAAGAACATTAGTGCCTACGGTATCTATGCCAATTCCCTTCCTGGACTCTTACACTTTTCTGCTAAGCTTGGGAGCAAAACAGAGGATTCACATACCAGAGAAGGAGTTGTACAGCATCCGGTTAGGGCCAGATACAAAACCCAATGTCAGGAGGCCAATTCACTACAAGGGTTATAAAGGTCCCTTACGCTCCAAGCTTGAAGCAGCTTAGCCATGTACCTCCTTCTCGGTAACTGCTCTCTACTGGGAAAATTATATTTATCAAGACAAATCTCCACACATTTGCTATGAGATCAAGCTACTGCTGGGCTATTCAAAGAGACTATGTCAATGTCTTTGTCAGAAATTCTTTCCCTTGAAAAAACATTGCTTATGCTCCTCAGCAACAAGGTAATGTTTGAAGACACCTGTCAGAGCTGTATGGCACAGCAGAAACACACTCCTGCATCCCACACGTAGTGCCTGATTCTTTTGCATTGTCCTGTGCTCTGGAACAAACCCAGAGCCCTCACCCTCCTGCTGCAGGGTAGAAGATTGACTGGGCTCTTGAAACCCTGAGCTCAACCAGCCAAGACCAACTAAGTCAGAGGATCCCACAGCAGATTCTCAGATAGGTCATTCCTTCTCCTTTTGCATAGCATACCTGCTTGGCAGCAGAATCTTCATTCTCTATCAGCACTACATCAAGGTCTTCCTCCTCACCAGCTCCCCCCTCCTCCTCCTCCTCTTCATCATCATCATCTTCAAAACAGCCAACAGCATCCACTGTGATCAACTCCTCTGAATCTTCCGGGCTGCCCAACTCCTTCTCCCCTAGCCTCACCTGTCAGGCACAGAAAACGAAGATCAGATCCACTCTGCACTCTCCATTTAACCAAGGAAGACCCCAGACTCTGAACAGACTGCATCTGAGGAGTAGAAAGCACTGCAAGAGAGGCACAAAGCTGTCTCGCTTCTAGACATATCTAAGTCCTTGTCCCTTTTGCACTCAATTTCTTTAAGCTCTAACAACCGAAGACTAGCAAAAAATGAAAATTAAAACCGGGCTGGAAGAACTGCAAGTCTTCCATCCCTGCAATAGTCAGGGAAGCAGAAAGTTAAGCTGTTCCACAGCATAGCTGCCTCCAGTCCTGCAGAGCTCTCCACTCAGGCACAATTACCTCTTTGGCTTTCTGTTTGTGCTCAGGGGACTTCATATGTTCCACAAACTTGCGAGGGGTCTTGAAGTGTCGGCTGCAGACAGTGCAGAAAGGACGAAGCGAGCGTTTGGCCAGCTAAGGGAAGGGGGACAGTTCAGTAAGTCACAAAAGGCACCACTTCGGAGGAATGCAGATAGAACTTGAGTGAAACAAAGTCAGACCCCTGCATCTAAAACACGCAGACCACAAAGAGAGTTGTATTTTTATCAAAAAGGACTCCCTATCTCTTATCCACCAAAAAGATGGAAAACATGCAGAGCAAAACAAATGCAGCTTATAAAAGGTGTTCTGGCACTTCTCCTTTAGGAGCCAATAAATACGATGTCCCACCTAATCTTTAGCTTGAAAATTTACAGGCCAATCCCTCCATTCAATTCATTAGCTGAGTATGATAGGCCATATGTATTGAGAAAAGTCAAGAATTACAAACTAGAAGTGCTTCAGGCCATACTGACATAGCATGAAGTTCTAACTGGAAGTTCTAACGGTGCTGGTGTTCAGAGGCAGCAAGTAGCACGGTAGTGCCCTTAGACAGTGAGGATGTTACTGGCACAATTTTATGTGCATCCCTCCACTCCATCACTTTTCCTTTGCTGCTCAGGGAACAGAAGATGCTAGACACTTCCACTCAGTCCCTGCGAAAGGTCAGTGCAAAGATGAAATCCATGCTATGGTTGTTACCTTGTGTTCTTGGGTCCTGCGATGTTTGATTAGATCCCCTGTGAAGTGTATCTGACAAGTGTTACACCATCGCTGCTGGGTCTCTCTGAAGTGACAACAGATATATCTGTAAGTCACACCTTTTTACATTCTCCATGGAATACCACAATCTGTTCTTGGCATTGTCTTCCCCAGAATTCCTATCTTTACAGGCTCAGATTTATCTTCTCCCCTTCCCAGCCATTTATATAGGTTGCTTTAGCTCACACTGACAGAAAGGCGCAGTTAAAACAAGTGTCTGACCTGATCTACTGTATTAAAAACCACACAGCAGGTCAAAGTCAACACTGGGATCCTTCAGCAGGAAGAAAGTTGCCTGAAGGAGATTAAGGCCACTGAAACCAGAGGGATTTTGTATCTTACCTAGAACACAAGGGCACTCTGGTGCAGTGAGGAATTTTAGAATCCATGTGGGTCCACATTCAAATTGTGTTTTCTAGCACAGATCAACACTTACCCATCTTTCTCTGACAGCACCTTCTGCTCCTTCACCATGGGCAGTAGCGAAACAAAGCAAACATTGCTCATGTGCTGAATCTCCCCAAGTCGCTGCTGGTGCTGAATTCCAGCCATGTGGGACTGGAAATTCTAAGAGAGAGGTTAGGAGAAAAATCCATTTAAATGTATTCAAAATACAGAAAATAATAGGTATGAGCTACGCTTTCCATTCTCTTGACTGCCGTTTAACAATGAAATGGTATAAAAGCTTAAGAGCATGGCTGCCTGTGGATCCACCCACATTCGCTCTCTAGCAGGTTGCTTGCCAGCTCCTCAGGAGCGGTTTATTTTATCTGCATGCTTGTCATCATTTTTGTATGTTCCTTGCTCCTGAAGCATGAGCCCTTGCAAACAAGTCTCCTGCTGCACCTCCCCACAGCAGCTGGCCATCAAATTCACTTCTCTTGACCACCCATATCACAGACAGACCTGTGGATTTTTACCTGCTGACTGCAGCAGTTGGTCTTGCAGATGTAACAGTAGAATTTAAGGACTGATTCAGGGCTGGGATCAGCTGTGCCCACCTCACAGGTCCAGTGCCCTGGTTTCAGAGCCGTTGTACTGATAGCTCTGCTCTCACTGCTCTGCTGGATAGTCACTTTCAGTGAACCTCCAGAGCTCAACACCTGCCAAAAGAAGGAGTCAAGATTAAGTCCAGTCTCTCAGTAGAAGACACTAAAAATTACACTTGCTTTTTGTATGCGACCTAAGCTCTCTACCCCTTAAGAAAACGCATTTAAGCTTGAATCTACAGGAAGCTGATCAGAAAGACTCTCGTACACACGTGTTCTCCCAGCACTGCTAAATCAGCAATCCCTGGGTCATAGTACCAGGCCTATTAGTACAGATGGTTGTTTCTACAGCCTCTGTAGACATTTTGTGGTCCAGTGTCTGGAGAGTGGAGCAAAAAACAATGCGCTGGTAAGGGACACAACCAGCTCACGTTTCTCCACTGCAGAACTAAAGGCAACTCAGCACCACAGCCCATGGACTAAGGTACTCAAACAAGGGCGGGATGATACTTTCGATCACATCAACTAATGTATCCAATTAAGGAAGACTATCAAGTCTGATTCACACCATGGGTTAAATCTTTTTCTGCTTACAGATTTAGCCAGTGTAAGGGCCTGGCTTAGCACGTGGGCAAGGTATTTCATGCCAAAGACTCTCAGGTCGCTGGCTTCACCCGTGTCTTATTTTTCCAAGCCACCTTTCAAAAGGCTCCCACTTTCTGCTCTTGCCTGCTGTGACGGCAAGTGCCACAGCAGCTGCATCTTTACTACCATCACCTGAATCTTTTTACATCTGCTCTTCAGCAACATAAAGGATGCATTTAGCTATGGCCCTCAATACATGTATTTTTCAGTGGCTCTTTCAATTCAACTTTCCATCTTTCCAGATGAATACTGAAATCTTAACGAACCCCAGCATTCGCAAACAGCCAGCAGTAGGTAAGGTACAGGCTAGGAGAGGTACAAAAGCAGCGAGTCAGAGCAGACTACGCACTAATTGCAGACATATTATGCCTTATTGCCAGGGACAACAGCTTACAGCAGGAGACAGAGCTCCAGACGTGGGTGCCATCTGGTTCCCAGTGGCAACGGGTTTCTCTGGGATGGAGGGGGAGGCTGGATGTTCTGCACCACCCCAGCCTGCATGGAGTGATGTCTACTCACCTCAGGAGCCTTTGGTTCCTCAGAGAATTTCCTCTCTTTAGAGAGATCTTCAGCTGTGTACTGCTTTGCATTGTCTGTACCTAGGAAGAGAGCGTCCTTTTAGCTGCCTTAAATCAAAATAGCAATGACTGAAAAAAACAAAGCAGCAGGTCAATGAAGTCAGGGAGCTTTCCTCGCAGTGCTGTTGGCCGTAAGCCCAGCTCGCAAACCTTTCTCCAAAGAAATCCTTATTAAAGAGGGAAAGTTCCCATCATTTGCATTTGGTAGGCAACAGGTTTTAGGGGACCGATGTTGAGATTTTGTTCCTAAATTTTCTCCTCCTTTCCCCATTCTCTATGACTGGAGGAAGGACATTTCTGACAAGACCCACAGGATCTACAGATGCTGATCTACAGGTGCAGTTCCAGCAAGGAGTGCCCTAGAAGTGCAAATCACAGTGCCCAGCAACTCACCGTCAGCTTGGACATGGGTGCTTGACTCTTCTGCGTCCTTGCTGCCTGTTGCATCCACCAATGCAGACTCCTCAGTTACACTTCAAGGATATCAAGAAAATAACCTTATTTGCCATGTTACAGACAAAGAGATTCAAAAGACACACCAAGGCACAGGCTGGGATCTACACTACTACACTCTCCACTAAACCCTCAAATCAATAAGCTACTGCAAGTGGTATTTCAGGCAAGGATTCAGCAGAAATAAATAAAAACAACAAAGAGTGGGCATTCTAGAATTGATTCAGAAACAGCAGACAAATAATCTGGACAAGAATGTTAGAACTGATTTTTGGATCACTGCCCTCTCCTGCAAGAAGCCGGCAGGGAAATAAGTTGATACAGGAAATATTCTTAGTAAGAGCTCTGAGAGCTCACTCCTGTCTTGACTGGTGACCTGCTGGGAAACTGCAAAACCTGGACAGCACTCCAAGCTGCTCTGTGCATGAGGCAACATGCAGAGACCTGTCAGAACTGAACAGGTTTTCAATGGTGTCTTACAGGGACTTCATCATAACTACCTGCTCTATTCATATCAGTCGTGTTTCATTCCTACCTTCATCATAACTACCTGCTCTATTCATATCAGTCGTGTTTCATTCCAGAGTCCCTACAGTTCTGCTTGTGGGGGAAGTGGAGTTGTACAAGACACAAATAAAAAAGACTTTGCTTTGTTTTATTTGGTACTGGTGATCTGCTAAGGAGAAAAAAGATCCTGAGGGGACTGCTGTGAATAAATGGTTGACTTGCAGAGGGCACAAAGTGTACTTTACAATGTCTTTCTCCATCCCCCCATTTTTCCATCAGGGTTAACACTTTTTGCCATGGCTTGAATGTCTTCTGTCTCAGGCCAGCTCGGTATCCCACCCGCTGGTGTCCTTCTGCCAACAGGGAGCAACACATTCTACACAAGCAAGAACACAAACTGTGCAGGTACTGCATCCAGGGATCCAAACACACACACCCCCCCCACATAATTTACCAGGCTGGTAAGTGATAATGTAACTGGGTTACACGGCTATAAATATGCATCAGGGTTTGGGCAGTGCAAACACGAAGAAAACAAGAGTGGCTGGCATTAACATTATTTGTCAAGTGCTGCCAGCAGGCTCAACACTATACCACACACAGATGGTGACAGCACTCCAGGGCAAGGGTTTGCAGGCTAAACTGCAAATCTAAGGAGCAATCTAAGGGAGCAAAAGCCATCACGAGCATGATCTAAGGAGGAAATGGTATTATATGGATACTTGTCAGGCCATGCTAGAAGTGGGTGTTCAAGGAGAATTTGAAGATGATGAGTGCTTTCTGCACTGGAATGAGGATGTTGTTCCAGGCATTACAGATGGTACATAGGAGAAAAGGCAGAAGTGGGAAAAACCTGAAATGAAGAAGGAGGCTGGTATTCCTGGCCAAAGGTAAATGGAACAATGAAGCATGAAACAAAAGTCTGTGACATGGATGGGGGGAGTGCCCTTCTCATCTATGAAGGACAATATGAGAACAGTAAACTATTTTTTTTCAGAGATCCGTTATCTGTTCATTGGAAGTAAACAGAAATATTTCAAAAAAAAAAAAAAGCTAAGGAATTAGCTATTCTAAGTAAATACCAGCCATAATATATGCATCAAATCTAGCAGCCCCCAACTACTGCCTAGGAAGGGATTTACTAATAGCAGGCTTGCTGCAGTGAGATCTGTCATTCCTCAGACTTGATTCTTTTTTCAGTGTATGTAACAGGACTTTGATTAATACCTTACTAAATATTAATGTAATTAAAATTAAATTAGCTTTGGCAAACAGATTAACAAAGCATACGCTCAAACGCATTTGACTTAGCTTTAATTGAATTTATTCACTTTCTGGCTAATCAGAGTTCATAATTCACGATGGTCCCTGCTCACATAATATTTATCACTCTTTAATGTTTTACATGATCAAGGTAATATCTGAACATCAAAGTAATCTTGGAATATTCTCCCTAAAGCTAGCCATTAATCTCTAATCTACAGATGGGAAACAGAGAGGTGAAGAAACTTCTCTGAAACCATGCAGTAAATTGTTAACAGGGAAGATAAGAGGACCCAGGAGTCCTGACTCATAGTCATTAACATATGTTGGAGAATTCTCAAATCAATGCCTCCAGAAATCTGTATTCACTCCCTCCTCTTCTCCCTCTGCACCCGCTAACAGTGACAGTTCTGGGAGAGGTACGGCATGGCACCATACAGATGGCACCAGGAGCTCCATGATGTGCCTTCCCACTAGATGGCAATACAGCCTTGTCTGTTCTTTCCTGCACCTGGAGAGGCAGGCAGCGCCAAGATGGACCTGCCATGGCCAGCATGCCTGCACGCTGCATCCCTTGCAGATAATAGGATTGCCTCTGTCTATTTTTACCCAACAGACAGGAGTACTGGCGAGACAATCTTTGCAGAAGGGATACAGAACTCAACACTCGTGGATACAGGCTTGGATATATTCCAAGGCTTTTCCTCTCTGCTGATACGTGGCTGCTTACTTCCCTTTTTGGCATTTAGGGAAGAAAATTAGAGAAATATATCAGAATAGAAAAGAACCTCTCTGCTTCTTACAAGAATCCTGGCAGGAGAATACATGAGCAAACTCCACTTTCTTGCGTGTTTACATGAGCTGCTTCTCTTATTTTTCATTCCCATAGTTGGATCACCCACAGAAGAGACCCTACAACACCCGGGATCTCAGCACTATGAGATTTTCTGAATTGTCCACAAGCATCTGAAATACCTCCTACATGCTAGACATCAGGCCAGTACAGTACAGCCCTAATTATTAGAAAATAAAAATAGACAATAATTCTAAACCCAGTAACTATTTCAAAACCCCATTCAATAAATACCTCTTCAGTCTTTTTGCCGCAGGCTCAGTGTTCAGTACAGATTCCGTTGGAATTCTTGTCTCTGCAGGAACACAGAAGGAGATCTCCTTAGCAAAGCAGATCATGCCACCTTCAGCATATTCTCTAACTGAATGGCCAATGGCAATAAAACTCTACTAGAGCAAATAATACCATACACTTGGTTATTCTGAATTCGAGAATTGTAGCGACAAGGTTAGATAATGACCTAAGAGATTCCAGTTTTATTGCAGATGTCACTGTATGAGGTGTCGTCCAGAAAGAAATCTACCTTTATGTCTACTAAGCGGGTCTTAGTGCTAGACCTAGGTGACAAGAACACAGATCATAGGAACATTAATATAAGCCAAGGTGGCATACCTACCTGACAGCAATCATTTAATCAGGTAATTTTCCCCACTGCATATACACTGGTCACAGCCTCATCATACGCCTGCATTTTTAGATTAGGCACTCTTCAGTCAGAAATAACATTCCCAACGTTCCCACATCTGTATTGTATCTGACACTGCAAGAGATTCAGTGCCAGCAGTTTCTGTTCTGACAACTGGAGTACAAGTACTCTTTCAACTCATCTTGTTCTTAGCATGTTGGTTGCAACTGATTTTGCTTCAGGTGTTTGACTCCATGAGATGCTGAGTTCAGCACAGGTAAGACAACATGGAAGCTTTCATTTGAAACCACTTTTACTTTTTTGCCCCCGATCTTAAATGGGGCTTGCTGTCAAAGTGACCTCCGAGAGGCTTCCATGCAAGAGATATGGAGCTAGCTTATAAAAACCAAAAATATCCAGGAAAAAAGGATATACGAAGCACATAGCAGAGGGCTGCCATAGGCAGTTTATTCACAAATAGAGAGAAATGTAGCTGATCAATACTAAAGCCCCCTCCAGTCTTTGTTGCAGGAGTAGCAAAGAGAAGTTTATAATGTCTAGAAGCATTTGTTTCTCTACAGGCTCCCCCTTACCTGTGGATGGCAAGGAGTTGTTCTGCTCTGACCCTGCTCGCCCTCCCTCTGGGATTTCCATTTTCTCATCACCTTGTGTCTGAGATGAAGAACCAGGATCTAGTTCCCGCTTCCTGTCAGGGACCCTCTGGAAGTCCTGCAATGGACAGAGAGTCACTGCCAGCTCTCGGTCCTTCCTCAAACCCAACACACTGCCCAGAGCACCAGACTTTTACTGTGAGACAGGAATAGGAATTCCAGCTCATGCAATGGAAAGGAATAGATGGTTTACAATGGACTGTCTTGCTTCTTGCAAGTTTACATGGTAAACAAGGCACTGCACTTTAATTCCATAGGCAGCCCATGACATTTCTTCAGTGCTTTAAGTAGCAGCTGTAAAAGACCCAACTGCTTGCATAGAGTAGGATCACTTTAGAGAGACTCTGGCAAGACGTCCAAGGGGAGGGAAAAAGAATAGTCACAAATAATCCACCTTCCTTTCAACTATGGAGAAAAGTCAGTCCAAGAGTGGAAGTCTACCTTATCCAGCACATCTTTTTGACAGAATGGGACCAAATATGCAAAAGCTAATCAAAGAGGAGGGATGTACCAGACAATTAAACCAAGAACCATTTCCAGGACACAAGAGAGACCTTAATGGTGGAAAGTGAGAAAGATTTTTACAAAACCAAAATTGTTGATTTTACAAAATCCATGATCCTGATCTTAAAACGAGGGAGAGCAGCCCAAAGAGGCAAAGTGACATGTCCATGGTAGGAACAAGTCATTTGGGAACAACAAACTGCTTTGGAAGGCTAATGGGGCAGAACTCTGGCCTCTGTAAAGAGCAACACACTCAGACAGGATTTCTTCTATTGCAATTACTTCGAAGCTGGTAATTTTGAAGGCCCCTTTTATATCTTAGGTTTAAACAGTTCTGCTACGAGGAATTCTCTCTTGGGCAAGTGACAAGAAACCTTTGCATCATATATGTAAACATGCACCACAAGAACCTTAGGGATGGCCTTATTTCTGCATTTCTGTGTCAGCAGCATGGTGCAAAATGTAGTTTTCATTGTAAGGCTCTGTCCTTTCTCTTTTGCTCTCCACGTACAATACAGTCAACTGCCGCAAGTGCAAAAGGAACACGAAGCTCCCGAACAGCTGGAAACTACAAGCCCACCTTACGAAAGGTCCGGTTCTGCCGCGGGAAGGGAAGGTTGGGGAAGCCCAGTCGAGTTGGCTTTAATGAGACCCCAACAGGTGGTGGCCCCAAGAGGGAATGTCTTGTAGCCTGAGGGAAAAACTGCTGCAGTGCCGGCGCTGTCATGTTAAATCCACGCAGGTTTCCTATAAAGGCAAACACACAGCATATCACCATCCTGCAGTGTGCGAATGCGAG
The DNA here is from genome assembly GCF_963924245.1 of Chroicocephalus ridibundus. NCBI lineage: Eukaryota > Metazoa > Chordata > Aves > Charadriiformes > Laridae > Chroicocephalus > Chroicocephalus ridibundus. The sequence goes on along the minus strand of NC_086298.1, from coordinate 6,366,039 downwards.
AGAAAATCTTCCACCTGTACAAACAGCAGATAGAGAGGGGAAGGGCTCCTCCACATGAGACCCTGTACTTTACTGGGCACCATATGGGTGCTCTATGCTCTACCCTCTTCAGCACCCGCCAAACAGAATTTGATGTGATAGCAACTATTACTATGTATCAGACTATTTAACTGTAATTGTCACTGCAGGCTAAAATCATTAGAGCAATTATTTGATCTAAGCACACTAGCACTTGTGTTTGCAACAAACAAGGTCTCGCTTTACAGAAATTCTCTGTAAAAAAGGAAAATTCATCCCACATTCGTGCAGCTGGCAGCTCACACCAGAGTACGGATGCTGTTTATCACAAGCCAGTAACAGCATTTCATTTAAAACAACACTGGACTTTTCAAACAAAATATTCCACAGTCCTCTCTGCCACCTGGTTGTCATGCAAGTTCAACATGTCAGCCTAAATGCCGACACTTGAGAGACTGCCATTTCCAATTATAATGCTCTGCTTTCTGAACAGTTCTTTTCAGCATCCACAGACTATTAACTAAGTCTCAACAATTTCTTACGAAGGCCGTCCTTGTTATCCCCACGGAAGTGACCAGATGCTTCGGCCACACCCTCAGAAGCTGTCCACCATTCTGGAAACCTGGATTCACATTCCAATTTTTTTTACCTCACACTTGAATTAGCACATACTCTGGCTTTTTAGAAGCTGTCAAAAGAGGCCAGAGAAGTTTGGAGAAAGGCACTCCAAAAGCTGAAAAACCAAGCTACACTGTTTGAAGCCTGCAACACAATAGGAAATACTCCCCGACATTTGTCTTCAAAAGTAATCTAATCTCTTATTACTTACCATAAATAACCTCCTGCTGTAAAAAGCCATAGCTGTATTAAAAAGATATCTATAAAACAAGAAGTTATCTTCTGCTCTCAGTTTAGGGCCTTTAAAGAACCATACATCTATTTCAACTTGAAGTATTTATATTTTCCTATTCCCATTGCTGAAGCCACATACAGTCAATTAATTATTTATGCTGATGTTTTGCAGGTACAGAGGTACACAGCATGAGATATTCTTACACATAACCCAAACCTGAATGAACAAAAAAAATTCATACCCCTAAGAAGGGCCACACCAGACACTGCAACCATATTACATGTTACGTGTGGCTAGCTGATGTAGATTATTGAAAGAGACGTCACAACTCAACTCTGCATGCAGAGGTGAAAAGAAGAGGAACAACGCGAAGTCAAAGTGCACGTCGAGTGTTCATTACACACACCTTATCCTGCTCTCGTATCTCATTTGCCTCAGGCCCTTAGCATACTATTTAAATACAACTTCTCAATAAGAGATTTTGCTTTAGGGGAAAGGTGAGCCCATGCTAACATCAAACATATCTGAAAGGAGTATGGCTGACTCAAGTGGAGTCAGACTTCTTTCCTGACACAAATACATACACCAATCTTCAGAGCGTGGCTTACCCTTTTTCACTGCCAGCTTTCCTACAACCTGACAGAGATCTGTAGAGAGCCACTGGAGTCACTAGAGAGCCCTCTCGTTAAATGGGCAAGAGAGAACAAAAGGAGCGTTAACAACATGCAGAATAAATCTATTGTCTTCACATCTGGGCATGATTCACAGGCGAGATTAAAATTGCAGGCATTAATCTAAACTAGGCACTTTAAAACTATCCCAGGTACTGATTTTCTGTGTTGAAAAGAGCTGACAGGTTACGACATGAGCAAAAATAAAAACACAGCTTTATTCCCAATATCTTTATGTCAGCAATGCTATTACTAAGGCAGCTTCATGAATTTGTTTTGAAAACATCACATCTGGCAAAAAAATCCACTTGTGGAAACACAGTGATGGAAGAACAGTGATATTATCCACCACACAAATGACAGTCATTTCAGGGGATAGAAATTTCACAAAGTAATTTAAACCCAAACCATTTTCCACCACAATATACTTCATTTGTTTGTACTGCAGGAAGTTTGGGCAAAGACAAGCACACACTGCAAACAAGGTTAGCACATGTGTAACAGACAATGAAACAAATTGTTGTAACTTTCCAACCAAGACAAACAAATAATACAAATCTAAGTATTTTATCTAAATATACTGATGGCAGAATACTCTCTCCACCAAGTGTATGAGGGAAAGCACATATTTAGTATCTAACCCGATACCTTCTAGTGCTATTCCCAGTAGTGAACAGTTGGGCACATGGGATTTTCAACAATTGAAGAACCTCTGTGATGTGGAATAGGGACAAATTAGAAGATGAGGAAAAAAAAAAAAAAAGAAAGACAAACAGAACTGCCAAATACAAGGACTGCAACGGTTCGGCACGAAATAACCATACTATGGTTTCAGTCCATGAAGGATGATTAAATAACTCCAATAAGCAAGCGTCTCCCATAACGACGGTACCTTGCATCTGCTGCATGAGTAAGGCCCGCTGAAGCATAGGATTGGCATTGAGCAGCGATGGTTGATTTGTTGCCCGTAAGCTCAGCATCTGTTGCTGTTGCGGTGGTGGCAAACCCCTGGAAAAGAAGGCATTAATCATAAGAACCCAATAAAAACTGTACCTTTCAGCTCCAGGCATCTAACAAGTATAAAAAAGAGGAGCAAAGAACAGCTGAAGTGCTGATATACATGCATTAGAAGATACCATACACCGGCACTGTATCCTGTTTCTTCCACTCTCCTGGAATTTCCAAAGCTGACAGATTGTCTATCAAGGAATTCGAGGTCAGAGAGAACTCCTTAGCACCAAGCCCACATAAAGCCTGTCAAGCAGCATAAAAAAAGCCCAGGAGCTGATGACTGCAGTTCTACAGAATTATGCAGCACTCGTCAGTAGAAATGAGCGATCTAGATCAGCAGCTACATTTAACACAACAACAAAAAAAGAAGTTTTAAAAACCAGGGAGTTTTCTCAGTAGCTTAAAGCACATTTTTCCAAAACCGATGCCTCCCACACGGACCCAGACAGGCCATAACTGTAAATGGTGCCCCCTAACTGCAAGAACTGGATGGAAAAATAAGGCACAGCCTTCATATTTAAAACACGAGGAGGAAGAAGCGAGCCGAGGAGGACTCTCCGGTCCTAAAGGAGGGTGGAGCAGACATGAGAGAAAAGTCTGAAGAAACTGGCAGGCACTTCTTCAGGCAATTGCAAGGTCAGGCCCACCTCTAAGCATGACTGCTGACACAGCTATATCTGTTAGGGCTGTAAAGAGGGACAAACACGGATCAAAATATCCATGCTGACAAAAAAACACAACCCTCTTAACAGCATTTACAGCAGCTCATCTTCACGTTTGCTGCTCCAGATTGTTCTAGTCTCAGAGCCGAGATATTTATACCAGAAAAACCATACTTTTAAAGGTGTAAGATGCATCCGTGCTCTCACAGCCAGTCCCATACTGGCATTTTAAGGGCAGCTTTGTTTATAGTAGAAGACATAAGAAAATGGTAAGAAAGACTGAGAGATTCGTATTTCCAGCAGAACAGAAAGATTCCCATTCACCTCAGAGACATATGCCTTTATAAGGATAATTACTATAATTTATTAAATAAGGAATTAACTTTCTTCTTAAATTCACATCCCATTGCTTTGACTTTCCAGAGGCTTTACAGAGAACAGTAACTGCAAAAAAATGCATCATCTCAGAGAATTCGTGTTAGTTCTACAAATCTCAGCTCATCGGGGACAACTGCTCCTATCTAAGACAGTTATTTTCTCTCTTGCAGTTTTTAGGAAAGCCCCGTCTATTTGCCTTTTTATTTCTGTCAGTTATCATTTGTCTTTTAACAAACAAAACATGGTTTTCTCCATGCCGCCCCCATCCCCCAGTGCTCAGTCACATCCTCAGCACCGGTGCCACCGCAGAAATAAGTTCAATAGTCTCACCTACGCCAGGAAACACAGCCAGAGAAAGAAAAATAAATAAAGAAGTGAAGTCCAATAATAAAATAAAGTGCGTGTCTGTACTCAGGGCGGCTCGGTTCCGTGCGTACGAGCATTTCTGCGGGAGAAGGCGGTTTTCCCCCCAAGCCCCCTCCTCGCCACCGCCGGGAGGAGGGTCGCCCGGCCCCGGAGCATCCCCCCCCTCCTGCCCGGGGTCGCCCTCGGGGACTCCGCTACGGGAGCGGGGAGGCATCTCCTTGTGGGGGGGGAGAAGAAGACACGAACAGCGGCAGCAGCCCCCGACCCGCCCGACCGCCCCCCTCAGGCACCGCTCCGCCGCTCCCCGAGGCCTCCAGCCCCCCGGCTCTGCCCCGGCGGCGGCCTGCGCCCCCCACGCCCCCGCCTCCCTTTGTCGCCATCCCCGCCGCGGCGGCGGACAGGCCCGCAGCCAGCCCCGACGCGGCTTCGCCGGGGCGAGGAGGGACGGAGGGGAGGGAGGCGAAGGAGAGCGGTCCCCCGGGACAGGCCCCAGATCCCCGGCCTCGCGTAGCGGCGCTTACCGGCCTCCCTGCTGCGCCGAGGGGTGGTGGTGGTGCTGCTGCTGCTGGAGGAGGTGCTGGAGCTGCAGCAGCTGCTGCTGGAACTGCTGCTGGTTGAACATGTCTGGGGAACTGCGAGCGGGGCCAGCCTGAGACAAAACACGGGAGGGCGAGGGAAGCACCGGCTGCGGGGCTGGCGCCTACCAGCACAGCAGCCATTGAGCGGGGCAGCCGCCGCTGCCGCCCATTCATTCACTGAGACGATCCCCCCCTGCCTCCTCCTCCTTCCCCCCGGGGTCATCGCAAGCACCAGCCTGTGGAGGAGGCTTCCAAACCCCACCTCCCCAAACCCGTTCCCGACCCTCCCCTGCCAGCCCAGCCCAGCCCGCCCCGCTCCCCGCCGCGGGGACGCACCGGGCCGCCCGCCGCAGCCCCTTCTTCGCTTCCCCGCCGGCACTCACGGCGTTCACCGCTCCCCGCCGGCCGCCTCCATCTTCCCGCCGGGGACAATAACCACCTGCCCGGCTCCCGGCAGCTCCTCCGGCAGGGCTGGAGGAGCCGGCCGCCCCCGCAAGGTGCGGGATCACTCCCACAGCCCCCGCTCGGGTCGCCCCATCTCGCAGCACCTCCGCGTCTCGTCCCCGGCACGGCAAGAGGAGCGGGGTCCCCTGTCCCTGGAGAGGGCTGGGAGGGGACGGACACCATCTGTGCAGGGGGAATGGAATAAACGGCTGCAGAGGGGGAGCAGATGGCTTTCAACAGCGTGGGTTTTCTGCTCTTTGTTGGGTTTGTTGGTTTTGTTTTGGGTTTTTTGTTTTTTTTTTAAATAGTCCAGGGGAATCTTTGGTAACCATCTCGGCGAGGAGATGGAAAAAACCCAGCACAGCCTCTGGCCATTCGCTGTGGTCACATCCCGGCGAGCCTGCCATGAGAACCTGGAGGAAAACAAACAGGGACTTCTGCAATATTACTCTGTGCTGTAGACTGGGATGACTTTTCTAGCAGATCCATCCCTTTTATTTTTTGTGAGTCTGCAGCAAAACCTTTCCTGCAGCACCTGCTTTCTGTAAGTAAATTAATGTTAAGGGTATTCAGTACACAGCCTCTGTAGGAAAATATACCAAAGCTGTCATTTTTTCTTATACTAAACCTAGCAAGGGTAAAGATGCATTTGTGCTCTTTGCCATTCCAGAGAATCCATCCTGAAATAATTTACTTTATAGTCTTATTATTCATGCCAATAAAGACAATTCATTAAAGGCCTCAGAATTGATTTTTAGCTGAGAGTATTGTAAGCTGAACACAGTTACTGGTGATATACAGTTAGCGTTAATAATTTTCAATGCAGCCGCATATGTTGATTTTTCCTTTGGGCAATTGATTTTACAATAATCAATTTGGAGATGACCATCCATATTAATCAATGACTGGCCATGTTAACGACCAGAGTCCTTTATCCAGTCACAGCTGTCTGCACACAGAGAAAATTGTCTCCTGCTAAGCATTAGAACTTACCGTTCTATGGGATTGTATCATTCCAGGGAATATGTACATGGAGTCTTTTTCAAATCATTTTGCGTAATTGATCATCTGGTCCTGTAATCGTGCCATTACAGCAGATACCCGCCTGGCTAGTCAGCAGTGGCGGCGGAGAGGGTTAATCCTACGATCCTACAAATGTCTAGCTAGTCTGTATATTAGCCAGACATGCAAAAGACAGAATTCAGGTTGTATAAATAAATGTAAATCTGAAGCTGATGTCTTCTATTCTTAATTCTACAATTCAAGTTCTTATAAGTATTCTTTGTATGTCACATTTGGAAATCTACAAACACCATGTTAATGAGATAGGTGAGTAACTAAGTCTACTCTTTTTTTTTTTTTTTTTTTTTTTTTTTTTTTACTGTTAGATATTATATTCTGACATAGTCTAGAGGCTTCCTTCAAAGACTGGGCTTTCTCCTGCAAGGTCCCATATACAAATTATTAAATAAACAGCCTTTTTGAGTTTATGGACAATAAACCACAACCCAACGCACAGATATACTACTGCATCAAACAAGTCTGGACATGGATTCAGCCTCATGCACACACAAGGCAAGTCAGGATTTGGGCTGTAGGAAGTGAAGGCACACGCTGCTTTATCAACCTACAATCCAAAGGCTGATCTTCAGAGATGTCTTTACGCACCAGTCATAGATATCACACCTCCCCAGAGATAGTTTAACTGAATCCAGAAGAGAAGGTTCCAGATTCAGCTAATCACACCGTTCAGTTTGAAAGTCATACAGAGATGTAAGATAACAGCGCAGAAAAATTGGGCTAGGATCCTTTCTTTCATTGCAGGCAATAAAACAGCATCTCTTAGGCTGACAGGCAAAAGGTACTTACTGTCAGTGCCCACTGAGCATTGGAACACAGACCTTGACCTCCCGTCTACTGACAGTTGTTTTTTTCCTGCAAGGAACTTTCAATTATTAAGCAACTTGCTGTTCAGTATGCAGTGGTAAATACATGTCATTATGTGAGAATACACAGAACCTTAAAAACATAGTGCTACAATACAGACTACAATATTATTACTCAATAATAAGCTAGGTATCCACTTGGCTCAGGGGTGGTTACGCAAAGATTGTGCCTCATTGACAAAAGGAGTGAACAAAACAGAATAAGAATTAGAAGGTCGAGGCAAGAAAATGACCCAGGCAGTACCCTGCAATACAGAGAGTGACATCAGTAGAGTTGTTGGATCATCACTATAAGGCAACCTGCATTACACCTCTATATGATTAGATCGGGGTTACGAAGTTTTTTGGCAGATTTGTTGACAGACCGTACAAATGCTTTTTATTCAGGAACTGGATTGCATTATATAGCCAAGTTTTTGTTGGGCTATATGAATTTCTTACAGGGACCGGATCAGGCATTCAGATAACTGTAGATTTCTAGTTTTCAGCACATGACTGGACTGTGCAGTTGTATGTTTTAATTTTGGCTTTGAAAAAGACTTGGTATGCAACCCTTGGTGAAGCCACATAGCTTTTGAAAATCCAAGTGTGTTTCTCAGTGCCTATGACAGCACCAAGAAACTGCAATGCCCACAGTTTCCTCTGCAATCCGCAAGGACGGTGTTATTACTCATCCATTTCACTAGGATACAACTAGTTCTCACCATAATGTCTTTAAACCTCCCAAACTCCTTGGAGGAAAAAGGCATATGGAGCTTTAAAGTACTTTTTCTTCTTGGCTTTTAGGGCCTGTCCATTGAAAGAATGGGTTGAGTTTCACCAGACCCACTCTCAATAGCTGATATTAATTACTGGAGTTACACTGTTTCCCATGTCTGTTTTATCTGGAGGAAGACGGTATTCACGCATGAGAAAGCGGTAGCACACAACATTTCAAAGCAAAATGATCTGTGCATTAGAGGATGTTTGCACCCACTCTTTGTTCTATTGCTCTAGAAACCTATTCCCAATATTTCTTGATTGGCAGGACAGGCCGACAGAATGTAAACTAAGATACTAGCTTTACACCCATTTTGCCACTCGGCCAATTAGCTTCTATCAGGGATTTTCAGTCACAAGGTAAAATATATTCCAGGAGCTATTTTGTATCATCTCACTGGATGTGGAAAGCACAGGGAACTCAGCTTTGTTGCTCTTAAAATATAAATTTAAACTCACATCCATGTCCAGATTCCTTTCCTAAGGGGCTACAACATTCAGTTTATTTCTTCCCTTATGTATATTCTGGCTTCTGTGGAGTCACACCAAAAATAAGCTTGACCCAGTGTCTCATACACTAGATTTACCTTATTTTACATCTTTTTGAGGGATTCTCAGACCAGTTCAGCAAATTTCCTGTTTGAGAACAGAAGAGAAAATGAGGAAGCATTTCACTATTTTATTCTACAAAGAAAAAGGTCTGTATTTGAAAATCAAAAACTAAAGGCTGTTTTTCTTTCTGATAGCTTTTCCAACCAATAGGAAAAATATAGAGAAACTTTTTATTTCTGAGCAACTGATACCACGAGCGATCAATGTTACTCTGGTATCATTGCTACTATAGTAGCATCTAAGTACCTATAAAACAGATACTTAAATTGTTTTTATCTCCATAGGCAGCTTTACATAGTCATGTAAATTTAAGAGGCTAATTTTAATTAAGTTTTTTAACTAACAGCTGTAAAATGCATTCTATAATGATAGAGACACTGACAATCCTAGCCCTGATTCTTTGTGGAACTTATATTCTAACCTCTGCTTGTAAACAATTTAAATTCTTACCTGTATTTACAAATATTTCTTAGGAATCCAAAGGGCCAAGAGCACCCAATTCATGACCCACCGTGAAGTGTTCTGAACATTCACAGCTCTACCTGCAGTCAACAGAAAGAGTTTGCAGATAACTAGGAGAATCTTAAGCTAATTGTATTCCACATTTTTGCCTTTTTTTTCGCTGAGGACTAGATGTGTTAATTTTGCAAGGGCAAGGAATGAGGGACAGAATCCAGCACTCAAGTGTCTATTTCTAATTATGCTAACTAAACTGGGAGTTCTATTTGCATGAGGTGACAAAATGAGTGTACAAAGCTGTCGTTATGTTGATAGCCATACATAGAAACATGCATAGTTATGCCCACATGCATTTTTAGGGATTCATATTAAAGTACATCCAGAAATATTTATAGCACCTTGAGGTGAAAAAAAAAAATCTCTCATCCTCCTTGTTTTACTTTGTTCAAGTCTTAAGATTTCTTTCTACCAAGGTAGAAAGAAATAGATTTTTCCCCATCTACTCCAGTTTATAAAATTCCTTTTTATTTTACAGTCATTGCAGTTTTTCAGTATTTCCCATGAAGGATTATCACATGGTTGTTTTTCCTCCTAAAACTGCTACATGCTGCCACATAAGTCACAGGTGGGAGATATTACAGAATAAAAAGGCCTGTGTGCTGCTAACATCCTTCCAACTCAGTTTCTTGCAGGAGAGAAAATGGAAGGCTTTAGGAGTGATTCTGAGTGCCTGCAGTTCTCTCTTTCATCAATGGGAGGTGTAGGTTTCCAAAGCTTCTCGAAACCCAAGCCTTGCTGTCTCTGACTCTGGAGTTCAGGTCTCTGGGCTGTGCGATTACAACTGCTGCAGAAGTGTTTAGATAGACTCCACGACATGAATGTGTTCTTGTAGGAGTAGCACTGCAGGCATAAACTGTGGTCTCGTTTGCTTACAAGCATCTCTGCAAGACAGGGAAAACAGGAGCACGTTTTGTGCATCTAACAGTTTGACACTAATATTGATCTGCTGAGAAATCTATGTAAAGTTTGCCAATATTTCTGCAGGTTTTTAGCACTTCTGCCACCCCTTTTCTCCCTTTCTTCTCTACCTGGAGAGCACGCTATTAACTCTCCTTATCCCCCCAGAGTACTTTTGCCCTTTGAGTACAGTAAGTTAGACCAAGGAACGCCTTAGACACTCTCCAAGAATCAAGTACCAGTTTCACAGAAAAATAAAACCAAAGACCAAATGAAAGAATACCTGCAAAGAAATCACACTTAACCTTTAATGCTGTACTAGCTCCTTAACTAGCAATAAGCCCTATTTCCCCCCATAGTCTTGAATATCAGCTGTTGACATTCTGTACTTTCAATATGCTTTCATAAACCTTTCTCAAAGCATATGTATTAATTTAATTTTAGATTTTTCCAGAAAACAGTATAATCCTGAATTATTATTCCTGTACTGAAGTGGGCTCAGCCAGAACAAAATACCTGCTTAGAACGTCAGCCAGGGAGTAGAATAACATACTTTCAGGTTGAGGTTTCTATTGTTAGCAAAAACATTGATAGCCACAATCAAATAATCGCTTTTGTGGAAGCATTAAAGGCAGGTGTGGATTCATGGGAGTGGGGTAGGGGGACAAGGGGAGCAAAGTCAAGTCACATTATGTACTGCTAAGCAGCTAATGCTGTTGTCAGGGAGCAGCAAGAGCAGGGCTGCTCCCCAGGGGAAGGGGAGGCAGGAACCAAAGGATAAATCCCACAGCTAGCAAGGTTATTTCTAACTGAGGCCAAATCCCACAGTGCACAAGGAAGGCAAGCAGGACAGACTAAAGATAATGGCTAGGTCCAACAAAAAATTCAGATTATAAGGCAACAGTATGGCAATAAGGCAGATCCAAGGTCAAGCAGAGATCATAGAATCATAGGGTTGGAAGGGACTTCTGGAGATCATCTAGTCCAACCCCCTGCGTCATCTTAGAGCAGGTGGCACAGGAACATGTCCAGGTGGGTTTGGAATGTCTCCAGAGACAGAGACTCCACCACCTCTCTGGGCAGCCTGTGCCAGGGCTCTGCCACCCTCAAAGTAAAGAAGTTCCTCCTCATGTTTAGGTGAAACTTCCTATGCTCAAGTTTGTGCCCATTACCTCTTGTCCTGTTGCCAGGGACCACTGAAAAGAGCCTGGCCCCATCCTCCTGACACCCACCCTTTAAGTGTTTATAAGCATTGATAAGATCCCCCCTCAGTCGTCTTTTTTCCAGACTGAAGAGACCCAAGTCCCTCAGCCTTTCTCCATAAAAGAGGTGTTCCAGTCCCCTCAGCATCTTGGTAGCCCTTTGCTGCACCCTCTCCAGCAGTTCCCTGGCCTTCTGGAACCAGGGAGCCCAGAACTGGACACAGTACTCCAGATGCAGCCTCACCAAGGCAGAGTAGAGGGGGAGGATGACCTCCCTCCACCTGCTGGCCACACTCTTCTTGATGCACCCCAGGATGCCATTGGCCTTTTTGGCCACAAGGGCACATTGCTGGCTCATGGTCATCCTGTTGTCCACCAGGACTCCCAGGTCTCTTTCCACCGAGCTGCTCTCCAGCAGGTCAGCCCCAACCTGTACTGGTGCAGGGGGTTATTCCTGCCCAGGTGCAGCACCCTACGCTTGCTCTTGTTGAATTTCATCAGGCTCCTCTCTGCCCAGATCTCCAACCTGTCTAGGTCTCTCTATATGATAGCACAGCCTTCCAGTGCATCAGCCACCCCCCAGATACCAACCTGCAGGCCCAGATTAGGACCAGGGCTAGTGATTTCCAGGCACATCTACAGCAATAAGACAGACCAAGGAGTCAGCCTACAAGTTCAACTTGGAATCAAGGATACCATGGGCATGTAGGTTGGCAACTGAACTAGAGACTTTTCCATAATTCATCAGGGACTGATGGCCCCGGGCTGATCTTAAATAGAGCTCCTTGGCCCATAGGTGTGGGGAGATGCCCCAGGTGAGGCTGGTCATAGCCATTAAGGGTTATTAGTACAGCTGTTAAATTCTGTGAGATGATTGCAGTAATGTACCTGGGTAATCTTCCTCTGTATAGAAATTAGAACTGTGTGGGTGAACTTCAGGTTACAGCAACCTCTGGAAAAAGGACAATTTTCTTCTTATGGTTCCTCAAACAAAGCTTCAAAGATCCTCATGGTCTGAAGTTTCCTGAGCATCAGCTCTGACCCAGGGAGGAAGGCGACACCATTCTTTAAGTCTCTGATGTTCTTCACTGTTCTTTTTGCGGTGACCTCTAATAAGCAGCAGCTATCAACTTCTGAAGGAAAAAAACAATATTTTTTCTCCAGGTTTCTTCAACACAAATTATCAGAATGGCTGCACAGATACTCAAAGACTTTTGTCCACTGTCTATATTGAGTTTCTTAAGCTTGTTTCTTGAGATTTGCTAGGCAATTTGCTGAGAGCAAAAAATAGCATTGACAGCCCCCAAAACAGCCCACGTATGCCCTACAATGGTCTTACCCATACAGATGGAGCAGCTCTCTACTCTTCCTTCACCTGCACACTAGTGACTTTTTCACAACATTTTCCTTGGGCATCTTCACTAATACAGTGAGCCAAATTCACACCTCAGCATGGTTGTTCCAGTTTCTCTGTACACCCAGGTACGTATTTCTGCATGGATTACATTTGACAGACATCTATGAAATCTTCCTTAGAATCATTATAACTAAAAAGTTGCTGTTTAAAACAAAATATACAGCTCAAAATCTGTTGCAATTTTTTGTTATTCCTTTCCCCCACCACCCCCAGCTCTCTCTGAGCTGTGAACAAGAGTGCTGGGTAGCACGAACTGCGAGGTGTGTGAAATGCAGCATTCTCCATCCTCCTGAGTCACCGCTAGCCATCAGCTTCTTTTCTGAACACTTGTTTTCAGTGCTATGATTTCAAATAACATATGGCCTCACGTTATATTCTTATTAAAACCCTAGCCCTTTTAAAAGCCTACAGTCAAACAGTTGGCTCTTTACTGCAGACAAATGATTTTTAAAAAGAAAACCTAAGTACATAAAGTGAAGCATTTGTTTGTATTTCTGTAAAACAAACACAGCAACATGTACTGTTTTTCAGCCATAAACAGAAATTGATGTATTTTTCATCCATGTTTGAATGAAGATGAAGCAGCAGAAGCTCAGTAGTGTTTTTGGAAGCCTCCAGTTTAATCATACCAAGTATTTATTGTATTCTGGCAGTTCCACGAGTGTTGTCCTGGCACAAAGCCCTCCCATACAGGTGTACCACCCAACTGCAACAGTACTGTGATCAAACTGTATGGGTATAAAGACCAAACTGTGCAGATGTAGCAACCAAGCCATGTGGGTAGATTGACCAAACAGATGTAGTAACCAAACCATACAGGTACATTGACCGAATCATACCTGTACGTTGACTGCACTGCATAGGTACAGTGACCAAAACCTGCAGGGATAGTGACCAAGCTGTACAGGCTCATGGACAGGTATAGAATCATAGAACCATAGAATGGTTTGGGTTGGAAAGGACCTTAAAGATTGTCTAGTTCCAACCCTCTGCCCTGGGCTAGACCTGGGCTCCAAGCCCCGTCCAACCTGGCCTTGAACCCCTCCAGGGATGGAGCATCCACAGCTTCTCTGGGCAACCTGGGCCAGGGGCTCACCACCTTCAGAGTGAAAAATTTCTTCCCGATATCCAATCTAAATCTCCCCTCTTCCATTTTGAAGCCATTACCCCTTGTTCTATCACTACATGCCCTTGTAAAAAGTCCCTGAAGCGGGCAGGTACACCTACCGACAGAACCATGAGGCATGATGACTGGGCCACACAGGTACACCGGCTGGGCCGTGGCGGTGTGTCAACCCACCATGGCACCCCACAGCCCCCGAGGCCTGGGGACAGCTTGTGCAGCTCTGATTTCGGGGCATCGAGCTGGCCCGTTCCCGGGCCAACAACCCCCTGAAGCCACCCCTGGCCTCGGAGGCAGGTATGTGCTGTGTGTGTGAGGGCTTTGTCCCCCTTTCATCGTCCCCCCTCAGCCCGCCCGGACTACATCTCCCAGCGTGCAGCGCGGCGCCGGCGCCCTTAAGGCCCCCTGGCGGCGGCGCGCGGCGCACTGCAGGCGCGGCGGGGCGGGCTGAGGCGAGCCGAGACCGGGCGGCGTCGAGCGGGGCGAGGGGCGCGGGCTGGTGCCGGTGCCCACCAGCCCGGGGCGGCGAGACCCGGGCTACCCGCCGGTGAGGGCGCGGGATAAGGGGTTTGTAGTTTTGAGCTCGCCCGTGAGAGGAGCCGGTGCCGCGCCGCAGCCATGGGGAACCGCGGGATGGAGGACCTCATCCCGCTGGTCAACCGGCTGCAGGACGCCTTCGCCGCCATCGGGCAGAACGCCAACCTCGACCTGCCCCAGATCGCCGTGGTGGGGGGGCAGAGCGCCGGCAAGAGCTCCGTGCTGGAGAATTTCGTCGGGAGGTGAGGAAAGAGGTTGGGGGGGAGGGAGGGTGGTGGTGGTGGTCCCTGGGGAGCCCCGCCGCAGGCAGGGCTGAGGGGGTACGGGCAGGGAGGGCGGGATGCCCGGGGCGTCGAGGTGTAGGGACAGTGGTGGCGGGGGGTCCGGGCATCGCGGTGCGGAGCCGGCGGGGTGCCCGGGGCATCGCGGCTCCCCACCAGCGCCGTGCTGGATGCATGTGCAGCGCAGGAGCCGGGGCAGCGCCGCAGGACGCCCGGGCGCTGCGGTGCAGGGGCAGGGAAGGGCGGAGAGGAGGTTTCCCCTCCTCGGCGGTGGTGGGGGGGAAGCATCTCCGCAGCAGGGTCCCCGCCTTTGTCGCACCTTTGGGACCAGTGGGAGCTCCCCCCCCGCCCCGTTATTTCCCCCCTCCCCTGGCTGTTACATAACGGGGGACACACACTGAGATGTCAGCGGGGACCGTCCCCTCCCCTGCTCGGTGCCCCCCTCAGCGGGGCTCCCGGGGATGGATGTTGTCGCTGGTGTGTGTGTGTGTGGGGTATTTAAGTTTAATCTGCTCCGTCCCCCTCCCCCAGCGCTGCCTCGCTGTCCTCCATAGCGGATGCCATGTCAGGAGCTCCGGGGAGGCTATGGGAAGGACGGGGTTATCTCTCTCCTATATGCTCAAATCCCCGGGTGCTACCATTTTGTGACAGGCAATATACTGATGCCTTCCCTTCATGTGACCTTCGCATTCATCATCTGCAACTTGAGTAAACTGCAGACTGTGCTGCCTGGTTATCTGCTCCAGCGTAGACACACAACACCTGGGGAGGGGGAGGTGTTCTTCAGCTGGCCTCGTTAATTAATTGTAATCAGTGATATACAGGTTTTAGCTATCAAGGTGGGGGTTTTTTTATGCTATGAGAAGTGTGCAAGTTGCTGGTGGCTTATCTTAAAAGCAGTCGCTGCTGTCATACCTGGTCAGATGCTTGTGTGGGTTTTTCTCTTCCAGCAAACTGCATTTCTGACATCTACTGGATGTCGTTCCCCCACCCCCACTTTTTCTTTTAATCTATTTGCTGCTGGATGGCTTATAAAGCTTTCCTACTCTTGGAAGGGTCTGCGGTGTGTATGAATTGCTTGTTTAGCTGTGCATAGCCCCGGATTTTGGACTTGTGCAAAGGTAGCCTTGAGCAGCGAGTGCAGGGTGTGCTGTGTGTACTAGGAAGAAGGTGCAAAGAAAGCATAGTTGGAATAAGGTTGTTTTCCCCTCCGTTTGCTATAGATACACATTCAAAGAGTTTGGGATCCTTTCTAGCGAACTTCCAACAGTCCAGCAATCCCCCCAGGGATGCTGGGAATCATGCCAAGGGAAGGACATTGCAGGAACACATTTTACTGAGCCTCAGGTCATAGACCAAGATCCACTCGTTTGTCCATGGATACAGGAAGAAAATAACAATTACTACCACCAAAATGAATTGTATCTTTCTAAAAAGGGGAAAATAGGGCTTCTGAAATACGTGAGCAAAACAGGTTCACCTGTTGGCTCTGCTGTTTTCATGCTTTCTAAGTACTGTCAGCCCAACCTTGTAAATCCTTTTTAGAGGATCTATGCAGTCAATGCTGCAGTGGCGTAATATATAACGTCTGGCTGTTTGTCGGAGGACAGTCAGTGTATCGGGGTACACTGCCCCTTTCTTTTAGACTGAGCAAACGGAAGGGGCTATGTTAATCCTTGGTGTGTCTCCACTGGCACCAGTTGAGATCTAGAGATTTTATCTGCCTGGTGGAGAGCAAATGAATTAAATTGTTTTCTATCTCTCTTTGATGACCCCTGTCCCAGGAGAACTTGTAACCTCACTGTGTCCCATCAGCTGCCTCTCTAGCAGCAAGTTATAGTGCCATAGCTTTTAGAAAATGAAATAATGAAGGGTCCCCTGGGCAGCAGCTGAGAGACCTATCTGTAGAAAAGCATTTAGAGGAAATAATTGGAGTAGAAATGGAAAATATGTCAAAGGGAAGAGGTCTTTCTCCATTTGATACCCTTGAGTGCTGGTTAGTTTAGAGACTGGTAATGTGAGACATCATACCACAGAATGTATGTGTACATGCTGCAAAACCCAATCCTATTAAAATAAGGTTGGGGCCTTGCTTTAATGTATAGTCTGTTTTTTTTTTGTGTGAGTATTGAAAACTGTGATAAGAAGCTGTGGAAATAGTATCCAGAATAAGCGTGTCTCCTCAATGTGATTGTGATAGGGGCTGTTTTCTTGTCTGAATAGGCATAAGAAGAAATTGTGTGTAGACCTACTGTGTACAAATACAATTACTGCTGTAGTGTGGACATGACATATGTCACTGCTTCAGCTTGATACCAGGATGGTGGTGCAGCTATTGCTCAGCAGCTGCTCGCTGCACAGTGAATGTGAGTGCTGATGAGTTTCTCTTGGAGTGGATGGAAATCTGTGCAAGAACAAATGCTGATGCAGTTGGTACTGACTGATGTGCTTGATGGGGACACTTCAGCAGTGGGACTGGAGGCCCTGCCAGGGCTGGTTTCCCTGCTCTGTACCTGTGGGGCTACTTTCAGGTTGTCATCACTGCATGATCACATAGCAGGGCAGCAGGCTTGCCCCTGATGCCTGTGGCTATGCAGGACTTCAGTCTAGGGCTGCTGCTGGCACCTTGCAGTAGCACCAAATCCCATGCATGCTGGAAACCTTGAAGCACAGAGTGATGCTGACTGCAATCAATGTTTAGTTACATGTCTCACCAAACAAATATTATTTTTCCTCCTGAATGCAGTGGCTTACTAGCTGCTGCTAATTATTCTTCCAGTGTCGCTTACTCTGCCGTTAACAGATTATCCAACAGTGCAGAGCCTGTATTTATGATACCAGATGTCAGTGTGGCTGCTATGTGTGCTTTTGCTGCCGGAGACTCAGCGTGGTGACTAGGATACTGGCTGATGGTGTAAAATCACTGAAGAGATGAGAGAAGCCATGTAGAAGCCAGACAGGTGACACATCTCTTCATAGACTGGTTTGTTCTGGGCCCCAGAACTGGAAGGAAGGTTAATCGGGTCAGCTCCGGGCATTTCCTGTTTATGTGGTTATGGGCTCGTAGGATAACTCAGGTTGGAAGTAACCTCAGGGGTCATTTAGTCCATTCTTATGGTGGTGTTACTTCCTTGCTGCCACCTTTGTTAAATTAGAAGGCCTTAGAGCAGGCAGCAGTACCAGCAAAATTGGTCTGATAAAAAGAACAAAGCATGTGGTATGTACTAATTTGACTTGAGAGACCCCAAAGGGCCCATAAGCGGGGATGTACAAGACAGCCCACAAAGCTGTTTGTAAAACCATTCATGTTCATGCCACTCTTATTCTGCCATGTGAAAATAACAAATATAAGTGTGGTTTTTTATAAAAATCCTAAGATCTCAGAGCACTGTTACACAAATCTTTTGGATTTGTAGGAGTATTACTGTTATCTGTGTGTTACAAACGGAAAAACTGAAAGCACTGGGCTGTATTCAGATGGCTGCATAAATGTCTGTGCCTTGTGTTCTTGTCTGATCCAAGGCAGCGTGCTGCTCAGCCCTGCTAGGGCAGCTGCATTGCTCTTCATGGAGAAAACAAGACACCTCTGACTTCTGGAGAACAGATGGCTTAAGGGGGCTGCTGAGGAGGCGATGACTAAGGACTGGGAACAGTAGGTGGAAGGACTTGAATGGAGGTGAAACCATCTTGTTTATGATCAAGGAAACTAAGCAGTGCCAAAGTTGTGGGAAGTGAATTAGGGTTTACTTGACTCCAGACCTGAGCATTACCCCAAAAGCATCCTCTCTTGGGGGCTTTTATATCCCAAACCAAACAGAGGCACTTAGCCTTAGCAGTAGCAGTCTGTTACCAGGGTCTGATGGTATATGCTGAATTAGCTGATTTTTTTTGTATGTTGCCTGGAATGAAATTTGAGGCAGGCATGGACCTAAACTCAACCATGTTGGGCTAGCTTTGCATCTCCTGGAAAACTGAAATTTCATCATGGGTAGAAGAGCAGGATAAATGCAGCATTGGAATGCTTGTGGCAGTGGTAAGGATAAGTACCTATTAAGCTTGGTACTTGTGCTACAGTAACTGCCTTGACAAAACCAGGCAAGGGCCAGGCAGCACGTGCTGCAGCTGTGTCTCTGCCTTGCACTGTCACATACTGGAAGTCCAAAGCTAGATCTTGAAGCTACAAGATTTAGTTTGGCTTCAGGTATAACTTTGAGAAGCGACTTAATATCTTCATATCTCAACCTTCCCCAGCCATTTAGAGATAAATACTTAAACCCCCAAGGTATGATGAAGGAATGCCTTCTTTGATAATATATACTTTGCTTTGTTATGGGAAGCTTTTCTGGCAAAATACCTTCAGAGGCCGACAGCAGTATTAAGCAATTATCTAGAATTGAAAGATCCTATAGGGATGCATACAGAGATGCAGATACTTAGCCTGTTCAGATACTGCAGGAAAACTGTTTTGTTAACAATCTTTGTGCTTTTAAGTTGTTTGGGCTTCTGCTGTAATATGTGCTTTGTAAGCTTGAGTGCTGTGAAGAGAACTGAGGGCTTAAATCTTCTAAAAATCATAGCTATGTTATGTATAGATTGAGGATGTCTGCTGTGCTGGGCAATGCTGAGCATCAATGTGGTACTTTAGCAGTGGATTTAAATTTAAACAAGAAAATACACACATTAACTTGCTCTGCTCTGGCCACAAAAGGGGACCTTAAATATGATTCTTCTATTTCTTATTTTGTTTTTGTTCTGCTTGGAGATACTTACATGCCCAGAGTGCTGGCAGAGAGAGTAATTGCAAGTCATGGACCCAGACCCTTAATTGCTGTATGATAAATACATCTGTGAACTGACCAAATGCTGTTCTGTGTTGGCAGGTTAAAGATATAGGCATTGCTTGGGAGCTGACTTATTTAGGGTTGCAGAGGATGGTGCAAGAGCCAGGAGCAGGATTTGGCTGTTTAGAGAAATAAATAGTGGTCAAACAATAGTCCTTCAAATGGCAGCAAGCCTTTAGTCTTCAGCGAAGAAAATACCTATTTTCATCTCTGATTAATTGTTCAAGGAAGAAAATATGGAGCACTGGGGGAAATAGCTAATGTGTAACAGTAGACTGCAAGACAAAATTATTTAACGTAAGAGAAATCTGTACAGCTCTCAGCAAACACTTGTGGGAGGAGGAACGCTAGGAGGAGATACGTAATTAAGTTAAGACATAACATGGATGGCTGTAAGCGGGGGGAAAAAGTGCATGAATCTCAGTGTTTGTAATGCAACAGCAGTGTCTGCCTGTATTTGTTCTCTGACTGCTTGCTTTAATGATATAGGTGTTGGCTCAAACAAATACAAGTCTAATATGTTTTCTACTTCCTGCAGCAGTTAGATGCGAGATGTTAAATTTCACTGTCTGACTGTATTCTTCAGCTTAACTCTTTAGTGATGATCTCATACTTCTGGTAACTGCCCACTAGCCTTACATGTGCTCAGAAAAGAGATCCTTATGGCATGTCTCGGATCATATCAGAATTTACCCGGGGAAAGGAAGCCAGCTGTGTCTCCAGTTTGGAAGCTGATGCTCAGTATTGTGCAAGTTAAGGCTTGCCTGGACCTACTGGTGTGTGAAAATGACAGGTTGTCTTGTCATTGCTGGAAGTCATCACCTGATAGCTGGCAGACCAGGAGGATGCTGCCTTTGCTAGTGTGGACTCTTCCTTGTTACCATGATAATCCTAACGTTGGGAATCTTAAAGCATCTTGAGCTTCAATTAATCCTTACTGTACTTTGTGGTAGGTAAGTGTTGTGGGTTTTTTCTGTATTTGCTCTATAAACAGCATGCTGTGGCACAGGGCTGTAAAGGGTCTGCAAAACCAGCAGGGGAAAGGAAGTAAGAAGTTCTAAAAGCATTCCTCTATGCTAAAACTGTTACTGTTTTTTCAAAACTCCACATGCTTATAACTTTTCACACAGTCAAAAAAAAAAAAAAACAACCCCAAAAACCCGATGCAGAACAAAGGTAAACTGCTATTTTTAAAGGCTACTGATTGTTTTCAGAAGCCATGGTTCAATACATAGCTGGGGATGCCAAGTCAAGTCCTTGAACCTGACTTCTCCAGATGCTTCGAGTAGGCAGAACTCTGCTAGACTTAAATAGAAGGTGTGGGAGTCTGTCTGCAGCACCTCCTATCTGAGGCAGCTTCTGCAAATGTTATTCTAAGGCAGGAAGCTAATCCCCTTCCTGATCTGGTGAATTACTGAATGTCCCTACTTCGTGCTTAACTTCAAGTTTGAGCCTGTCTGTCCAAGTAGGAGTAATAATTCTTTTGAGTGAGGATTTCTTACCATCTTTAAGATAAACTTTTTTGTGGAGAAATGGAAGCAGCTGACAACTTCGTGTAAGTTATCAAGAAAACAGTTCTTGCTGTGTTCTTGCTACTGGAGTGAAACTTATTATGATGCCTTGAGCAACAGATTTATTAGACGAGAGCAAACCCATGTGTGCTCCACCCATGTGAGACAATACTCAGATTTTTGTTTCAGGCAGTGTATTTTAGTGGCAAAACCAGAAGATTTACTGAAGGAGTGGCAGGCAGTCACCTAGAACATATGGTGTTCAGCCTATACACCCAATGTAAAATTAGTTTTGAGGTGGCATCTGTGAAGGGAAATTTACTGGTAATATGCAGGGTAAACCTACTTCCTTGATATGCCACTAAAAAAAAAAACACCCAAAAAATTTTGGGTGTAATACTTTCCTTCTTAGGCTTTCAGATCTGTAACCATATGAGTCAGAGTACTGCTAGTTGGGAGGAGAGCTAAAACTAAATCTGGTCCAAAAAAAAAAAAAGAAGAAATCTAGTCATGCATGGTGAGAAAGTAGCTCACTAGTGGGACAGTCTCTCATTCCACTTGAATTTTTCTTTTCCTGCTCTCAGACCTGGTTTCGTACATTCTGATAGAGTGAAAGCTCAAGGTAAAGGAATATTGCCTCTAAGAGGCAGACAGGGATGTTCAGCCTTGAGATAAGAGTTCTGTTCTCAGCTCTGAAACTAAATTCTTGTGTGACTAACTTTTTTATAATTTTTTCTCCATCTGTAGAAAGGAGAGTCTGTTGGTGTCATGTCACGTAGGTGTATATCATTAATGGATGCTTGAAATAACACCAGGAAAGGCTAACCATAAAGTAGGAAGCTATTTTTCCTAACAATAAATTAAAACTCTGCAAGGGTGGTAGGGCGATGTCTGCCTGAGCCCTTTGAAAGACCTGCCTTCTCACCAGAAGTGGTGTGCTAAGAGCTTTAGCTGTTCACGCAGCCTCATCTGCCCAGTGTTGCTGGTTACTTAGGTCTGTCTGCAGAGAGGTCGGGACTGATGCAGCCACCTTTGGCTACTGGCATAGATCAGATACTGGATTTGAGGAGTCTCAGGGTATTCTTAGAAAGCCTTGGGACATGAGAGGCTGCACTAGATGAGCTGGTAGCACTTAAATTTTTGAGCACAGCCTTTCAGAGCAGGGATGGGTAGCACAAGCCTATAGAGGAATGAGCGCAGGGGTTTGTCCCTAGTGACTTTAAACACTCAGATGGTCTGGTCAGGTTTGGAGGTGATCAAACTGCAAGCAGAATTGGTTCTGAAAAGCTCCAAAAAGCTTTCTCTTTATTTACATATATCTGTGATCCTTCCAAAGCATGTATCATGCTATTTTTGAGTGACTTGATGGAGTTTAGTCATGAGAATTGGATGTCTTGCTCAGGACTAACTACTATAAATATTGGGGTGGCTATGAAGAGAGGACTGAGACAACATTTCAGTGTTTACTGAGGAGCAGGCAAGAATATGCATCAAAACATAGTGACTGGCAACTGAGAGCACAATTTAATGTTAGGTATTTAAACAATTATTTCAGATGACTCGTTGATGCTTTGTACTTATGTCCAGCTTTTTTTTTCCCCTCAAAGTCCTATTAATGAATACTTAAAGAAAAACTGAATGTAAAGTGGTTTAGTAATTTTTTTAAGCTGTTTTATATAGATGGGCAGACAGGATAATTAAGTTGCTGACGGCTGGTTCCTCTGTGACCTTCAAGCTTGTCACAGCTCCTAGGCTGGTGCTGGCTATAACATAACTTTTTTTCTTTCCTGCAAGACACAGTACAGGAAGTATGAACCCTGAGTCTGAAACCTAACAGTGTCTCTGTTCTCTGCCGTGTTAGATGCTCTGAAAGCTTTGGCAGACCCAGCCATGACCAAATGGAAGTGAGATGGTGTTTCAATCCCTGGTCACTAGCTTCTTGCAGTTCAGCTTTTGGAAGCATCTTGGAAGCAGACATTATGCAAGATCCTCAAGCTGTGGCTTGCTGACTGGAAGCAAACTTGCCAACTTCTGCCACTCTTCTGCAAGACTTGTGTGGCTTTTCTTAGAGCCCTGCACACAGCAGTTAAGCTAACAAGAAGAGCAGTGTAGCTTTTGTATTAAAAACATCAATTTCTAACATGGATGTTTGAGGGTACTCTTTTTTGCTTTAAAAGATACTGTTTCCCTAAGTGCTCCTGGAGAACAAGTATAAAGAATCACAAAACTTCTAAGGCCTGCATTGTGAAATCTTCTGTTCCTAAAAATCAGGGCTAAAATACTTCTGTTGCAGTCACAATGAACAATAAATTATACAAAATGAGGTTTGGAATAAACCCAGTTCCTCACTTGTGACTGAAATGCGAATTGAACTTGAGTCTCTGGGGGTGAAAATACTATTTTAATAATGTATTGCCTCAACAGTCCCTCTTAACACTCCCTTTCCTGTTTCTCATGGCTTTAGGTTGCGTTGTTGCAGCTGTGTTGAAGGGTGAAGAGTTAATGCTACTGCAACAAACATGGGAATTGCTGGGATCCTGTCTGACGCTGCTACGACTGTCATTTTGTGGCTGTGAAACAGTCTTGATGTAAGAGTGGCCAGTGTAGTAGTATATGGGATGCCTGAGAGGGGACAGAGCTGATATTAAACTGATACTGCTGTGGATTTTGGCTGAAGAGCCAGACAGTGTTGCTGTAATGCTGTATAAAAGCTGAGCGTAAACTGCAGCCGTATTTCAGAGTAGTTTTTCAGCTGCTCTTAGAGCCTTTCTCAAAGCATCATAGGCAGAAGTCTACAGAGATGCTGAGTAGTTGGTTCTCAACATCTGCAAATGTTTTTACAGCAGAGCTTCCTTACCCTGGAGAGTTGTAGGAAAAACTATTATTTTTGCTTTTTTTTTTTGAGAATGGAGATCCAGGGATGGGGGAGGCTGTACTGAATTTCTTAGAACAAGGAAAAGATTACCTAAAGGCAAAAACCTTGAAGTCTTTGTTCGGTTCCTCCTCTTTGCCTTCCTGCCACTCTTGTATGTGTAAACGCAGAGTAAGTTATGTAGGATCTGGCCCAGGGCTCTGACAACAAATTAATGGGCTGTTTCAGCTCTGAGAGCTCTTCCTCATCCAAGTAATTATAAACCTCTACAAACAGGGGCTTATAATGAAAATAACTGTCCATTTGCCACCTGCCTGCCAGCACAGGAACAATTCTCTGACAGTCGGGGAATACACCTGATGACCTGTTCAGAATTAATCCAGTAAAAACCAAAGCTCTAACCCCTGCTCATGATTTTCTCTCAACTTACACTGCTCTGGGTCAGGATGGGGCCCCTTGATTCTAATACACATGTTAGGTTTTCTCTCTTTCTGGCTGCTGTGATCTCTTGAGTAATCTCTGGTTATTTCTTAAGCTGATTGTGCTTTTACTTTTAATAGAAGCTCCTCTATGAATAGCTGGGAATTGCCTGAGCGTGGTGGTGGCCTTGAGAGGAGATCTGTCGCAGTGTCATAGTTATAGCTAGAGGTAAGGAGGAGATTGGTACATACCAAAATGTGGAATGCCCTCAGGGATTGGCGTGTGACGTGTCACACTGCAGAGCTGGTGCTGCAACTCCAGTGCTGAAACTCAGGTCACCTCTTCTACATTGGCACAGCTCTCAGTAGAGATCCCAGCAATATAGTTCTTCCCTCGGGGCTGTACTACTTTGATTTGATGTTTCAGTTCCTAGGCGTTACTCTCTGACACCTGTACATACAAGATGTGTTTGTTATGCCAGGCCTGCAAACTACCTGGCGCCCCAACCTCATCTTAGAGATGGAGGTCCATTTTCTGAATTAATTTGTATAGACTATTGAAAGAATGATATTTAAAGAATGCTTCCTGTAAAAGAACAAGTGAGGCACTGCATTAGCACTTGATATTTTCCCATCTTCTATTTGGATGAAGTTGAAGTCAAACTTGACACCTGAACAGGGAAAAGTAAATGTTATTAGAAATCAGTGTATTAGTTTGAAGAGGTGGGGGGAAGATACCAGGGGAAGGAATTTAGATAAACCCTTTACTTGTGGAAAATAAGGAAAGGAATGGAAGACCAGGAGACTCTGGTCTGTTTGTCCAGGTCACTATGCTGTGATTTTGCTGTAGATTCAGAGTGCCCATTAATAGGCAACACCAATTTTGATCCTCCTCTGCTTTTTGAATTTAAGTTCTAAAAGTTTTCCATGTAGACTTGGACTCCTTTAGAAATTCTGTGGATGTATATCTTTATATAAACCTGCCTTTTTGTAGCTTCCTATGGTCACTGCCCAAACTTGACCAGAGGAAAATGTCCTCTGG